>NC_133868.1:5595534-5692560 GCF_044706935.1 Curcuma longa | reverse complement strand
GCAAAACCACCTGTGACCGACTTTGTGCGGCAAACACGCGTCGGGTTCCCAATCCGGACGGAACGAGGAGGAGGAGGAGGAGGAGGAGGAGGGAAAGCGCGGTGAAAGATGAGATCTTGCCCTGCCGCGGCCAGCGCGAGATTCTGGGTGCTGGCGCTAGCCTTGATGGCGGCAGCATCGTCGTCTCTTGCCACCGTGGACGGCGACGGGAGGGACAGAGGAGGAGGAGGAGGACTAGAAGCAGAAGCAAGGGAAAGGGCAGGTCGCTGCTAGGGTTCAAGGAGACGAAGGAGAACGCTTCCTATCAGTGCTCTCCTTCCGGCCCTTGCCTTCCCTGCCAATACTCCCAGAAGGTAATAATTATAGCTGTGTCTCGCCCTTTCGCTGCTGCAATTTCTCTCGCTGATATTTGTGAAACAAAAGATTAATGATCTGAAAGTTCTAACTCGATCGAGATCTTTCTCGCGAGGATATCCTATTCCGATTTAGAGAATCATTGCGGCATGAAAATTTTCACTTGGATTTGTTTAGATCTCTATTTCTATTATCTCTTAATACGCGCAATTCTTTGTTTACTTCCTCCTCTTTATTGTGATTTGTTTTTCTCACATGAATTCCAATTCTTCTCGTTGAAGAATGATGAGAAATATCACTGCAGTGAAACTGGGTACCGCGTGCCTTACAAATGCACAGAAATTACAGAAATAGAAAAGGAAGACAACAAAAATAAAGGCAATAGAAGACTCTCCTCTATTCAAGAGAATTCCACCATTGTTGTAGAGGAGCAGTATGTCCACCACAATTACAATTGGAGAAAGCTTTTGGATGATTCCTCAAATCAGAACACAGGGAATCACAGCTACATTACATATAGGAGCTGTGTGCCTGTTGTGGTCGAAGAGAAGTTGTCTTTCCTTGGATTTGAGGTAAAACATTTCACCATTTTTGTTGGCACTCTTATAATATTGCTTTTGTGGAGTTGCCCAACTATGTTACCTCCTGCTTCCTCACAATTGAAGTCTGATTTCTTGTTTCAATTTTATGACATGCTGATCTCCCAAACAAGGCAGTAGTTTGTTTATTGGATTGGTTATACCTCATAAGCAACATTTGATGCCACCTCATTGATCTTTTTTATGCATTTTGCTATTAGGTTATACATCATATATGTACATTTCATTTTCCATTTATTGTATTAGTGCCAGTAGAGACACTGAACTGAAATTGATGACTTTTTCAATTGACCACAATTTGTATAAATTGTGAGAAGTTACAAGGTTCGAATCTCGGTGAAGCCGAGACAATATCCTCCTTCGTCGTGGTCAATTGCAGTTTCTCGATTTACTTCCTCACAAATGGTCGTGGGCCGACCGTGTGAGACCGCTAGGGTGGTGGATTCCACCTTAATGCAGAAGAGAAGTTGCAAGTTCCATTTATTTGGGTCTTAGACTATATGAATCCTTTTCCTACTGTTTTGAACTTCAATTTAGATACTAGTTGGGCAGCTTGACTACTATGCAATGGGCCCTGTCCCATAAGATTCAACTTGCACAGGAGATCTTGATCATAAACACTAGATCTTGATCATAAACACTAAGCAAAGCACATCTCCTGTGTTCCACAAAGAAAATTCTTGTTCTGAGACGGAGATACCATTTCATTTGTCCATGGTTTCAGTACAAACTTGCAATCTTTTAGCTGCAAAATGAGCCTTTTGACCTAATTTTTCATGTATTATTAACATGCAACTTCCATTGCAGGTGATCATGGTGGGGTTGCTACTTATAAGTGGACCTATAGTGTACTTTCGGCAAAAACCCCTAGTAGCGATTCCAGGAGCTGGATTCGTGAGGGTTCCCGTAAACGCCCCTAGGTTTTGAAGCGTACTAAATGGAAGGCAAAATACCATGGTCTGATGGGATTAGGCACATTTGTTCACTAGCTTATTGCCAAATGTATCTGCATAATGTTCTTATAATGACTGTCCATAGCAGTAGCCATATAGCATATTGAAAATTTGCAGTTCTTTATCTTCACGAATCAATAATTATATATGTTCGTATCATTTTTCTTATGTAAATATTATACATGTATCTTGTCTCAGAGATAACAATCAGAATCTGAGATAACAAACTGAAACAACCATCCTGATACGAACGACATTGGACTTATATCCATGTTACTGAAATTTTAGCAATATCATGACTAATATCCAAGTAAAATTTGTATTGTATGTCAAATATCATCACAATTAATGAAACTTTCAATTATATCAATGCAAGAGCCAACTGATTTCCCCAAAGCCATAGCCTCAGCAAGCTGTGATCTAACTTTTTCATGGCGACGGAGTAAAAGAACAGTATTCAGCACAGACCATCTAACTTGGAATCTGCTTTCCTCTGGGTGAAACCCAAGCTCTTGAGCAATTTATCCAACTATACTTCCAACGTTATGAGAAAAATACAAGTAAACCAAAAACATTAGTTTTGAGTCGAGGTTAAGAAAACCCAAGGCAAATTGGCCTTTTTATATATAAATTTAAAAGAAAAGGTCAAAAGCCTATGGAGGCCAACCTTATCAATGTCAGCAAGACCACCTTCAGCATTCCCAAATAGGAGGTACTCTGTAGCTACTCCTGCCAGTGCTATGCATGAGAATCTATTAAGCATCTGCTTTAAATATAGAGGTTAATGAAAGAGTAACAAAATGTATCAGGAAAATAAGAGATGACTAGGATGCTCGAGCAATTTGAATGGATAAGAAACTACTATTTCAAAATACTCTGACATAACCAATATCATAACAAGGATGAATTATGAAATGTCTCAATGTTGTGCACGAGAAAAGGAAAAACAAAATCAGTTTTGTCGAAATAAGATCAATTCAGGAAAGTGAAAAGGTTATTGCACTCGGGTGAGGCAGAACAAAAACTAGTGCCTCACCTTTGCTGATAGCTTTCCCGCATTTATCTGCAGAAGACAGAACAACATAGTTAGGCTGCATAAACTTATGGCAAGATATTAAAACATTAAACCATTATAGTAGTCTGCATAGCTAAATGATTTGGTGCTTTTATAGAAGAGGTAGGTGCAGTGAGAAAGAGGCAACACTAAATTGTAATGTATAAATCACCTTCTGAAGTGCCAGAAAACTATAGAATATGAATAAAAAATTTATTTAATCATCTTAAAAAATATAGATGTGCATGAGAACATGCTTAGTAATATTGATTCTGTAATTCGGATTTTCAGAAATTTTGATCTTGAAACCTAGGGTATAATATGGAAGAGCTTGACAATATTATAGATTTAAGAAAAGAATGGTAGTGTTCAGTTTGGGGATAATTTATAATGGTATTCAAATAACAATCTGTCAATTTTCAGTGGATACTCTTCTATTAGGTTTCTGGAACATGCTACATACAAAGAAAATCCTTGAAAATAAACAAACATCAATCAGTAGGATGATGCAAGGAAATTAGGATCACTTGCACTGTAATTACATTGACAAACAAGGAGAAACTACAAGCGGATAGACGGGATAGTCTATTCAGCATCAATATGGTCATTACAGATTCTCATCGAGTAACTAACTAAATGGCATAAAACTCAACATTTGATTCATGCCAGAGGAAAAGATGCCGACATGCATAGGTATAAATGGGTGCAACCTTGATTCATGTCATGACCCAGGTTACTTGCTGATGCATGCAAGATATGGTTCAACATATCATGCAAGACTTCTGAACATCTCTATGCCAATAACATCAAAGACTTCTGAACATGCTCTATGCTGATAACATCAAGGCTTTTAGCTCAAAGAATGTGAATTAACACTTAGTTTAGCGCAAGAGGTGTAGGGGTATAGGAATGGGAGGCAACAACATGTTCTGCTGGGGAATGCTATTCATTTAATCAGGTAAGGTTCAAGTATTAGGGAATGTTGGGGATATCCAAATTTGCCATCCTTATTAAGTGTAAGTAATGATCCACACTAATGGTTTGAAGCACAATTTTGGTACTAAATTAGCAATAAACTGCAAGATAACAAGTTTATTTCCAATCTCCACAATGCAATTTAGAAAAATAAATTGAAGGCTCAAGTGAAAATGAATATACAGAAGGCTTGATATGAGAAGAATCCTTGCAAAATTAAGCAGGAAATAAACACAATCGCAAAGAAAGAACCAGGAAAGATGACTTACTTCTTCAAGAAACTCAAAATCCACAAAAGCGGTTCCAGCTTGAACATTGAGTGAGTTTTCCTTGATCAAAGCCTCCCAACTTGTTAATGTGTATCCCTTAGGCAGCACTCCAAGCAAATAGGCTATTAAAAAATGCCCAGCTTCATGCTGCACTACATATCAGAATATGACATACAACCAAGTCAGAAGAGACAAAATGGACTAGCATGGCCATTAAAAGAGTAACTGTGTTTTATTTGAAAGAACATTCATTGGTGTCCCCACTAGAGATAGAAGGGTGCTATGAACAATGTTAATGGGTGAATAAACAAAAACCTTAACCTGAATTACTCTGTTGTGATATTTCTGACTAGAAATGTGCCCAATGGTATCAAGCACCAGATTCTTAACTCCGCCATAAAAATAGATCTATATGCATGAAACATGAGAAACTATCATGAGTTGTCAAGTTACTCAACATACTTACAAAAATAAAATTACTTTAGTCCAAAGAGTTAGAGTAGCTACTTAAGGATCTTTAAAACTTCCAAATTTGCACAAAAGCCATCAAATTCCTATACTCAAAATAGACAAAAGTATAGGGTGTATAGGACATGTCCTTCCAAAATTTCAAAATGGAAAGATGGTTTTTGACAGATACTAAATAAACAGACAGAAAAAAATGAGCTACTGGTCATAGTTATAAAATAAATACGGCAGTGTACAAAGCAATCTATGCATACGTGCAACTTTATGACTGATTTTGCAATTTTAAGTCGCTCGTTCAAATTCCTAAGCAATTATGCCTTCAAAACCATCAGCTTTTTACACAACCAAAAAACCCACACTAGGAAGACATACAAATTCTCAATTGAAGTAGGATTTACCAGTTAACTCACCGAATCCAATGACCAAAGGAACAGTAATCCCAAGGAAATGTATAATATCTGTGCTGGAGAAATCCCAAAAGCAAACCAGACTGAAACACCACCTACAATTGCAGCAAACTGAAGGTTTCTCTCTATTGAACCCAATGTTACATCAACCGGAGACAAGAAAGTAGACGTGTCAATTCCATTAAGCTTCAGTTCATCCAGACTATATAGTCTTTGGGGCACCTACTACAAAATCAACATGATAAGAACTAACATCCTAGTAGAAGGATTTCAGCAGAACAAATCATGTACACCATGATAATATATTCAGAATATTCAACCATAATAGTCTTATAAATAAAATATAGCAATTAGGCACTTCAACCTCTCTTGCTCAGTAAGACAGAAAGAAGAAGTATGTAGTAATTTGCTTGCAACCAAATCACAAAGCATATTAGGCATTGAGTCTATAAAAGCCTCAAACCACAGAATTGTCTAAAGCTCCTAACAATACATTTAAAACTTGGAATTCTTTGCTAACTTACTGTTATATTTTTATCCTTTTGAATTCAATATCCATAAATCATCCTTTTGATTCTTAATAATGTTGAAAACATACAACACAATATTTCCTGGTCCAAACAATGGATGATCCAAGGGTCAGCTAGTTTGACCAGTCCTGATCCATGACAAACTGAATAACCCTACAAATTAAATTATCTCTCCACATTATTTGACCACCACGTAGTTCAACTATAACAGTACAGTAACATGCAATACATCAGTGAAAAAGATACACAAAAGCAATTGGAAATTAGTTAATCAAGGTGCGAAGAAAAGGTCAATTAACAACAGACAATCATCTAACCACACATAATAAACCATGGATTACCCAGAAAATTAAAATTTCAATCAACACATGTTAAGTAAGGAACACAAGACTGACTATAACACTAAATAGCCAGATAAAGACAGCCATATTCTGCAAGGTCCATACATGCAGGCCCTGAGTTATATGTCAACTTAAAATCTGAAGGACTGGTGGTACCTTTGGAATAACCAAGTATATACTATAGGAAGTAGAATAAATTAGTATCAATTAAAATATAGCACAATCTGGGTTAATTTCTTAAAGCAATTGAAAGAGATATAAGAGACAATCATACAGAATAAGTATTGCAAAAGAAAAACAAGCACCGTCAGTAAAAAATCAGTGAACTCCAAAAGAAGCACAAAGTCATTATTACTAATGTCCAGTAAAAGGAACAGATAATGAAAACAAAAGGCAAATAGAAAAGAGAATACAAAACTAACAGCAAGAAAAGGAACAGATGATGAAAACAAACGTTTGGATGAGAATACATCAAGCACACCAGAATACCAACCTGCCTAGCCGCTCCAAAACCACAAAGACCCCCAGGCTTCCCTTGGGCATCTTTGACAAGAGCAAGAGCTCTCTTCTCATCACCCTTCCTAAGCTCCTCATCAACTCGCTCTAATATCTGCAGGCACAAGCTCCTAGAAACAACAGAATCTGTTGCTGGACCAGGAGAGTCTTTAGCCCTCACAGTTAGCAATCTTAATTTGACAGGAGGAATTAAACCATGAGAAAAGAGCTTCAAACTCATATTCAAGTGGGTTGAAATAGTTTAGAAAATGAAGATAGCTATTTATCAGGCAATTCATGGATGATAACTTCGAGATTTCTTGACCACACATAATAAAAAAACTTAAGTCAATTGAAAGGGACTCAGGGACCACCAAATGACACAAATTTAGGGGGAAATGAACGTACAAATGAAGCATCAGAGACCAAAGAACATAACAAGGCAAGCAAAATTGACCAAAGACTAGAAAACATATCAGACCATTACATTCTAAAACTAATATATGCAATCAGATCACAGATTCACCAGTTCGCTTAGATGGGTAACCAAGTCATCGGAGTAATATCAAAATACGAAACAAGGAAAAATCTATTTGCTCAAAAAAGCTATCTTTTTTCAATTATTATCGTCATTTAATATGTAATGAGCATCGCCAAAAAAAAAGTGCCAAAAGCGCACTACAAGTTTGCGGAATACAACATATCGCCATTAACCACGACTTCTCCAACTACAAAATGTTTCGAACTAAAATTCCTGCGACGCAGAACCGATATCCCCTTTTCCCTTCCCTCCCTTACTGGGCAGTAAAGTCTGATGGATGTTTGGCAGAACACCGCCACTAGCGATCGTGACAGTTCCCAAAAGTTTGCTCAACTCTTCATCATTCCTGACAGCGAGTTGTATATGCCTCGGGACGATCCTGTTCTTCTTGTTATCCCTCGCAGCGTTTCCAGCCAACTCCAAAACCTAATCAAAATCCGTAACAATCAAATCAAGGAACAAGGAAAGAAACCGCAATAGTTTCCGATGAAGAAGACGACGAGATCACCAACCTCGGCGGCAAGGTATTCAAGAACAGCGGCGAGGTAGACGGGGGCGCCTGCGCCGACACGGTCGGCGTACTTTCCGTTCTTAAGGAAGCGGGCAATACGGCCGACAGGGAACTGGAGGCCGGCCTTCTGCGACCGAGAAACAGATTTAGAAGACTTAGCCTTGCCTCGGCCGCCCTTCGCCGCTGCCTCCGAACTCATCTTCGGTTATCGAATCGAGAAAACCCTAGCGGCGAAGAAGCGCGATCGAAATGTAGGAGGAGGTTCGAGCCGACGCAGTGGTGGTCCTCGTCGTCAGGGATCAATATATAGAACGCGTAAGGGAAGGCTCTTCGGGGAGGTCTTTGATCTGATTGGTTGAAGGGTGCGACCCAAGATTGCCAAAGTGGAGGGTCTGGATTCTTTTTCAAGGCTCATCAGACCGTTGAAACGTGGCTCTCAGAGTGCGCCTCTAAGGCAGTTAACGCAGGATGAGGATCACCGTAGATTGAGGATCATGGGAGATATGCGGATCTCAAAAGGTGCAGTCGTTATTTATATATATATATAAATGCTATCCTGCACAATAAAAAATCCGCGTATTAATACAACACCTGCGATCCATCACCGCTGCCGCTGTTGCCGCCCTCGCCGCACCATCCGACCGCCGCCTCGGACATGATCGACGTGACACTCGCCGACCAGTTCCATTGAATTGTGGTCGTTTTGTTTGGTGTTTGGTGACCATGTTATCAGTTGATTGATCGAGTTTGAATCGTGACTAAATCTCTTAATGATCGTGTCATCAGTCGACTCATCTTTGAAGGGTTCCAACAGACTCCAAGTGCTTCTAATCAACTTAGTCGATTGATCTTGCAAGTAAAGACATCGACTTAGACCTATAACACTTGTTCTCTGGTCAAGTACATACACAAGTAGAAATGCTTTTATCACAAAAACAAAATACAATTCACTCAATCACTAATCTGACATGAAATCATGGAAACCTCCTCAACAAGCCTTCAATTTTGAGTCTTCCTCAATCAGTTCAACTAAGTTAGCACCTCTTCAACTCTTCAGACATATAGATGAACTTCCACATCCATGGAACACCTACCAACAGATCCATCTCCAAGACTTCAAACCGTCAAAAAGTTCAACTCCGGGAGTTCCACATTTCAATGACTCCAAATGCCAAGCATTCACTTCTCCTTAACATGCTAAAACTTCAAACTGTCAAGAGCTCACTAGACATTCTATCATCTTTTATCTGTCAGGATTTAATCTGCTAAAAGTTCACTCTCAGAAACATTGTCGTACATCGGCTCTTTCTTAACCTATTCGCGCTCCATCTATTAAAAGTTTACTCTTCCGAAACTTCTTACCAAGAACTCACTCTCGGAGACTTCAAACCTACAAAAAAAAAAAAACCTACCTCTACTAGTCCAGAGTTGCCTGTGTACCATTTCAATGAGAAAAAAAAAACATTTAATTGATATGACAAGCATTGACATTCAGGAGAGTATTACAAAAACAAGTAATGACTATATTTTGGCAAAGACGTGCCTAACACATCTAAGCCAGTTACAGAACTGAAAAATAAGCGTGTGTAAGCAATAAGGGTTACAAGGAAAAGTAAACAATAATAAGAAATGAATGAAGCCCAAGGGGGTCATGAATAGTGTTAGAATCCATCAATGTCATGCCCTTGATGGACCACAGATTCACTAACCCTGCATCTTGAAAACCAGCTTGGACATCATGCATGACAAATATTAACAGAGCTGCATAAACTATGATAATGTTTCCACGCATAAACTAGTTTAGTGTTCTACTCGGCAGAGTAATCACACTAGTAAACTCCTAAACTATCATTTCTAAGGTCACACTCACTACAGAGTTCACTTTTAAAAAAAAAAAAATTAAGCACCAAACATGGGGGAGACTAGTTGATTACTGAATGATGACTACAGCCTGCAGTGTCACCAGAAAGGTAGCTCAGGCGATAAAAGCATCATCTTCTGTCTGCAAGGACAAAGAAGTAAAAAGTGTCAATGCATTTGAAATTAACACGTCCATCCAACCAAAAATAGAAGGTTATGGAGATTTTTAACAAAAATTGCATGTTCTAGGTCATGATAATTTAATGAAATATCAGGAGGCAAAAATAAATGGGAAAAGAAAATGAGGAAACACTAATAATTCAAAGGTGGAAAAAGAAAAGGAAGCAAGTTCAAGAGATAAAAGAAAAGAAAGGAAGGTAATAAAAATTGGATCACCCTAATTTACCTTAAAGGAAACAAAAGATCAAAGGAGATTCAAATGACTAAATTACTTCTGTAATTAGGGAGTTCAGCCATTCTTGGTGCATCCACTAAGCTACCACCTCCCATTTTGTTCTGGTGGCTGCTCGGACGTGTTCTTCATCGAGCAGAAAACTCTGGCTGCTGGCCAGGCAGTCCAACTTCCACCTCCTCCCTTCCTATTTCTTCCATTCAGTGTTGCCTGATCTACAACCTTATGCTTGTTATCACCGTAGAGAAGAGTGCTCATCATCCTGACCTTGTGCTCGCTGTCGTGCAGAGATCTTGTGCTTGTCTCTGCCCACACCAACTGTCTCTGTTGCACCACACAACAGTGCCTCCTGCACAGTGCCATTGATCTTGTAGCATAGCTTGACTTCACTACACTGCTGTCAATCTCAATGCAGAGCCTCCACCACCTCTCACCTCAACCTCGAAGCATCTCACTGCACAGATGCCGACCTTGCTGCACTGCGTTCGAGGCAAAGAAGATATTTGCTGATCTCTTCCATAGAATCCCTTAACCGAGTGTTCAATGTGAGTAAATGGAGGAAGGAATCCATTTCCACCTTTAAAATTGTTCTCGTCCATGGAAATGAATTCTTCCTCCAGGATAAACAAGGCATAAGGGTATGTTTATTTGGACAGAAAGTAAGGAGGGGAGACAGAAATATAAAATTACATATGGGACTTATGATTTTATACATCTTTTGTCACTTTTCCTCCTCCCCTCGTATCTTCATCCAAGTAACCCTAACAAATACATCCAAGTGTCCATCAAATAGAAGCACAATATTAAAGTGGAAGGAAGCAGCAAATAGCAGTACAGTTGAACAACCGTACGATGCTTATGCAGATCATATAAAAATTTTTTAACCATCTATTTAAGCTATTCATAACATTATACTAATTCTTGAAAATTTGATAAGTCACTAACATTGATAATCAAGTGAAAGTAATCTCAAAACAGACCTTCAACTGAAAGCAGTAAAGTTCACACCAAATATAATCTGACCTTAAAGTTAGATTAAGATAACTATCCCAAAATCCAATTTTAATTCATATTCTACCAAGAACATTTTCTAGAGAAAAATATTTTATCTAGAACCCAAGGACCCAATTACTAATATAGAGCATTAGTAATTAAGGGCCTTTCTGTTATTTATTTTCTTTAAATAAAAAAATACTGCTGATATCCACTATCTTAAATCCTATTTCTTAGTTGTGTTTATAATAACTTGGTAATTTTATTAGTAGTTGGCTCTTATGTTGTCATCGCATTTGTTATTTGATGTTAATCAACAATACTTTTTTATCATTGAAAGGATAGGAATTTAATATCCATTTATTAGGGTATTTGTGATGTATTTGGTAAATAAACAACTAATTCCTAAAATAACCAATCAAACATTAACCTATTCTCTAAGTAACTTATTCCCCAAAATAATAATTAAAGTTACCTAACTCGCTATATGACATAGTCAAAAATAGATCTTACAGCCAATAAAAAATTTAAACTTTCGAATTTACATTTTTGTAATTTAAACCACATCAGATCCTACAATGAGAAAATTCTAGGGGAGTTGTTAGCATTTCAATTAGGGCATCATTTACAATAAGAAGATTAATACTAACACCATCTTGGACTTAAACATCAAGGAGCATAATCTCTTTTCAGACTAATCATGAGGCAAGAATATAGTGTGTGCATGTCTGTATTAGTCAGCCATGGAAAATGGAAAAGATAGTCCAAAAGCTCGTTGACAGCAAAACTGAAAAATCATGACAAGTGACAAAGTCAACATTGTAAATCAGAGGCTCGATGTCTTCCAGTAAGTTGGTCTATGCACTAATTTGAAAAATAAACTAACTTTTAATGAAATTGATAAGTTAAATAGTCATCCATTAAAATTAATTTTTGTTACAATATATCTAGATAAAGTAGTCAAGCAAAGCTTCAAAAGTAATTGTTATAAGATAATCATATTCATGAATGCAAAAGAATACTTCATCATATCACTAGATATTTTATAAAATCTCAGTGTAAATTTGTTTTTTAACATCCATATGTCTCGCATACCAGTTCAGTTGAAACCTCAATCAGATTTCAAATATTTATAAAAAAGGGCAAACCTTAGAATCATGAATAACTACTACACATGAATAGATACTAATGAAAGTATCGATTAATTAGTCAATAGTCAAATGAATGACTTATTTCATGATTTTTTTGGTATGATTTCTTCATTTGGCAAGGAGAATGATGTGATAAAAAATTAAAAATAAATTTGAAGATATAATTAAGAAAGTTTAATTTTTGTGTTCTAAAATTTGTTTAAAATAATTTGACTAAGTTACAGTAAATTAGGTAATTTCAATATTTATTTTCAAGAATAAGTTATTTAGAGAATATATCCTAATTCCATTATTTATTTTAGAAATTATTAATTTTTTTTACTAACTTTAGAAGGTTAATTCTATTTCCAAGGTGAAGTCATATAGAGCCTTTAAAAGGGATCCTAATCCATTTATTTAGAAAACCTTCAGTTTAACAATATTTCCCCAATTTAATAGTATCCTTCAGTTTAATACATTTCAAATGAACAAAACAACCTGAATGAAATAAGAATGTAAGACATTCATTTGACAATGAATAAATCTATTATGATTTCCATTTATATGTGTCATTTTGTAACTATTCACGACCCTAAAGCGCGTTGGCCAAGAGAGTTTATTTTCTTGTCTACTAGTCACAATTGAATTTTCATTGACTTGATATGAGAGACACATGTTGAAGCAAATAAAGAAATTGCACCAAATAATTATTATTATAAAATGTTAACTTAATATGATAAATTGTACTTGAGGTAACCAAAAAGAAAGATAAGATCAATAAAATCACAATTTAATTTTCAATGATGAGAAGGATAAATGAAGAGGTATATTCCTCACTAATTTGAAGGAGCATCTAAAACAATATGCTCCTCGAAGGTTAAAATGTAGGTGCTATTACTATTGTTCCTTATTGGAAAGTACGTCCAATTGAAGATAATGAGCCCACACTTAGAATTGAGTTTTCAGTAGAAGAGAATGATGCAGTTAATTTTTTAGAAAAACAATTTAAAAAATAAATCACGAAATTTTAATTTTTATGAGTTACGAGATATTTTTTCTTAACTCATATCTAACTAGGGATGATTATTTTGGGAATAAGTTATCTATATAATAGGTCCAGGTTTGAATAATTATTCTAGGATGTAATTATTTGTTAACTAAGTTTGCACTGTTAAATCTATTTCCAAAATTGGTCATAATTGGGCCTTTAACTATGAAATGGGAGATATATTTCAGAGCACTTATATGGCTAGTTGAAGAGAACTGCTAAACCCAATAACCATTCCAGGGAAATGATTACATTCTTATTATTCATTAAAAATTCAGGAAAAGAGATAACTTGAAAATATTGATGACTTCCTGTAAATGAGTGTCGATGAGAAACACCAAAGGATAAGCAACTCAAACAACTTACCTTCTCTTTCGAGTATGAAGTGCTTGTAAAATGCTCACAATATCAACAAATAGATGGAAGAAGGAAGGATGCTTACTTCTTCAGTCAAGTGAATGAGCCAGGCCCTTATAAGTATTCTCAAATTGAAGTATCTGGAACCGGCAATCAACGCAGCATCTAATAAAATATCTATTGTGTTGAGAAAGTTGCAAAGAGGCTGGATCATTAAGGTGACTGCTAACGCCTTTTTGAATGTTCAACCTCCCGTGACTTGCTGCGAGGCCTAGATGATCTTCCTTTGGCCCATTCATCATCACGCTCTGGCCCACGATCCCTGTGCCTATAATGGTCGCCATGTCTGTCTCTATCATCCCGATGCCGATCACCTTCTCGTACTCTTTCCCTATCTTTTTCTCTCTCCTTCTCCCTATCTCTGTCCCTTTCTCGCTCTCTATCCCTCTCCCTACTCATCTCCTTTTCTCTCCCTGAATCTCTTTCCTTCCCATCACGGTGTCTTCTGTCTGGCCAATCTTGTCCAGAACCCGTTTCATTCTCCTTTTCATTTCTTCTGTCAGGACCACCATATCGATCTCTTTCTGCTATCCAATCCTTCCCGTGGCTCGCTTCTCCATACTGCTGATCAGAGGCAGCATCATCCCCATAGCTTGATTGATCTTCACCTCCCCAACCACCCATGTTGGGATTAGACCACATGCCAACACCACCAGGAGCCAACCCCCGTCCAAAGAAAGCCGGATTGACATGAGGAGCCACAACAGGAGGAAATGGAGGCATCATTCCAGGAAACGGAGCACCAGCTGCCCCTGCAGGAAATCCTCCAAAACCAGCAGCCATTCTCCCCATCGCCACTCCATAACCCATTGGATCAAATCCCTGACCAAGCATAGATCCTGGATGTAAAACTGGTGGTGGTGGTGGAACCATGCCGCCATTTCCCATGATACCTCTTCCACCCATTGGACCCATCCTGTTTCTCATGTTATTCATTGGCCCGCGGTTTCCCATTCCACCACCTCTTCCCCAATTTCCGCTGCCTCCTCCTGCACCGCCGCCGCCACCTCCGCCACGTCCAAAATTGTTACCTGCTGGAGGCCCAACACCTCCTCTACCCTTCTGAGGAGGTGCCGGTGGTTGAGATGTGCTCGTCGCCTGCTGATTCTTGTTCATTTGACTCTCACCCATTCTTCTAACAGTGAATGGTGAAGCCAGGGCAACAACACAAGGCCTTCCATTGAACATATGCCCGTTCATACCCTCCTTGCAGGCAGTTGCAGCAATTGGATCATAGAAATCAACCTGACAGTATCCCTTTGATTTTCCGCTAGCCCTCTCGTCATAGAATCTCACTTCTTTCACCTGCCCATACTTGCAGAGCTCAGCCTCGAGCTCGGAGTCAGTGGTCCACCAATGGAGATCTCCAACAAAAAGAGTAGTCCCACCAGCTCCGCCACTTCCACCCGTGTCCCCTCCGTTAGCATTGACAACGGGAACAACATTGCCTACACTACCTCCTTGCCTATGAAAACCCTCGTTCCCAAAGCCACCTCCTTGCCTCTGGAAACTCTCAATTGGGAAGCTATCGTTGTCATTAACACTCTGGATCTGTTGAAATCCACCGGAAGGTTGGCCGATATCAGGCCTACCAGTCGGAACAGGCGGTGGTGGAGGAGGGGCCGCTGCCAGTCTTGGCGCAACCAACGACTCGTCGCCTCCCGTGAAACCCTGTTCCTGGAAACCTCCAGATCTAACAACAGCGCGCTCGATCTTTGCCTCTCCTGCGATACCCGGGATCTGGACCTTCTCTGAAGTCTCTACCACCGTCTGCTGCTGCACAATCGGAGGCATCGGCGGTGGCGGTGGCGGTGGCGGGGGATCGATTCGCTTCTCTTCCCCGGACCTCCTCACGTCATCTCCCCCGTGGAAGGTCTGGTGGAACCCCTCCCCGACGTTGACATCGCTATAAAGGTCGTCGTAGTCGTCGTCCTCCCCGTACAACTGGTCCTCGTCCTGGACGGCGGATATCGCCTCGTTCCGGTAGAATCCTCCGCCGCCGTGATCCATCGAGGAAATGGGATCTCCGGCGAACCCAAAACGGCGACAAAACCCTAAGCTTCGGTGGGTTCTCCGAGAACGGAGAAGAAGATTCAAGATAAGCACGCCCTCGATTAAAAAAAAAAAAAAAGCAAAGAAAGCACTTCTGGCGACCTGTCGGAATTTTTCAACTAAAATGTTCCGCAACTACTCCATCCCTAATCGGCGTCCATGACTCCGTCGAGATTCGTACGATCCGTGATAGATCAGGATAGTGTAATTATACATTTTTATTTAATTTGTGGAAATATAATAATTGTATTGGTCAAGTTGCATTTTAGACTAAAATGATAAAATTGATTCTTAATAAGATAATTAAAAATAATAATGTTTAGATTACTATTTTTGGTAAGAAAAAATGGCCAAACACGTTTAAAAGTATAAACTAAATTTTAAACAGGAAGAGCAGAGCTGCACGAACGAGAGAGTTTCAACAGAAGGTTAACTGAAAGATATAATCCAGAAGTACACAACACTAAACGACTACCCATTGACTAATGGAGCTTTTATTGCATGTTAAACCAACCGAGTGCTCATTTCGGATTCAGTTGAGCCAGCGGTCTTTCTAGATGTGAAGCTTGTTATTTCGATATATCTTTTCCAAAGAGTCCGGATATTGCCTTCCCGGGATCAGCCTGCTTAATGAGAGATTCTCCGACCAACACCTAGGTGAACATCGAGAAGCTTGACTTCATAAATTTAGATTGTAAATGCTCGAGGCTTAATTTCTATACGACTGAAGTATCTAACAAGGTATTATCAGTGACTTCGTTAAGATATATTTACTATTGGCAAACAATTCAAATCACGGCATTTAAATTGATTATGATCAAGCATCCTATTCTTAAAAAGAGAAATGATATACTACATAAAAATACAACATGAAAATGTAACATGACGCACTACACTGCATGAATGTAGGATCCAAGTTTATAGTATATCATATTGCATTTTAATATTGTGTTTTCATGTAGTGTATCATTGCTTGTAATGATACAATGATACACTACATGAAAAATGTAGCATGAAATTCAACATGATACACTTCATGTAGTAAATCTCACATCTATGCAATGGGACTCACATCCATGGAGTGTGTCATGTTGAATTTCATGCTACATTTTTCATGTAGCGTATCATTTTTCTTTAAAAAATATCCAAAAGACCTAACATACTTAAAAATTATTCTAATTTAATCGAAACTGGTCCAGCTTACTCGAAATTGGTCTAACTTAATCAAAACCGATAAAATTATCTTAGAATGATTTTAATCAAAATTATTCCATATTAAAAGCAAATTAAGACTTAAAAGTGTGGAGACTCACCGCTCTAACCCCGGCATCATGTAGATATGAGATATCCCGAGGGATAAACAACCCACTCTCCCCAACAACCTGGAGATAGTAAGAGGAATCAATGGAAAGAATGAAGAAGAAACATATTCCTACAAAATATATTTTAGTAGACCAATCCCTGAATTCCTATAATTGACATGTTGAGTGATAAACTAGCAAAGAAATACCAAAATAATTTGGGGTTTATTTTCCGATCTACTATGACATTAAAATTCTCCTTCACATTAAACTTGGATCAAAAAATAAATAAATCAGAAATTGTGTTAAAAAATTGTACTAGAAACAATAATACAAATAAAGTAATGGTTCTATGGATTTAAAATTGAAATTTTATGTATTTCTCAAAAACATTGTTGACTTACTTTTATGCCTTTTTTCCGAACTAGTTCACGGCGCTCTCCCTCCAAAAGTTTCTTTGTGTTGGAAATATCCACCTCAAATGTCTCTGCAACAGAAACCAATTGGCAATCAGTAAAAAATCACCAGCCTGACAACTACTGTTTAAAATGAATCAGATTCTTATTCTGAGATGTTAATACTAATATAACAGAAATGAGTCATACCAAGGTTACGATTATTGATTCCAATAAGCTGAATTCCATCTATTCGCAAAACACGATCCATTTCCCTTTCATTATGCACCTACGATTTCAACAAGTTATTGTAAAATTATAAACTAAAAAAAAAAACATTTTCATGAATTGCTTTTCATGTTACAAGAATCACTTTTAGCTAGAGTCAATTGTGTTGCTGGAAATTACTAATAAAGTTCCCCTAAGAGAGATTTGATGGAGCTTAAGCATTCAAAAAGTCATGTGAAGAACAGTTAATCCTCAGAACAGGTGAATGAAAGCATTCCCATATGTAAGGACATAATAAGTTATCCATTGCAGCCCATCATATACCTCGACAATTGCTGTTAAACCAAGTTCCCTGCAGATCATCGTCATGTACATGATATCAACATCAGGTAGCACGGCAGCAATCAAAAGAATTGCATCTGCACCTTTGGAACGAGCATAGTAAATTTGCCAGGAATCAATGACAAATTCTTTGCACAGAAGAGGGCACTGCATTACTCAATACATTGAAGCCGACAAATAAGTAATCTATCTAAGTCCATTTGACATTAAAGAAATCACATTGTACAAACCTGAACTCCAGATTTACGTACAGCTTCAAGATTTTCGAAACTTCCCTATTTAATAAGAGATCGTTGAAATGTTAATGAGATGAACATGTTCAATAGAGATGCAAAGTCTGAGATTAGATTACAGCCATAATAATGTAGTTAGAATTCACCTGAAAATATTTTTTATCTGTCAAAATGCTTAGGCATGCTGCTCCATTTTTCTCATAAGCCTTAGCTATTTCAACCTGTCATTAGCTTGCAGAGAATCAAATATAGTTTCACAACAGAGACGATGTAAATATTCAGTTCAGTTGTTTATGTCTGGGAGAATGACTTCTCCAAGCAGACTTAATATCATACAAAGGTTTCCTATACATAGTTCTATATTAAAATGTCTAACATCTGAATTTGGAAAGAAACAGAAAATATATATCATAAAATTAGAGCTTCTAAGGTTCCAAGGATTCTTAGTAGGAAAATTTCAGATAATCTTCAGTTTAAACACAAGAAATAACAAACCATATCTCAACCTACTCATCAGATATACAAGCTGTAAAAAAAACACCTATAAAGAAGGATATTGACTTCAAAAATTCATAAAATTTCTGCTTTTCCATCTGTTAGTATGGCGCAGCTAACAAGTAGGCACAAAATAGGGACCAACCTTTACTTCTCAAGAAAAAAAATGAACCAGACAATTCCTTGAGCAAAAAAGTGGAATCTCAGGATGAAAAAAATATGCTGAAAAAAAAATGTTGTGGTTCATGTCCTAGAACCTGACATGATAAAGGATAATAACCTATTCATGTCATTGCAGCTGCAAGAACAGTAAACTTGAACATAGGTGAAAAATAATCACTGTCAGATTAATTTGGTGTGATGCCTCATTATTCAATAATTCCTAAGCATGGGAGATAAGAGTAGCAAAAGAAGATAACTCACAGGATCAAAATCTTCGCGCAAGACACCTTTACTTGGTGAGCCCTTTTTAACCTCAGCTATTAGCGCAGGAAGCCCAGTCCGCAAATAAGATTCTCTTAAAGCTCCAATAAAATCTCTAGCAGGAGGAGCATTCTTGATATTTTTCTTCAATGTTTCCAAGGGTATTGCTTGTTTATACTATAAGATAATGCGAATGTCATAACCATGATAAATTCTCTACAGCAAAAGCTTTTTCTAAAATGCTAAAATACCTGCGCAACTTCGACCTCCTTGTCCCATATAATTTGTTCTAAAATATTACGAGGAGTATCTTCCTCGGTTGCTGTACCATTAGAAGCATGTCCAGGACGATAATGTCTTCTAATCGTTATTCCCTGCTTTGCAGCTATATAATTTAATGACTTTCCACATTCCCATTCTCTAACTTCAACAGCATGTATAAATTCCTCACTCTGATAAGTTAATATACCTTGTTCAGCAGTATTTTCCTGGAAAAAAATTCCAAAGAATTAGCCAAAATATTCTCAAATTTCTAGTCCATAGATTAGCAAGTAAGTTTGCAGGCTTACTAATCACCAAGCTACTTAAGTGTTGCTCTCTAGTCCATCCAATGCGTATCAAATTAGGAGAAAATAACAAGTTAATCCATAGATTAAAATACTTTACAAGTGCTGCCCTTTAAATCAGTTTATTAATTATTTGCCTCAACTTGTACTTTTGCCTTTGTTGCCGTCCAATGCATGTACAACCCATACTACGAGGACTAAGCGTGGCCCAGATGCGGCCAACACATTGCAAAAAGAATAAGAAATATTTTAATTAGTTCTTTTTCATGTGTTCAAGTTTTCATCTTGGGGTTCATGTCAATAGTTGCATCAGTGCCTCAAGACAAGTGCATTGGTTATGTAGAGAAGAAAGATTTCCTCTAGGAGAGATCTTTTTAGTGTCCATAGAGCACAAAGTTGAGGTTTTTAGGGTATTTCTCCATCAACATTGAGAAAAAAATTTAGAGAGACTAAGAGTGCTCTTTTATATAATAAGAGTATTCAATATTTGTTTGTACATTTGCTTTCAAATCATTTAGTTTTGGATTCTCTCTTGGATGTAGGAATACGTTGAAGTAACTTGTGTTCGTTTGATTGTATTTGAGTTACAATGTTATTTTGAGGTAAGTTTGTTCTTGATTATACACAGTGTATTCCTTCTATCACATGAGACAAAAATCCTTGACATTAACTAGAAGAGGAAATATGCAGGCATTCCTGAATTTTCTATAAGCAACATAAAAGAACCATCAGAAATGTTCTCACGACACAACACTTTGATATCTGAGATTGAAAAACAAGGAGAGTTAGTCAGCACATGTCTATTGAATGCAAGGTATTTATAGTCAAAGAATTAGGTATGAGTGAGCGTCCAATTTCACAACAGAGTTACAAGTTCAACCGCATGCAATTTGCTACATGACATTTAATGCACCATAATTCAAGTATCAAGGATATGCCTCCATTAGTTGAAATTTTTGCCAAAGACCAATTATAAGATCAAATCTATACCCAATCATGATTTATCCAGGATCACATTTATTACACCATAATCAAAGGATCAAGGAAATGCCTCCATTAATAGAAATGTTTAGGTAGAAATGTTTGCCAGAGACCTTTTGGACTAGTAATCATATAGATATTTGTTGAAGTATAAGTTAGGCATGATTATAAGCATCAAATCTCTACCTACTCATAATTTATTAGGCATCACATTTAAAGCTCCATAATCCAAGTATCAAGAATATGCTTCCATTGATTGAAATGTTTGCCAAAGATCTTTTTGGACTACGAGCCAGCTGGGTTTTTGTCGGTGTATGAGTTAGACATTATTATAAGCATCAAATACATACCTAGTCATAATCTATACATGATCACACCTTATGCACCATAATTCAAGTATCAAGTATATGCCTTCATTGGTTGAAATTTTTTCCACATACCTTTTTGGACAAATAGCAATAAATGTTTGTTGAAGCCTAAGTTAGATGTGATTATAAACATCAAATCTATTTATCTGTCATCACATTTAACGTACCATACCTTAAGTATCAAGGATATGCTTCCAAAGGTTGAAATTTTTGCCACAAACCTTTTTTGGGGGACTAGTAGAAATAAGTGTTTGTCAGAGGATGAGTCAGATATGATTATAAGCATCAAATTGATATCTAGTCATGATTTATCTAACATCCGACAAGTTGATACAATGATTAACTCTATTGTTCAGTCTTTTAACAAAACCATCTACGTGCTAGTTGAAGCCCGAACTCTAAAAGTCAAACCAATCTGACAAACCAAACTAAGCATCTACGTGCTAGTTGAAGCCCGAACTCTAAAAGTCAAACCAATCCGACAAACCAAACTAAGCATCTACGTGCTAGTTGAAGCCCGAACTCTAAAAGTCAAACCAA
This sequence comes from Curcuma longa, assembly GCF_044706935.1. Lineage (NCBI taxonomy): Eukaryota > Viridiplantae > Streptophyta > Magnoliopsida > Zingiberales > Zingiberaceae > Curcuma > Curcuma longa. The sequence goes on along the minus strand of NC_133868.1, from coordinate 5,671,279 downwards.
TCCGACAAACCAAACTAAGCATCTACATGCTAGTTGAAGCCCGAAGTCTAAAAGTCAAACCAATCCGACAAACCAAACTAAGCATCTACGTGCTAGTTGAAGCCCGAAGTCTAAAGTCAAACCAATCCGACAAACCAAACTAAGCATCTACGTGTTAGTTGAAGCCCGAACTCTAAAAGTCAAACCAATCCGACAAACCAAACTAAGCATTCTTAAAGTGAAAAACCATCAAGATCTTCTTATGCAACATTACACCAATGACTATCATAACCGTGCCGAAAGAAGCAACTCTGGCACTTAAAACAGGAAAGTGTCCCACTAAACGAAGTGAATTACTAGCATCTCCCATTTAGAAATTGCAACAAACAAACTGAAGGTGATCTAAATCCAATGACATTACCTAAAAAAGGAAAACTAGACAACCTGCACAATCTACCAACTGTAAACCCAAATAAACAAGCATAAACTAAAATTATAAATCGTGAACATATTCCAATTTCCAAATAAAAGTTCATGACAGACCGAACAGCCCAAAGAGTGATCTTAATCTTTCCAATCCAGATTAGTAATAGCAAATCAAGAAAGATAGGCAATAATAGGGCAGCTCGGTGCATGAAACTCCAGTCAATGTGGGATCTGGTCTCAAGGAGGGATTGAACCATATTAGATCTATCGTATGTATTATAACACCACGACTGGAACCTGTGACCATTGGTCCCATGGCAACAACTTTACCGTTGCGCGTCAAGCGCCAAAGCTCCCCTTCAAAGCTAGGCAATAATAAAGCAGTAAAATCCCATTCCTCACTCGATATAACACTATAAGCACGATCCTCACCTCATCCCACCTCACGCATCGGAGAGGAACCGGTGTCCACCGGCCGGGGACGGCGAGCTGCATAAACCCGCGCCGAACAGAGAGATTGCGCTCTCGATAGACGGCGGGCGATTCAGAGATCGGAACCCTAACCTTCAACGAAGAGCCGGCGAGGAGACGCTCCATCTCTGCTTCGAACTGCAGCTGCCAAGTTGGAAGGCCTTTTGTAGAGCGAAACGGACGAGACAATGGTCACCTCCGGTGAGATCACCGGGCTCACTAAATGAATACAAAACACGCGATAACACCAGGGCGGGGGAAGGAGTGAACTGTGCAAGGCGACAGTGTCTAACAGACCTGAAACTGAAGTCGAAACGGAAAGAGAGCAGGGGAAAAAGAAGGAAGATAATGATAAGAAAAATAAATGCTATTCAAAATTAGGGATAATTTTTATATTTATCCAATTTCGGAAGGTGAATTGCAAATATGAGAAGTCATACAAATTATATAAAAAAATTGTGCGTAATAATTTGGAAAATTTTCATTTCAGCCCAAATTTTAGAATATATTTTATTATTTTTAAATTACTATTGCCATCTTTAATATTAAAAAAATTTTAAAAAGAAAATCAAGAAGTTTCCTTAATTATCCATATAATTAAAAAGTATTTTTTTAATTATTAAAACGACATTTTGTCTATAATTTAATGTCTAAAATACCCGCTTTATACTTCAAATTATTATATTAGAATAGCTTTAATCGAAATTATATTATCTTAAAATAATTTTAATTAAAATTGATCCGCTTTAAAAATACACTATGCTAAAGGAAAAGCAACTTTAGCCAAAGTTGTTTTAAAATATAGCACAAAATAATATTTTAAGTATTAAGTTATGAGTTAGGTGTCATTTTGATAGTTTTTAAAAGAAAGATGTCTTTTAATTATTTTTTTATCAAATATTTAAAATATATGAGATGTTCTTAAAAAAATAAAATACACCCAGGAAGTTAAAAGAGAAGTAGGTTGCATTGATTCAACCCCATAGAAATTTTTATTAACTATCAAGAATAAATTAAGATGAATTATAAATTTTCTAATGTAATATATTTTGAGTCAAATTTAAACTTAATCGTCCCATCTATATATCATATTTAATTGGATCTCATAATCTTAATTTATCAACTACAAACATAGATTTTTATTTGGATGAAGAAACAAGAAAAGGATTACAGGGGGGAGAAGCTTTTTTTTGTTAATGTAGTAAAGAAAAGTGTACTTCAAGATTAGAATTTCTAGGCCTTCCTAATTTATCAAAAATTTTGTGTGGTTCAGTATTGTAACATTAAATGTTATATTACTTATCGTATAAAGCAAATTTAAATATGTATGGTAATTTTATTTACTTGTGAATATTAATTTATATACATAGATCATAAAAATAGACAAACATTTAGATATATAGATATATATGCATAAATGGAAAGGTTGGGGAAATTTTTTTTGACATCTTAATATCTATATCTATCACGTGTTCCTCTCTTTTCCTTTAATTCTTTATTATATGAAGAGAAGAGCATCACAATAGAGGATTTAAATAAAAATTTAATAAAAAAATAGTCTGGTATATAAAACTTTCATTAATATGGAATCTCGAAGAAAAATCTAGTATACACAATCTTATTCTATAATGTAAAAGATTACTTTTACGATTCAATTCGATGACTATTAGTTCACGTGATAATAATTTTTACCATGTATAAAGTTCCCTTTCATTTAAATATTTTTTTTACAAAATCATCCCTTTTTTATTTTTTGATAATCTAAGTTTTCAATTCTTACAACCCGACTAATGAGGTGACCCTCTTGGTGTTTGAGCACATCTACACAAAATTTACCTCCTCACACATGATCATGAGACCAACCGTATAAAACCGCTGAGGTAATAGATTTCATCTTTTATTGAAATGAGCATGAGCACATCTACATGAGAAGATCATTAATTCGACAGTGCCACTAATTGCTTCATCATGTGCTTATCGCTTGATATCGTTGCAAACTTATTAGTAGGGTTGAATGAATCAAATGTTCATAAGTAAATTTAATATTCAATTTGATAAAAATTTATTTAGATTCATTTATAAAATCAATTATATAAAAACTTTAATAACTAATTAAATTAAGTGAACTTTGAGTTCATTAAAGATTGTGACATAAATAATATACATAAATGAATCATATTTATTAATAAAATTTTTATCAAATTTATAAATAGACAAAGAAACTCTCATATCAAATAAGTTTAATTGAAATTTGATAACATCTAAATAAAACTCAAATTTATATATAAAAAAAAGACAAACTTAAATAACTATTTTAACAACTTGATTAATTTTAGACTCAACTTAACTTTGCTTTTGTACCTTTTTATTAAGAAGTAATATACCATAATTCAAATATATAAGTGGAAGATAAGCTATATTTATAAAGTAAACAACTTTTACACAACATATCCGAAATAGACAAACAAACATGAGCTTAGAATCTAAATCATCTGGTCACAACAGTAGCTAATAATCAAATGAAGGAATATGCTTGTGAAACATTATCAACAAATAGGAAACCAAGAAGCCATGGAACATGCGAAAGCAGAAAAGAACATATGACAAGTAGTGAAAACTCTCTAACATATTGTCAGAAGAAATTCCAAACTTTCACTGGTGGACCCTGTATTTCAGTGGCAAAGATCTTATCTATTGTTTCCGATGTGCTTATATTCCTCATGAAAAGCACAAATAGTGAACAAATTTGGTTATGAATCTTACATTTCAGTTCCCAACTTTGGTAGCGAATGCTTATATTCACCATGTAGGCCACCAATTGTGAACTATAAGAAACATCGCATTGCGTACATATATACTAATAAGAATACTTACAAACATTGAAGAGATTTGGCAACCATGAGCCTTCGGATTTCACTTGAAGAGGAAGGCAGCATAAAGTTGATATGGGTATTTTGATTTGCCTGCAAGCAACATATGCAACACAGATCTAACCAGTGTTATGTTATTTAGAGAAACAAATTGCCTACATGATCAATAAAAAGGCAATTCACCAGTCACCACAAGGATACATAAAAAAAAATCTCTTCTAGTTTAGCTTTCTAGATACAGGTGCCTCAGATAACATAAAACTACATATCTAAAAGAAAACAACACGTTCTAGTTCAAACTGCTAGATGTCACAGATGTCTAATGGAAATCTACATAATAAATTAACCAAAAGAACCACAATCCTTATAGAAAGACGCGAGTTCAGCTAAATGTCTATCACATCCTATGATATATCTAGCAAGCTAGTGTAACCAGATTGTGATATCTAGTGATGTACTCCACTGCCTTATTTCCTATCTTCCATAGGGTGAGTTCAGCTAAATGTCTATCACATCATATGATATATCTAGCAAGCTCGTGTAACCAGATTGTGATATCTAGTGATGTACTCCACTGCCTTATTTCCTATCTTCCATATGGGTGGTAACGACCAGCACCGCGGCCATATCTTGTGTTTCTACCATACAATTGACCTGAACTGTAGCCAGCACTTGGCGGCTCATAAACACCACTGCAGCTAGAATCACTGTATCCCCCAACTTCTCGTCCATAACCACCAAAGCTACTTCCACTATGACCCCGACTGTACCCACCATGAGAATAAAGATGGCTAGAATAACCAAATGAGATTCGTCCTGATAATCCTCTAAGCCTCGTGCAATACCATCACATCCACCATCATACTCACTACCAATACCTGCATAACCATCATATACACCAGGTCTAGGAGGAAATTCTCCAGGTGTCCTATACGGAGGAGGACTATAAGAGCCACCTGTAAAGCCACTATAACTGCCATATCCACTAAAATGTCACCTGTAAAGCCACTATAACTGCCATATCCACTAAAATGTCACCTGTAAAGCCTCTATAACTGCCATGTCCACTAAAACTTTCACCAAAATGCCAGGTCTTGGGTTCACTACCAAATGCAAATGTTGGGTTGAGAGAGTTCTTTGGTTCGGCCTTCTTGATCTCCACGTACAAAAAAAACATAAACCTAGTCCCAGTTTACCAAACAGCTACGGAAGATTGTAATACTAAGTTATCTTGATCCCCAAAATCAAGAAAATGTAAGGCATCAGTTCTAGAAAGTAAAACAAGAAAAAACCGAGCAGCCTAGAAAGAGGCGAGAAAGCATTTTTCATGTTGATGATCATTTCCATGCACGGATTCTTTGGTGTTTCTGGCGTTTGACACTGCAAGCTCACCTGACTACCAGCTAGATCAAGCATATTTCCTTTTTTAGTCAGCGAATCATCTGCAATTTTTTCCAACTCAAATACTACAAACTCAAAACCTCTAGGATGGTTGGTTGCATGGTCACGAATGATTTCTTGAATATCCACTTTTCCAAACTGAGAGTAAGTCCTTCAGTTCATCTGCACATTGACAATAAAGAAGCATTCAATTAATTTCTGCTAGAAGAATGATAAATGATTGCAAATTAAACAGAAAATACCTTCTGTGACACTTGTAGGTGTCCCACCAGCAGCTTTCTTCTGTGTTTTAAAATCCTTCAGAGGAGCAGACCCTTTTGGTATTGTTCCTTTAATTTCAACCTGCAAAATACCATAAAATAGATATTCAAGAGGGAAAATAAAGTCCCACTACATGCTTTGGATAAGAGAACAGGATAAGATCTTTGCATAAGGCATGATGAGCTACAGAAAACTTCAGCATTTGGAGACTAAAAGCAAATAATCCCTAAAACTTAAAAGAAAATTGTATAGAACCATGAATCTCGTACCAGTACAAATTCCAGACTAGAACTAGGCAACAATGAAACCAACAATACAAATTTAGTATTGTACACAAAAGTACAAAGTTTTTGATAAAACATGCACCTTGGTAACCGGTATTTGTGCCAGTAAACTATTCAACAGCACGGATCAGAGTTTACGTGTATGATCACAATTACAATACCATGTTATCAATTTATGCCATCCATCCATATCAAAGCATAATGTGAGTGGGCATAGCTATTATACACCACTTACTAATGCTGCACACACATATTAATAAAATATAGACAATGTAGGGCCGGTACGGGATTAAGAGGGGAAGGGGTGAATCTCGATCGCTTTTCGTTCGTTTGATTCGTTGTTCATTCTATCAAAAGTGTTAGCTACAGAATATAATAAAAATAATACAGAGTAGACACAAGGATTTACTTGATTCCCCACCCCCAGGGTTGGTACTTCAAGTTCTATGTACAGGAAATGTCCGTCTAATAGCATTCTCCTTTCTGAAACTTTTCCGGAAGCGGAGAAACCCGTCTTATAATTTTGAGCACAATCACAAAGAGTTTACAATAAAACACATGTATTAAAAATACTAGCAAACCAATTAAGCCAAGTTGATCTGGAAGTCTTGAGCATAGCACACTCCTCCTAGAACTTCCTCGATTACAGAGCTTCGAGCGTGGTTGCTTTCCTTCGAGTACGGAGAAGAAGAGTAGCAGAGTTAATTGTTTCATTGTTCGTCTGAGGATGTTGCTCAATGGTTCTTTTAAAGTGTATTCCGGGAGTCTGTATCCCTTCTGGACGCCCCCAGTTCGACTTGATCCTATCCGATGCCGTCGGACTCTATCTGTTGTTGCATCTTATCCTGGTCCGAGCATCTGGAACCATTCAAAGCGTCTGGACTGTCTGGGTGCCTGAAAACTAATTTGGGCTCTCAAAGTTGTTCCGGTCTGGTTCGACCTTAGTCAAACCCAATTTCTGGGCTTGGTTTGGCTTAGTCCTACTTCCAACTTCAGGTTCCTACAAGATAAGTATACAACAAACAAAGCTAGCCCAGCATACTCTTGTAAGTCTTCCTGACTTACTAGGCTTACCACCTAGAGCTCATTCTCTCAGGATTTTCTTTTGCCAAGCCTTCGGTCATCCTTGACCCACTTGGATTTCCTGCTCAACCTTGATCTTAACCCTCGGGACTTTTTGCTAGACCTCTGGCCCTCGACCATGTTTAGACTTCTACTTGTCCTCGATTTGCCAAGACTTCCGCCTAGTCCCTTCGATCAGAACTTCCTTGCTCAATTCTTTCGAACAAGACTTTCTTCTTTAATCCTTTCGATTAGGACTTCCTTTGCTAGTCATCTGGTCCTCATGACTAAACTATTCTTGAGTTCTTCACGCCAGTAATAACCTGACTAGACTTAGCTCACATCCAAACATCAAATCCTGTTTAGATAAAATCTTGGTCAAACTGATCGGACTTAGGTACCTTGTCAAACATCAAAACCCTAGAGACTGATTGCACTAACAATCTTTCCTTATTGATGTTTGAGAATTTTCTTAAGTTAAATATAGATCATAAGGGTTTTATGACAATGAGAGGTTCATTAGATTTTTCTAACTTAAGTCTTCCTCTCCCCATTGTCATCCATCAAAAAGATTAATTCCTTAACGTTTATACTTCAAAATGAGAGGTAAATAGATTTGGAACTCGATCCGTCCTCTCCCCCTTTACCATTTATAAATAATAATTTACCTAAGGTTCACCTTCGAGTTTACACCAACAATTTACGAATTTTCTTATGGTCAAAACTTAATCTAACCCTTTCTTGAAAGACCATAGTATAGTTCAAAATTAAGTTTTAATTTTGAAAAAAAAAAGCCTTTTTGAAATTATCTTTCAAAATATTTTTAATTGATTTTCAAGAACTTTTCTAAAGAGTAATTTTTCAAAAATTTTGAAAGGAGTCCTAACTTTTCAAAAATTTAAAGGAATAATTTTTGAAATAATTTGTAAAGAATTTTGAAAAGGTAAGTTTAATTTTTTAATCAAGACTCCCCCTTAATCTGACACACCCTTAGGAATCCTTGTTAACCACAAGAACAACTTCTTATATGTCTTTAAGGGTTGCTCCAAGTCAAAAGAACAATTTTGAAAGTTTTAAAATACCTTTTTCAAAATGTTTATCAAAATATGAATTTTCAAAGTAATTTTTTCAAAAGACTTGTCAAAGTAATTTTGAAGGCTTTTTCAAAAAATTTTGCAAAGTTTGTTTTTTTTAAAGAGATTTTGAAAAGATTTTAAGGAAAAGGATGTTTATGATCTTTCAATTAGGATCTCCCCTTAACTGGAACTCTTTTAAGGCATCCTTATTAACGACAAGGAATCTTTACCCTATGTGTCTTAGGGATCTAGAATTAGTGTTGACTTAGGGGTTTTGTGTCTAAGTATTGGTAAAATAATTTTCGAGGACATATGTTATATATATATATATATATATATACCTAGACAATTATTAAATATCAATATTTTTCAAATATTTTTAAGAAAATAATTTTATAGATTTTGCAATCATTTTTGAAAACTTTACAATTTAGTTGTCCTTGTCATTTTACTAGTTTTATATGTCTCAACCCATGACATACAAAATTGTCTTATGGATTTTGTGAGACAATTTGTCAATTTTATCTTTAATTAATTTAATTTGAACTCTAAGAATTGTTTGATATTGAGTTAAATTCAAGTTTAACCGTCAGTTAGTTAAGTGACATTTCAAAAATCAACTTCGAGGTCGTGACGAGGCAAAAGCCTTCTTAGTTATCGGAGCAACGACCACATGCTTAAATAAAGTCTTTTTAAGGAATTATACACTGAACCTACTTGAAAAACTCTAGTGTAACTAATTTAGGATCTGACGAAGTAGTTTCAGTCAGTTCCGCTTAGCTAAGCAGACCAAGTAATGTACTCCTTATTCTACTTGACTACCTAGACCAAGTTTCCTGAACGTACTATCATCTTGCCCCTTTCTTGGTACTATGTGATCAAGTATCAAACAATTTTTTTCCTATCTAACCGTTCTAAATTAAACAGAAAATAAAAAACTAACATGAATGATATGGCATTTATATGCATAATTAAATAATTGAACATATGCATGATGATAGCAATTATGCATGTGTTAAACAAGTCAAGCAATTATTAATTAATTTATAATAATATATCAAATTCTCAATTTGATATATTTCGTGTGAATCTGCAAGTGTGTCAACTCATTTTGATATATTTTGATTTTTATTAATTTTTTTGTTTCATTGGGCACAATTTATTAAATAGTTCCATAATTATAGGGTACTTGATTATAAATAGGTTTATAGATTTTAATTTCATTATTTGTGTTTGATATTCTATTATTTGAATTATTAATTTGTTTTTATAATTTTGAATTTGTTGAATTTTTTAATATTTTGATGTGGTGCTAGATATTGCAATAGCACATTGTGTGGAGTAATCTCGTCACATTTTCTCCCAAGATTAAGAAACAGCTCCATTAGACTGAATCCATTAAGAATTGAAATCATATAGAGGTCTTCTTTATACTTGCAACTACCCAGAAATGAAAAATTTGGAGATCCAGATCCAGATTCCATGTCTCTAAGAAACTGAATACAAATCTGTCACCTAAAGGATAATTGAGAAATTACATTGGAAAAGATTATACAATTTCATAATTAAATCATAAATGAGGAAAATATACTCATTCATATATCATTGGTATTCTTATATAACATTAGAAACATTTGTTGAATAAGATGAAGTAAGATTTTTATTAAACATTTGTTGAATAATTAAGTGTGATCTCTTACAATTTATTATGATACTATGCTAAAAAAAGAAATAAATCAACTATCACAATGTCCATGTAAGATTTAAGACGACTCCTTTTACTTACTATCATTTAGCTATAACCAAGCAAGTCAATTATTTTTGCATAGTTTAAATCAAGGTCGAATTAAGGGAACACGAACAATTCAATTTACCAATTTAAGTTCTTAATTCCCCATCTCTAATGGAACTCATTTCCCACATTAATCTAGAAAATAATAAAACAATATTGGAAGACTTGTAGAAAATTCTAGGGAAGGGGATTTGGGGAGGTTTCTCTAATTTACCGAAACAACTAAAAAAAATCAAGAAATTTACTATATTTTTGTGGTGAAGCTCTTGGTTGATGGATCTCGCCGCTTGCTTCAGTTTCGACGCATATGATGTTGCTTCAATCTCCTCGTCGGTGTGGAATGGTGTGCCGTTTAGGGTTTTGACAAGAAAATGGGTATTGTTGTGTTGTGAATAAATGGAGAAGGAAACCTTAGTGAACAGATGGGGAGAAGAAGAGAGGAGGTGTCGCCGGGAAGAAGAAGAAAGTCGGACAACTGGTGTCGCCGAGAAGCCCTAGCTCGCGAACAGTTGGGGAGAAGAAGAGAGGAGGCTCTGCGCGCGTGGTGAGCAAAGGGGGAGAAGAGGAGAGAGGGAAAGGGTAAGTTTGTAAAATCATGTATTGGGGAGTTGAAACTAAGGTTTGGGGAGTACATGCAAAGAAAATGTTGGGTGGGGACTGACCACAAAGAAAAGTTTTCCATTGGGTATTTTTAAGCAAGTCAAATAATTTAAATTTAAATGTTAAAAATAATGATAATCTTAAATTAATTAAGATAAATTCAAATTCTAACATTTCAGAACATAAATCTTCAAATCTTAATTAGATAAAATCTAATCTTAAAAATTCAAATTTAAATATTACAAATTCAAATGAAAATTTTAACATGATAAATTCTAAAATTAATAATTCAAACAATAAAATTTAAAATTAAATCTCAAACAAGAAATTTACTGTTTTTTTTGGTGATGTATGCTCTTGCTTCACTCTTCTTGACGATGTGGAATGATGTTGCCGTTTGGAAGACAATGTTGCCAAGAGGAAGCAAATGGTCGGTTAGGGTTTGCGCCAGTTGGGAAAGAGATTGAAGAAAGGTGGAAAAACAAAGACGACAGTGAACAAAGGAGGAGACGGAGAGAAGAGGAGAAGACAGTTAAGACGGGGAGACGGAGAGAAGAGGATAAACAGTGAAGAAATGTGGAGAAGAGGAGAAGTCGGCGGTGGGGAAAAGAGGAGACAGGCGCCGGTGTAAGAGGAGAAGACAGTTAAGACGGGGAGACGGATAAAGAGAAAACAATGAAGAAATGTGAGAAGTCGGCGGTGGGAAAAGGGTGTAATGGGGAAATAAAGGAATAAAGGAGAAGTCGGCGGTGTAGGAGAGGAGACTGGAGAGAGGGAGGGGGGTAGATTTGTAAATTCATGAATTGGGGAGTTGAAACTAAGGTTTGGGAATACATGCAAATAAAATGTTGGGTGGGGACTGATCACAAAGTCTAGTTTATGTTTGGGGAGTTTTCTCCAATTTACCGTTATATTATTATCTTTTAGGATATCCTGATTAATTTATTTATTATTTAATTCTGATTTATTTAATTATTGGATGTGAATTATTAAAATTAGAATTAGTTTGATTAAATTAATCTTAGTTTAATGAGTTAAAAATTTTATCTAGATTTTTTATTAATTTGATTAATATCTAGATTAAGTTGATCTTTATCAATTTTATGTTTTGAATTTATTAAATATAAATTAATAATTAAAGTTGATTTATTCAAATTAGATTTATTCTCATTGTAGATTAGACTTAGGTTTGAATTTTTTAAATTAATATTTTTATTAATTAAAATTAATTTTAAATGATCTAAATGATCCAAATTTGAAATTTTCCAATTATTATTATTATTATTGATTAAAATTAATTTCGAATTATCACGATTAACAAAATTATTTGAATTTTTAAATTATTATTATTTATTAAATTATTTGAATTATCTATGTTTGAATGTTTCAAATCATTATTATTACAAATCTAATTTATTGCAAGAAAAAATTTAATCTATTAGGAATTATTCTTGGGGCATTTTCATAAAACATAAAATTACTGACCTTGTTCGCAATCTCTAATTCTGCGGACTTTTTCTTCGTTTGAATGTTTGAATTTTCAAATCAATATTATTGCAAATCTAATTTATTGCAAGAAAAAATTTAATCTATTAGGAATTATTCTAGGGGCATTTTCGTAAAATATAAAAGTACTGACCTTGTTCGCAATCTCTAATTTTGTGGACTTTTTTTCGTTTTCTTCTCCGGGTATTGATTTTTATAATGATCGTTTTTGTTACACTTGAAACACGTGATATGCTCTTTATTTTTGTGGGCTCTTAACATTGGTTGCTCCTTTGCCACCGGTTGTATTGTCTGAGTTTTACGAGCACGACATTGGTTTTTATAACATCCTCTTTCCCTGCATTTGAAACAAAAAATATAAATTTTAAAACGAAAATTAAAATCCCTACCTTCTCCGCCTCAATCCTTATCATCTTGCTCCAGTGGCGATTAATCCAATTAAGAGCTATCCAGGCCGGTGCGGGATCGAGAGTAGAGGTGAAGCTCGATCGCTTTTCATTCATTCGATTGGTCGTTTGTTCTATCAAAAGTGTTACAACGAAATATAATAAAAACAATATAGAGTAGACACAGGAATTTACTTGGTTCCCAACCCCTTATAGTTGGTACTCCAAGGCTTATGTACAGGAGACACTCGTCCACTAGCGTTCTCCTTTCCGAAACTTTTTCAAAGGCGGAGAAACCCGTCTTACAATTTTGAGTACAATCACAAAGAGTTTATAATAAATCACATGTACTTAAAATACTAGCAAACCAATTAAGTTGAACCGCTCTGGAAGTCCTGAGCGTAGTGTACCCCTCCTAGAACTTCCTCAGTCGTAGAACTTTGAAAGTAGTTGCTTTCCTTCGAGCACAAAGAAGAGTAGTAGAGTTAATTGTTTTGTTGTTCTTCTGAGGATGCTGCTCGATGGTTCTTTTAAAGGACATTTTGGGCACCTGGATCCCTTCCGAGCGCCCCGACTTGACCTGATCCGATCCAACATCGCCGGACTCTATTGTGTTTTATCCTGGTCTAGATGCTTGGAACCATTCAAGGCACCTGGACTGTCCAAACACCTGGAAACTGATCCGGGCTCCCAGAGTTGTTCCGATCCGGTTCGACCCTAGTGAAACCCAATTCCCTCCGAGCTTGGTTTGATTTAATCTTGCTTGCAACTCCAGGTTCCACAAGACAAACATACAATAAACAAGTTAGTCTAGCCTACTCTTGTAAGTCTTCCTGACCTACTAGGCTTACCATTTAGGACTCACTCTCCTCCAGGATTTTCTTTTGCCAAGGCTTTGGTCATCCTTGACCTGCTTGGACTTTCTGCTCAACCTTGATCTTAATCCTTGGGACTTTCTACTGACCTCTGGCCCTCGACACTGTCTAGACTTCTGCTTGATATCCTTGACCCCAGGGCTTCCTACCTGGTGTCCTCGACTCCCGGGGCTTTTTGTTCGATGTCTTCGATTTGTCGAGACTTCCACCTAGTCTCTCCGACCAAGACTTCTTTTCTCAATCTTTCCAATCAGGACTTCTTTTGCTAGACATTTGGTCCCAACTAGACTCTTTTTGAGTTCTCCTCACTAATCATGACTTGACTAGATTAGACTTAGCTCACATTCAAACATTGTCTTATTTAAATCAAACCTTGGTTAACTGATCAGACTTAGGTACATTGTCAAACATCAAAACTCTAGAGGTTAACTGCACCAATAGACAAAACTAGTGAGGAAGAGAAAAGCAAATAAGGGGCATCATCTAGATTTACATCAAAAGGAAAATAGACTGATGCATGTTGTACATTGAATTGTATCCAATAACAAAATAACAAACCAGAAAAGGGTAAAACCTTTTAAGATTTAAAACAGGAATAGTATTATAGTATAAAGCATTAATCAAATTTGCATTTGAATTTTTAGTGTGAAATAATCAAAAGTCAAAAACTTAATACAAGAAACTCAAAAAGGAATAGCAAATTAATTAAAGTAGATTATTTACACAGTAAAATACCGTCTTCCCATTGATAGTAAGTGTGTCTTCAATGACTTTGTCAACCACAAAAGGGTTATCAAAAGTGAAATCCAAAGCCTCTGTGTCTATTTGTGCTACAGTCTTTCATTATCATTTTATCAACTATCTTTCCATATTTTGCAAAATGTCTCTCAAATGTCGCTGTAGGACACCAACATATAATAAATATTATTTAATAACATGAAATATAAAGACACTATAGAGTAAGAAATAGGTTACATGACTAGCATACAAATAAGTTTAAGTTCATACTAATGTTAGCAGTTAAAGGTTGTAAACGAGCCAAGTTTTGTAATATTCAAGATTGTTTGATAAAGTACCCGAGACAAGTCAAGTCAAGTCAAACCAAGCCTAAAATGAACCAAGCCGATGAAATGATTGTTCAAGCTTGACTTGATTTCTTTTTTATGAGCTTGAGCTTGATTCGTTTAGATGTTATCGAGCTCTCAATTCAAACTTGTTTGATTATTTGAAACTTTTATATTTTAAACTTGTTTGTTGGTTATTGAATTTGATAATATAAACTTGTTTGTTTATTTTAAAAGTTTCTTTATTTATTTAACATGTTGATACGAATTTTATTGATAAACATAGTTCACGAATATTATTCGTGAACGTTGTTCATAAACATTATCAAGATGAACACGTATGTATTCAAGTTTGTTTGTTTATTTTAATGAGTTGTTCAAGTTTGTTCATTTAATTAATCTTGTGTTATTGAACGAACATAAACAAGCTCTTACCAAACAGAACACCAAATTTGTTCACGAACGTTCGATTCATTTACAGCCTGCCAGTTAGCCTTTCCAAAAAAGGAAGATGAGAAAGGCTTCAAGTATCTGCAATACTTCTTCAGTTCTAGCTCGAAAGAACCTTTTACTACAATTTTGCAGGAAGGATAACTAGACTCAAACCCATTTTTAGTTAATTAAGATAGCTTGTTATAGTAACTACCGACACTGTGAATTAAGTTGGCTTGTTTAGAATCAAACGTCTCTAGTTGTACAAGGAGAGGTTGCACGATCAGGAGGATAATAATGATAGATATATATACAAGAATATTCTGCATTTCATCTACTTGAACTACTATTCTAGATGAACAAAGATCAAGAAAATAACGCCATAAAATCGTTTTATAAAGTTGCGATCGTGCATAAAAAAACATAATAAATAAAAAATAGAGGTGAATCGAACAGCAAGACATTTTTGGACCTATCACAGCACATTCATATAAGAAACCGAATAAACACACCCCTAACGATTAAAAGTGCCTAATTTGTACAAATACAGCTTACACGATTTGAACTTCTATTCCAAGTAAACTAAGATCGAGGAAAGAAACTAGAACCATTTTAGAAAGTTGCGATCTTGCAAGCCAAAAAAAAAAGAACGTTGCATCAAACAAACAGCTAATTTTGCACCTATCGCAGCACATTCACATCAGAAAACCAATGAATGCGATCGCGAATGAAACAGAGCGATATCCACACACAAGCCTTCGCCGTGAGGCATCAGTTCTGAAACTAAAAAAGAGAAGAAATGAACGGGCAGCGAACGAACCCATGGTCGACGAAGATCTTCCTGCGTCCAATGAAAAAGGGGAAAATCTGTAAAAGACAAGTTCGACAGCAAAGCGTACAGCAACCGTCGTGCTCCAGCAAAGGAATCGCGATTTCCCACTCCCCTCCTGTTCCGGCCCAAAACTAGGGCAACGGGTTATTACAGGGGAAAAGGGCGAAAATTTATACTAAATACTTGATATTCATAAAGAATTCAAAATATAAAAAAAAAATAGGTAAAATTAAATAGACGTTTTTTTACAAATTGAAGAGAAATCCCATTTTGATTTTTATCAAAATAAAATCTCATCCTATTATTTACAATTACTCAATTGATATTTAATATTATTTAATAATATTATTTTTTTATTTAATTTTTTAAATCAATCAAATATATTATAATAATTATAAAATCTTAACTATTATAAAAAATATAAAAATTAATATTATAATAATTACGAAATATAGACAACTTAAAATAGACCCTATATAATAAATGAAATTAAATTCATTTATGTTATAAATATTTGTTTATGTTAAAAAGACCCTATAAATGAAATTAAATCGAATAAAAAGATTTTATTGTCGAATTTTTAGTTTAAAAAATAATAATAATAGATTAATCAATTTAAATCATATTTACTTGATTAACCATTAGACTGATTAATCGACGGATAGTTTGAAATGTAACGGATATAAAACAAAGCAAAATTAAGAGAGGAGCATATTTGAAGAATCTATAAAAATAGGTGCACATTTTAAAATATAAAAAATTCTTCATATTATGAGTAGCATCAAATTCAACTAAACCGCTATTATGCCAAGACAATCGAGTTTCAGTATTTAAACCCATTAAATCCATAAGATACTTTAGTTACAAAAAAAATTAATCATTATATTTATAAATTATGTAAAAAGTGAAATTCATCACTCGACTGCCTTACACTATTAAGAGAGAATAAATTAAAAAAACAAATCAAAAGAGAGTATTTTCACTCACCCATTAAGAGGAAGGATATTGCACAAGGAGGTAAATCATAAAATCAAGACGCACCATAGGAGAAAGTAAATTAGAAAAATCAAGAAAGAGTATTTTTATGTCTTTGCCGACTCTTGGTAAATTCCAGAGAGGATGTAAATTGTGAACCTTATCGTAGGTTTTTTGGACTTCGAATGCATAAAATGAGAATAATGTACAAAGAATCGATGAATTCGATGATCTTTTTAGCATCTGGAGAGATTTATTTATACCAAATGAAGATGTTGAATACCCTTTAGGTGAGTGGTTGTGTGACCTTTGGACAGGATCGTGTTGAATACCCTTTAGGTGAGTGGTTGTGTGACCTTTGGACAGGATCGATCTGGACCGTTCGATCTGGAGGATTGTAACCCTTCATATAACCTCTCTTAATCTCATTTATCAGTACAACCCTCAAATCTCCCTTTTGTCATCGACCATCAGATATAGATCCATTCGATCTAATGTTTCAGATCAAACATCATCACTAGCGATCAGATAGTGACTCTTCGCTATCCAACACTCCAGATCACATCACATCCAATCTATTACACCTTTTTAATCAATGGTTGTCATCTGTTCGCCCAGTCAGCAGTCTAGTCATCTCTCTCTGTTCACGTGAATGTCATATAGGCACTACTACATCACATGTGAGTCTGACACGTCATCTGAGTGCCATGTAGGCACTGCCACAAGTGCAAAGTGCGCTGACAAGCGCCCATTGCACACGTGGTGGCCCGTAGGCTCACAGGTGCGAGCACTTGCTCACCCGTGAGAAAAGAGTACATAAGTTTTTTGTGTTAACTTCATTAACACAGCAACATTAATAAGGAAGAGAAGCTCATTGAAATTTTCCAATGTTATATTTATAAATGAATTAAATATTTATAAATAAATTTATTATGCAATATAAAAAATAACCCAAATAAAATTAAATAAATAAATAAATTTAGATATCTTATTTAAAAAATAACAATTTAACGATATATATATATTTTAAATAATTAAATAAACTCAAATTAAAAATAATTAACTGCTTTGTTAATTTTATACCGACTTGACTAGTTGACTTACATGGATTAAGAACATTTAACTCGACTCATTTAGACGCAACGACAAATTTATAACTAGCCCCTTCAAAACTTAAATTTAAATTAATTTGCCCAACTCGCTCTCGCTGCCCCAACTCGCCAAAGATCGGAGAAGGAAATAAAAGGGCCAAAAAAGGGCGGCGAGAGTTCCTTTCAATTCTCCCTCCTCCCTTCTCTCGCTCGCTATCCCCTTCTCCCGTCTCCTCCTTCTATCCCTAAACCCCTCGTCGTCCCCGTTCCCTCTCTCTCTCTCGCGTGCTTTCCCTCCGTCCCTGGATCGCAAGATGAGCGGCGGAGGCGCTAGGGTTTCGATCCCCGCTGGGGTTCGGCGGACTATCCAGAACATCAAGGAGATCGCCGGAAACCACAGCGACGAGGAGGTCTACGCAACCCTCAAGGAGTGCTCCATGGATCCCAACGAGACAGCACAGAAGCTCCTCCTCCAAGGTCGCCCCTGTCCCTCCTACCTCTCATTGCTGACTTGTTTGCTCCCTCACATTCACCGGTTCTATGGTTCCAAATTTTGGTCACGCGCGGGATGTGGTAGTTTGGAATGCTAGGACTGCTGTGTCTGGGCGAATTAAGTCTTAGCGTTCGTGCCGTGGAGTATCCTGAAGTTCGATCCATTTTGACGCCTCTGCCATCCAGATTAGAGAATTTAATTAGCTAGTTCTAACATTATTTGCTTTTCCCGTTTTCCTTTCTTTCCCCCCATCTGCTGGGTGATAGATTTGTTGGTTTTTTTTTTTTTTTTTTTTTTTTGGGGGGGGGGGGGGGGGGGGGGGGGGGGGGGTTCTTGACTGTGTATTCGTTTTGCGCATTTATGGTGCCGCATTAAGTTGGTGGTTCGTATTATGACAGATCAGTCATTGTTTTTCTTGTGTTTAAGAAATCGAATTCACTGTCCACTCATTAACTAGTTTTGTATTGGGTTCATTATTAATCCTGTTCAACTTGTTTGGGCTCTCCAATGAGACAAGAATGACATTGAATGATATTAGATTGTTTTTCCTCCATCACGCTAAAACTGGCCAAAATGGCATAAATCATTGCTTTGATCAACATTTTATTTGTTTAATTGGGTAATTGCTTTCTATCCTCTTGCTATAGTGTCTCGTCTCCCATATCATCTACTCTTGCACACTTTGCTGATCTATGGGTTCATTTATTTGGATGAAAGAGGGAATGTATCTGGTTTCACAAGTAGACTCATTCAAGGTTTAGAGTATGTCATACATTGGAGTTTTTGATCCCTGATCAAAATGGAACAATTCTGTATGGTTTTAGTATTTGGCATCCATCAAAACATGCTTAGACTAATTTAAATGGATTTTCACTTCTTTAATGCCCTTTTGGTTATTTTACTTGTAAAAATAAGAGTATACTAATTAGATAATAAATGGAGGTAAAGTTTATTGTACTATATAGTATCCATTATGCTTCAACATATGTAAAACTACACCGAAATGAATTCAAATTAAGTTTACAGATCTATTTTGTTCATTCAGATTTTTTTTCTTTTCATTATATTTGAATTACTCATAATATTCTTCTTCGTTACTTTTAAAAATATGAATATGACAATTAGATAATAAATTACATTGGAATTTTGGAAAAATTAGTCAAAAAATAATAAAGGTTATTGAAATTCATCTTGATGTGTGTCAAAGCATACTGACTAATGGTGTTGAATGATGCTATGGGCATATGTGACACAAGTTAACTGTTTATGCCAATATGGGATTTCAATGATTCACTAGAATGATATATTTTTCCTGTGCCATTTTGTTACGATGGAAGATTTTAAACATGGTTCCTATTTTCTGTCTCTTGTCCTTTATTTTTCAGAATAGCTGCATGGCTTTATCAGATGGGTATCTACTTGATTTCGTTGTCAGTGCATATTTCTGTACCTACATTTAATATTCTATCTACTCAATTTCCTTGTCTTTCTACTAGATCATTACAAGCTTGTTTTTTTTTCCTTTTTAGACACCTTCCATGAGGTTAAACGCAAGCGCGACAAGAGAAAGGAGGTGATCCTTTGTGGTTTGCCTTTATATTATTGAGCATTATAGTTTTTTAGCATGTCATATTCTCTTTTGTTGAATTTTTCACGATCATCTTGTTTTGCTATTTTCACCAGAGTGTCAGGGAGCCTGCTGAGCTTAGGTGGAGGACTGGGGTGCAGAGACGAGGAGGTAGAGGAGGTCATGGAAACTATTCACACTCAATGCCTAATGGTATGAATTCACTTTTTTTTATGTTGTTCTACTTGCACCATGCTGTTATATTTCTGTTTGCCTTGTTTGTCTCTATGTGTCTTGCATTTAAATATGAAGGTCTTGCTAGCTTAGTCAGAGTCTAACTTATATTAAGTAGATAGGTCGATATTACTCATAAAGAAATCTTACACTAATATGAATCTGAACTTTCCTTATAAGACATCCAATATAAATTCAGATATGCTATCAATACCTGCCTTTTTGCAAATTTTACTTTCTGTTTCCTTTTTTGTACATCTACTCTTCATAATGCTATTCTGGGCTTTTCCTAATGATCTTTTCATAATGCTATTCTGGGCTTTTCCTAATGATCTTTATTGAATTCATTTGTTGGAACCTTAAGGTCAACTTAAACATACCTAAAATAAGTAATGGCTATTGTATTGTATTCAATTGCTATTGTTGGAAACTGTTAGTGGATATTAACCCCCCAGAAATTTCATTGTTTACAAGATGCCACTGCTGGAAGAAATGCAACATTAGGGAAGGAGAGTGGGCTAAATCAAGGCACAAATAAAGCAAATACATCATTCTCCACCACTCCTGATACAGGCAATAAATCTGCAATTTCACTCTCAGGGTATGTTGGATTTTTTTCTTCTTTTGGGCGGAGATTAATTCTCTGTTAAGGTAGGATCATGTATTATTTTGTTGTTGCAGTGATACCTACAATAATATAAGATGTTCTGTTTCATTACATAGGATGGACACCTATTAATTGTGTCTGTATCAACTTGTGTTTACCATTCATTCATCATTTTCAAAGGATTCCTCAAGTGTACGTATTAAATCTGGATCTGTTTGGAGTTTAATATAGCTAATTCATTTGTTATTCATTATGGAAGAACTTAATTAGATATTATTATTCCCTTTACGCTGAGTTGTTTTCCCTAAAGATACTGTAACTTTTTACACTTTTGAGTTCGCTTTTTTGTTTTTTTTTTCTTATTAAACCTGGATCTGTTTGTAGCTTAATGTAGCTAATTCATTTGTTATTCATTATGGAAGAACTTAGATATTGTTATTTCCCTTCATGCTGAGTTGTTTTCCTTAAAGATACTGTAATCTTTTACACTTTGAGTTCTCCTTTTTGTTTTTTTATTTATTGGGGTTGAGAGAAAATTATGTGTGCACCTAACTAGTACAAGCTAAAAGAACAGGTGTGTTTTAACCTTTTTATACTTTCCTTTAGTAATTATTTTATCAAATCTGAAAATGATGCAACTCTCCATTATTTTGACATAATTGAATGACATATTGAGATTGTTTGATGTCTTTGGAATTAGTGATTGTTGCCAAAACATGCTGAACGCCCAAGATGTACTTGTACTAAAGAACAAAGGCTCTTGGAGCTTAGATAAAAGTTGGGAGGCTAAGATGTATGCTTTAGTCGATCAAGCCACATTGCCACAGACTATATATATTTGTGACATGCAATACAATATATTTGGTATTGGCTCATTGTTCATTATTTAATTTTTCTGGTACAGTAGCTCAAAATTAAGGTTAAGAAAATAAGAAATGGCATAAAAAATATTGGAAACATTAATAATGATGAAGGGAAAGCTAAAAATTAAGAGGCTGAAGTTGTAAAGTCAGCTGTTTGGGCTTTCTTATTTTATCCTTTTGGTTAATGATAATTTTGGCCATTATTATGATTTGGTAGACTTAGTCTTTACTTGTTTGACAACTATAATTAGTATGATTGGTTTCAACCCTTGTATATTATATAGAAGCTGAAAACTGAGTGGAGATAAAAATTTAATATGTTGAAGTGGTTCCTCGAAGACACTTTTTAATTATACTTGAGTAGAATTTGTAGATTGGATCAAATTATTCTGGATGGTTAGTTTTCATGGGCAAGTGAATACCTACCATAGCTGGTCTACTGCTAGATGTGGATATCATTGTTACAGCAATACAATTTTGCACTTTATGGTGGAGATTTGTCTTTCTTTAGTTAGTTGGTAGTTGGGAGTGCAGCCAGTACGTTATTGTATTCTGTAGTAAGTTCAGGTGTCAAAACTGTGAACTACTTTTTTATTAAGGAAGTCATGCTTGTGATTCTCTGGTTAACACTAATGAGATTGAGGGAAACCTCATTCATATAGAGAGCTTATCCTCTACCACAATCCTGAGTTTGCTATTATGGTATCTGAGTTTCACGTGTTTTAGTTATTGAAAGTTAGAACAACCTTCATATACTGGAATTAGGTAGCTTACTGGAACAGCCTTTGCACTTTTTCATTTGCATTTACTTTGTGAACTGGATGTTTCAGTTGGACAATTTTCATTTGTATAACAAGGATAACATGTGATCAAAAGATATGTAGTTAGAGAAAAATCAAAATCTTTGGAATGGTTAGCTGCAACCTTTTTCTACTAATATGATGCAAAATAGCAAAAACTGAAGTATGAAAATTGCATATCGACATATCGTCAATTTCAATGAGTAATTCTTCTTTTTTTAGATTTGACTAGTATGATTGCAATATATTTGACCTTGAATATTCTTTGTAATAACTGTAACTTTTCAGCTCTGTTTCTGTTGTTGCCAATGGTCTCAGCAATGCAGAACATCCTGTGTCATCTCAGTTATCCCATTTATCTGGTGTTAATGGCATTCTGTTGGAAGAAGCATATGATGCTATAAACACTAAGACTGCAAATTCGAGATTACCTCCCAAAGGTGTAAAAGGTGGTTCTGCATCTGGACAATTAGCACGAGATATAGACCAATTCTCTTCAAACAGGCCAGTGGTGGTACCATCTATTGATACATACAGCTCTTCTCAGTCAGGAACTATAAAACAGGTAACCAGGACTCAATGCTCTGATGTTGACACAAGCTATAGTTAGGCTGCAATCAACTTATTAGGATCAAATATTGGTTGAAGTTTGTTCTGACATGAGCTTGCTACAGAGAAAGTCACATGGATCAGGAACAAATGTATCCACTGAAAAATTCCAAGTCACATCTTCATCTTTCCCTGGGGCTAATGGCAGTAGGCAATCATCTACTTACAGCAGTCGCTTTCAACATCTGAGTGGTTTTCAGAAAGGTAGACCTGAAAACGTTTTCTGTACCTGCCTTATCTATGTAGTCATTCTGATTGAGTGATTCTAGTAAAAACCATTCTGGCACATGTTTATTATCTGACCCTTGTTTGCTGCATACACTAGAATTTTAGTAGATTAACTCATATATGTAGTCATTCTGACTGTGTGATTCTAGCAAAAACTATTGTGCTCCATGTTTATTTTCTGACCCTTTGTTAGCTTTATCACTAGGATTTGTGTAAATTAAACTCTTAACTATAAGATCTGGCTCCCATGCATGTTACTATCACTGGCTGAAATGAAATCATATCAGTTCCAGATTGTCAGCATGTATGAGTTGGTGTAATTTGGTACCAATCATGAGGGGGAGGAAGATGAAGAAGACAAGGAGGGTAAGGAAGAGCAGGGAAAAAGTAGAGGAAGAAATTGAAGATAAATCAGAGTAAGACTAGTTCCTGTTCTTTGCAATCAGCACATCCAAGATTGACTGTTTCCTAGAGAAGATTTCTTGTTGATCCTTCCAATTTGGGGCTGATCAATGGGATCTTTTACCGATTTCTTGTGCTTGAAACTTTCTTCAATTTTTTTTCTTGAATTCTATCATGCATTCCAAAAGAAACTCAAAGCCAATGCTTATCATTCTTAATACTAATTTGCAACACAGTTGATGCTTGCTTGTTGCTTTCAATTCCTTTCTCATTGATTTTCTGCATTTTAAAACCAACAGTATATGAAGCTGCAATGCCCTATGTCTCAAACATCCTTTGGTCAATCTGTTTGTTGTTTTTTTGCTGGTAAGGAATCAGTTCCTTAGTGAATTTCATTACCTTTGAAACAATAGCGAGACTACATTTATCTCAATTATTTGAGCTCTTCTATATATATTTTTATTTTATTCTTTCTCCTACTACACACATTTATCTTAATATTTTCATCTTTGCTTTTTGTATGTGTAGATAATGACCCAACACTTTGATTTATATAATATGGTGAGTCAACCATATTCTTAGAATATGAAAATTTCCTTTCAGCCTATGGGGACATGATGATCACAAAAATCATGAAACTACTCTTCTTCTGGACCATCCATTCAATATCCTTTTTATTATATCTTCATTAATATACCCCTATATTTCTTATCGAATAATAGAGCCTAAATACCTAAAAGTTACTAAGATTTTATGCCCATTCATCCTAACTATTCTATTGTTTTGTTATCGAACTATTTCATATATTCACCTTTTATTTTGTTAATCTTGAAATCAAGCTTTGAAGTATCAAGCTGTGCTGCCTCACATGGCCGATACATTCTCTTTTGGTGGAACAGGTGCATATTAACACATGGTGTAAGCATTGTGTTAGTTTTATTATTGTGTTGGCCATGCTGGAATAACCACGGGGTCAAGAGGAGAGGACCAGAGGCAGACCTTAAGCTTAATGCATACCTTAGGTCCAACGAGTGGTGAGTTATAGAAGACCACATTAGCGGATGATGGTTGGAGGTGGTTAGAGAGGACTTTTACGAGTTCTCCAAGGATGAGGAAGGGGAGGCAACAATGACAATCATGGTTGCAATTGCAATTTCACTATTAATGGAAATAGATAAATATATATAGTCCGGTTACCCTACTCGCCCATCTATGGGCAACCCATGGGCATTTGTTATTAAAATGATTTTTTTTTTAAATTCTCACTTCCTTTAGGTGAGAATTGAAAATCAGATTTGGGCAAAATCTCATCTCTAAACCCTAAAATCCCAAACCCTAAACCTGTTTTTTTTTTTAAAATAAATGTTGGGTCAATTTGCCACATTAGCAGATGCCCATGTGTTGCCCATAGATGGGTGAGTAGAATGAAATTTCAAAACACTTTGAAACCTTTACTTTTTAATTTTTTTTACAAGTCAAGCTTCAAATTTAATCTAATTATTGTCTTGTCCCTCTCATCATTTAAGACAATATCATATGCAACTAACAAACACTAAGGAGATTATCTAGAATATAAGTTAATGCTTGAAGTAAATCAACAATAATAGGAAAATTATTTTTTTCACATTTCCAATAGCTCTAACACTAATAGCAACATTATACTACATATTTCTTTCATCACATCAATTATTAAATATTCCTTTTTTTCCCTAAATCTCATCATAGTAGCTGTGTAGAGACTCTACCATAATAGTTGTCTAGACTTTATCATACGATTTTTCTAAATCAATAAAAATATGTGAAAGTTCTTTTGATTTCCTGAATATGATTTTAAGTGAGAATTTTAAATTAACCATTTTGTTTCAAATTCTAATAACATCTTTTGAAAATTTAGCATGGATGGCTGATGAAATATTTCTTCCCATTTTTCTGAAGTTATGCTTATCCCTGTTTTATCTCAATGTTCACTTGGGAAAGTTTTGCCCTTTTTGCTTCCATGATTCCACTATCTGTTCAGATATTTGGATTCCTTGGAATTTTGTATTGTATACATTTGTACTTACAATGCTACTCATGCAATAGATTTGACATATGTGTGATGGAGCAATTCTTGGTTCATCTGGTCTGAGCATCATACCCGAATTGTCTATTACGACATATGGCAATTATGTAATTTTAAGTTTGAGTTCTAATTTAATACTTAACTTCGCAAAATCTAAAGTAGACTAACTGATTAACTTTCTACTCAGCATCTCATCCTAACAAAGAGTGGAAACCAAAGTCAGTACTTGTGAACCCTGCTAAGGCATCTGAGACAAATGATACACCTGAAGTAACAGTAGTGACTGAAGCTGTTTCCCAGTCATTGCCAGCCTCTCATTCAGTGGCTTCAGAAGAAGACGCTGTAAATCTAGAAGAGAAGGTAGAGAAATTGAAGCTATCTGACAGAAAGCATGTGATTA
Source organism: Curcuma longa (assembly GCF_044706935.1). Classification (NCBI taxonomy): domain Eukaryota; kingdom Viridiplantae; phylum Streptophyta; class Magnoliopsida; order Zingiberales; family Zingiberaceae; genus Curcuma; species Curcuma longa. Next base: position 5,645,631 of record NC_133868.1, on the reverse strand, counting down.
TTCCAGACCATCTCCATGTTCCTGAGGCACAAAGACATGGTTTGAGTTTTGGAAGTTTTGATGCCAATTTTCAGTTGAATGTGCTTGTGTCCAAGGACCCTTCCAGAGATGATGTCGAGGAACTACACTATGAACCATCTCATGAGACTGATGAAACTGTTGAACACCATTCTTTAAGGTCCTATAAATTAGTTGCACTATTTTGCTAATTTCATCTGCATATGAGTTGTTCTTATATCTCTTCACTTTGCTTGTGTTGAATCATGAAATGCTGAGTTTATGACACTAACACATTTTTTTTTAATGTAATAAATTGAACTCATAGAAGTTATCAACTAAGCCCATTTAACATGTCATAATTTCCATACATCATTGGATGAAGCTTTAAATACTGAAAATAATACATTTGCACCATATCGTTATATCTTTTTGATGGTGATCTTGCAATGGTTCAAGTCATTATGTGTTCCTTGCTTATCAACTGCTTGACAATAAGGGTTTATAAACACAACACTTTTGTGATACTTCTGCAATTGAAATAAACCTTTTGGCTTGGTTAGGTATATCAATTTTGCTACTAAATTTGCCTCTCTTTTTGCTTCCTATGATTCAGCAACAATGAAACATTCTCAGATACCAAAGATGATGACTTTCCTGAGCACCCTCAATCCTCTGAACATGATCATGATAGTTATTTAATGAAGGAAATTGTTGTTTCCAGTAGCACATCAATTGCAGCAGAATACAACCAACCCAACCAAGAAGTTAGTTTGGCTCCAGAAGTTCCTCAGAATTTTGTTGTTGAATTTGCACCATCCTATCCACCCGAAGGATTGGTATTACAGCTTGGGAGCCAACTTGCACCAGTTGAAACCTCAGAACCCCAGGCGCTTGATACCTCACATCTCCCAAGTTTACTGGTATGATGACAAACTGCAATCTTTATATTGGTCACTTGAGCTGTATGTTTTGATGGAAGTTGTTTTATTTAACCTTATTCTCTTTTGACAATTGTATGATTATAATCAATAGCATTGATCATTGAAGGAACTAATTAGGTAGTGGCTAAATCCTTGGTATCTTCAATTTGCAAATGTGAATCTTTGTTAAGACTTGTCTCATATATAAATTATCAAAATTGGATACTACTTGGTACTGAGACAATGTCTCCTGTGTCGTTGTGCCAATAATGTCGATTGGTATCATTTCATGTAACACTCGACAACTTTTGACATGCTAATATTGAGATAATATTATGTCAAAATCGTAGCATTTGGAAACCAAATATTGAGTTTAACTATAGTTGTTTTATCTTTATCTTTTTCATCTTTATCTCTTTCCTCTTTTCACCTCCAATTTACTATTGGCATCATATATCGGAATGTTGGCATGATACCGAAATGATATCAAAGTCCAAAGCATCGGCTCAGCTCAATTTCGAACCTTGGTTTACCCTTTCTTTTCATGAGAATCTATCTTTTGGATACTTTCGTGAACCTCACAACTTTCTTTGCAACAACAACAACCAAGAGCAATTAAGTCTTATTTCATTGAGTCATGTTCGCATTGGCCAACCTGGATTTCATATGATTTCTGTGAATGTGGAGGGTTGTCATTGTGTTACTGTCTACTTTAAGTTCACTCCCTTGCTTCATACGCAATCACCTAGCTGCAAGTTCCTCCATTTGCAACAAAGTTCAAACCAACATTTTTAGCCTTGCTGGGTGCTGGATGTCACTGGCTTGTTTAAAGACGTGAAACAAGAGAATATTGGTTCTGACTAATATATTTATCGACACCAAGTAAATCTGTCTTGGGAATATTGCTTCTAATAGTTCATGCAGGCTCTTTGCAAGTTCACCAAAAGCAATTGTTTTCTCAAAACCTCATGGTCATCCATCTCCTTTCCATAAGACTTTGTGAAAGTTAGGCAGGAGGTTCCCAAGTGGCCACATGAAATATTTTGTTGGCCAAGTGACTATAGAATACAGATATTTGAAACAAGATTATAACGGAAAACAAGTAAAGAGTAAGGCTACAATCAAATGTGAAGAATGATCTGTCCATGCTGCTCCTAGGAGTCATGCTGATGCAGCATGTAGGTAATTGTGTGCCTTAGTCGGCGATCTCACAGTTGTGTTTGGCACTAAATAACTTTTTTTATTTTGTTTTTTGTGATTGGATTAAGTTTGGTTCATCATGAATGTAATTCGCTTTGCTCAGTTGACAACGAGTAAAACTGCAAATGTTCAGTGGTTGGCTAAAACTGTGTTAGGTTGAGTAATTGTATTTTTCTAGTATCCTTGATTTTTTACTAAAGAATGTATCCGTGTTCTTTAGTTGACCCCACCTAGTGGGATAAGACTTGGTTGTTGTTATAATGTATCAGTGTTCTTTCCTTAAGGCGAGCTTATTCCTATTTCTAATGCATCACAACCAACCTTGAACAAACTAGAAACTTTTGTCACAGGGATAATAAACCAAAATATCTTCAAGAGGGAGGAGAAGAGATAAGTATGTTCAAAGTTAAATCACTTAGTCACTTGCAGAAGTCTTGGTTTTGGATGGAATTATGCAAGTATTAATTATTTGATCCCTTGTTTTCTAACTATTTCTAATTTGTCTTTAAAACTAATGATTGTTGATCTTAATCTCTTGAGGAAGCTTCTCCATCCTCTAAAAGAACTGTCTTTTGCTCCTAAATTTATGTTTCCTTTTCTGATGATATGGTGTAGATTTGATTGGAGAGAGAACTTAATGGGCTATCTGGTTCTTTAACACTGCAATCAGTTTGAACTATATCAACTTATTTTGGATTAAAATACAAAATTTGGTTCAAAATGAGTGTTCTTACTCCGGATGTATGAGAATAAGAATTATGAATTTGCTTCAATTTTTCACATATAGGTAGATTTGTCTTTCTAAAACTTGTGTAAACCTAATTGGATGTTTTTTAATGCAGGTTCAGCAATCATATGATCCATCTGCTAATTACTACACTCCGTTTTATCGTCCAACCCCTGATGCTGATGGCCGAATCTCTCCTTTTTTTGCATCTGGAGTATCTGCTAGGTATAATGGGAATGTTGCTGTTCTGCCTGCTCATACTGGACAGGCTTCTCAAGAGGTTTGCACTTTACCTATTTTCTTTGGTAATAGAATGGGCATATCCTTTGAACTATGTTACATGCGCTACATTTGATAATCTATTATGAGCAAGTGTTTCTAGGTAACTTTGCTAATACAATTTTTCCTTTTTCTGAACAGTTTGCTGTTGAGAAGTTAGCCACTGATCCTTTATGTTCTTTCTCTAGTGCCCGTGTTTAAGACTCCATATGCACTGTCTATTATATAGTAAAAATAAATGGACCAGAGATTGGATCAGTTGAGATTTAGGTTACTAGTTCATCAGTTGGTACTGTGAAACTGTCAGACTGCACAAAACTATGTGAATTAATTTTTTCCCCATGCATTCAAAAGTTAAAAGCGCAAACTTTTAAGTCATACAATAAAACCAAGTAAGACATATGACATCACATGTAATCCAACTAAAATCCAGCATAAAACAAATCTACAGGAATTACTGTCATGCATTTTAAATATGATGACATAAATTATCAAACATGACAAATCTTGCTAAAGTGTAGATAATAAATCAATTAGGAATGTTCCAGCCAAATACTGCTAGTCAAGCTACTAGTCAACGAACAGTTCGACGTGTGCGGTCTCTTGGATGAGCTAGGACACGAGAGACGACGAGGATCTGAAACACACTTCAAGGAGAGAAGACTGGTGCCGGAAAGTCCCGACAGGCTATGTCGACGCTCAAGTTAGGATTTTACAGAGAGTGATGAAATGTTGACAAAAAAGAAGATAATACTAACAGAGTTTTCAGAGTGGAACGTGGAATAAGGCTGTGGGTTAGACATTTTATAGCCGACTCAAGGCATCTCCATGTCGGATGGGAAAGCGCCCTTATAGCAACCTGCAAAAGGGACTAGATCCGACAGCCGTTTCTTTTTGACCTTATGTGCAGAAAAAGGGGTATCTGAGGGGATTGGGTCTAACAACCTTGTAATCGTCTGTTCATTCTTGGACTGCCGCGTGTCTGTGAAAATATTCGAGTTCCCCTTTAGTAGGTCATGCAAGATAGCAGTTAACAGAAGATGTGAAGGTGAAGCCCAGGATGTAGTCAGCTGAGGCGGAGTAGTTGAGACGAGATTTGAGACCAAGATGGCCGAGACGAGACGATCGAGCTGCCGAGACAAGGCTGGCCAAGACAAGACGACAGAGATAGTCGAGACGAGGCTGGCCGAGACGAGCCGACAGAGATGGTCGAGACGAGGTTGGCCGAGACGAGACGACTGAGATGTCAAGACGAAGTTGGCCGAGATAAGATGACAAAGATGGTCGAGACAAGGCTGGCCGAGATGAGACGATCGAGGCTGGCCGGGCCGAGACGAGACGACAGAGATGGTCGAGATGAGGTGCGGGGTCGGGATGGCCGAGACGAGATGGTTTCGGGTGCCCAAGTGGGAGCCAAGATTGAGCCCATGCTGAACCTGAAGTACAGTTTGAGCTCGAGGTGACAGATATCTCACTTTAGTGGGATCGGGTCCATGTTGACCCGTCTTGCCATATCGGTCTGGACCTTGATCTTCGCTTGACTCTTGACCTTTATCCCGGAGGGATTCACGTCCTCTATGACACCTGCATCAAGGAACAACAAATATAAATAAAAATTATTAATCTGCTGTAGCATTAAATTGTTAAGCATGATATATCTTTCCAAACTACTGCTCGTCCAATGACATGGTGGTGTGCGCATTACAACAATTATGTTAATTTTAGAATTTTGAGCAAAAGACAAGTTTTCTCATATGTTGGACTTTTGGCCAGTCCTTGACAAGTTACCCTGGTTTCATGCGATGCAATTGGATCATCTGATTTTTCACAAAAGCGCCTAGGTGGCGTCCAACCCCATTAGTTGTAATTCCACTTTGTTGGCAAACTTAGGCTAGTAGAGCTTCCATTTAGTGATCAGTTGGTATCCATTTTCATGACTATGACCAGATAGGATTGAGTTTTACTGGTCCAACTGAGGATGGGTAGGTGAATCTCCCAATTCCAGTATGGACAATAAACTCTATGTGCTGGTCTTACATATCATGAAGATTGGAATTGGATTGGTAATTTAGACGTTGGCCAGAACTCACCCTTTTTGTCTTGATTATTGATATATATGATCATTTATCAAAAAATATCTTGTTCAGATTATCAGCATGATAATATTTACATCTGATAAGGATTCTGATTCATTCTCTATTTTTTCCCTGTTCCAGAATACTAACTCAGCTGTGCTATCGACGGTTGGTTCAACACTTGGAACTCAAGCTGCAGGCACTTTGCAGGGTTCTCTTGCTCCTCAACAGCCAGTTCCTTTATTCCGCCAACCTGCTGGATTCCATATATCTCATTACCCTCCCAACTACATTCCCTACAGTCAAATTTACCCACCTTTCTATGCATCTCCACAAGTTCACCATTTCTTGAGTGGCACTGCATTCCCTCATCAACCTCCCACTGGCAGCATGTATTCAAACCCTGGAGCTGCAACTCCGGCCGCTGCAGTCAAGTACTCTCTTCCCCAGTACAAACTCGGTTCTAACGCTGTGAATCCAACTATTGTTGGATTACCAGCTGTTTATGGAGCATATAACTCAACCCAAGCTGGATATAATTCTGGTCCTGTTGTTAGCACCGGAAACTCAACTGCCAATGAGGATCTTGCATCATCCCAGTTTAAGGATAATGGTGTCTACAACTCTGGACAGCAGGTACTTTGTTCGCTTTTGTACAGGCACATTATTTTGATTTTATGAGCTTTGTTAATATGTTCAAATCAGATTCCTAATCTGCTGCTACTGTGAATAATGTAATGTAAACCTTGCAGTTCAGGATTAGTTTAAAGAAATTTATATCAGGTGTAGGATCATAATGCTAAATGGGAATCTTTCTATTATTGCTCAAATCTTAGCTTCTAATCTCAGTTATTGGTTTTTGCCACTCTACCTAAGCTCAAAGATATGATTGGATGTTCTATGTTGAAACACTTGGAATTAAGATAATGGAAGCAATCTGGTGATGTGTTTGAAAATCATGGAGGCCTTTCAGAAAATGTAATTGCTTCAAAGATATATTAGGCAATTTGCAGTTGAGCGATATACACAAATTTATTGAACATTTTAGAAAATGTAAAATGTAAAACGCAATTTACTCGGTGTTTCTTTGAATGATATTATATTTTTATATCTTTTAATAGGTTCAATTTCTTTGTCAACATGGAATTTTTTTAATCTTTTCAGGCCCATTTTAACTTGCTGAATTGTAGATTCTTGACCATCAAAAAATGTAAAAAAGAATTTGAAATCTTCTGATATCTGAAGCATTAGAAGAACAGGCAAATGTATGTCATAGATCTTAACTGGTGTTACATATTTCTTTGATGTAGTTGATAAAGATGTATGTATGTGGAACTTCACATATAGTTAAGCTTGTTAAGGTGGGTTTACCTATTAGCAACGTATATTTTGTTGGTATGTGGTCAAGGTTTATCGAAGCTCATATAAGCATCCGAGGTGGGAATGATGTGAGATTGCTCATCACATTTATAATAGAACACATGTTTATATGAAGTGAAAAATGGTAGTTTGTTCTTATAACTTATCTTATATTCCTGCCCTTCAAATTTTGTAAGCCAAGCTTTATGTCTCGGGTCAAGAATGTCGCAAAGACAAGTATGGCCTTGATTTTTTAATTACACCCTTCATTGCAAGTAAGGTTTATTGGGTTTATGTATGGTTTTTCTTTATGACTTGCTTTTGATCTCATCCACCCTAGTATTACTCTGGTTGTTCTTGAAGCCTTGCACATCATTTTCTTAGTGATGACAAGGACTTATCCCTAGAACCAGGCTCACTTTTGTTTGTTGTGGTTAGTTCAATTCTAGGCTTGTAAGTTGACAATAATCCTTCCATCACACACGGTGACTTAAATGGGGTTCCTTGAGAAACTCAACTTTTGACCATTGCTAAACAATGCATGTTGATTTTTCTATGACAAAAGTCAAAAGAGCACCTTTTTTTTTGGGATTTGGAATCATCAAGATAGCTCCCATGTTGATTTTTTTTTTATCAAAAGGGCACTTCATCTTTATAAAATGACACAATTATTTTCTAATATACAGTAATAATTTATTCTTATTATTATCTCTCTCCTATTTTCTCCTGTCTAAATCGATACGTTGTAACAGCTATTAATTCGTAGTTACTACAATTGAGCTGCCACGCAGTTGTAGCAGCTACAGTTTCGTAGCTGCTACAACATGGAAAAACATTAAGGCTAAAATTATTTGAAGGATTTAAATGATGTTTTTTAACCTAAAAACCTAACCGTTACGGGTTTCTATTTTGTAACTAGTTGTAGATCTCTAAACCCTAAAATTGTAACTGTTACAGAATCGTGAATGTTAAACTCTAAACGATTTTGAGATGTCATGTTATTTTGACTCGGCTTGAATCACAGGACGCGCACAATATATCAAATTGAAGCTCGTTCAAAGATTTACAACACAACTTGATATATTGTGTGTCCTGTGATTTAGCCCGAATCAAAAGTTATGACCTCTTAAAATTTAGGATTTAATATTCATGTTGTGTTTGGTGGGAAAAAATAAGAGAGAGATAATAATGGGAATAAATTGTTAATGTATTGTGGAGGACAATTATGTTATTTTACAGAGGGATGGTGTGTTCTTTTGATAAAAAATCAACATTGGATGCTATCTTAATTCCTGCTTTTTCTATGTATGTATCTGAGATGATGAAACCTGTGTTATTATCTAGCCCATTGGTTCATCGACACTAAAATTGACTAAGATGCCTGTATTTGAGAAGACCTGTTTCATCATGATTATATTTGCACCCTTTATTTTGATCATAGATGATACATGTACAGGTTGGCATGTGTAGTATTTGTGTGACAGATAACTATTAAGGTGTCATGTTCCTTTTTTATGTGCATGATTACATTCAATATGCATACATAAATATATCTTTGATCATTCATTTTACTTTTGTTGTGAAAGCAGAGTGAAGGCTCATCTGTCTGGATTCCTACAGTTGGACGAGAGATTACTTCCCTTCAGGCCAGCTCTTTCTACAACATTCCCCAGGGACAACCCATGAACTTTCCACCAACACAAGCTGGCCCTGGTGCCTTCAGTGGTGTCTTCCCACCTACGCAGACAGTTGCTAGCTCCATTCACCCCTTGCTTCAGCAGTCGCACACAGTTGCTGGGGCAGCTGCTGAAATTCTGAACTCCCCTGCTGGTGTTTATCAACAGCCACAACGCGCACAGATAAATTGGACCAATAATTATTGAAGGATTCAAACATAAGCTACATTGGCCACAGCCCAATTATCTGCGCTACAAGGTTCATTCAAGATTATCCTGAGTGAAAAGAGTGGATATATATATTTATCTCAAGGATGGCCAACCTCCATGGCAAGGCTTCAGGGTTCGGAGACAATAAACTTTCACAGTTTGCGATACTTGTGACTGATACTGACTTGTTTCCTCCTCATTCTTTGCCAGTTGCTTGCTTTTTATTTTTGGTTGGTGTTTTTATGTTACTAGGAGGATATTACGAGTGATGAAACGCACTTTACCTGTATTTGCATCAGCCACCTGAGATGAGGTTATAAAACATTAGATGCTAAGAATTTCTAAGCTAGGGAATTTTCATTCTTTCCACTGCCTCGATGTAAATTAAATGTTGATTTTTTTTTTGGAAAGAACAAATGTAGAAGTGATGTTGGTCAATTTAGCAGGACATTTCAAGTTATATTTTAAGAATCTGTAATGTGAGGCATAATTATAACCACCATCCATGCATTCCAGATATTTGTAGTATATAAGTCCTCGGGGCATAGGTGAGTTGGTTACGATACAGCAGACTTGTAGAAGAGGATAAGGGTTCGAATTCTGGCGAAGTCAGGCAATACCTTTCTGCGTCGTAATCAATTGTACTTTCTCGATTTACTTCTTCATAGATGGTCGTGAGATCGGCCATGTGGGGCCGTTAAGGTGGCGGATCCATTTTGCAGAACAGATATTTGTAGCATATAATTGAGCATAATTCGGCACAGTGAAGCTTCCATGGGCCGGCTCAAAAGGTTCTTGCATGGGAGCATGATAAGATTTAGGGTTGATTTTTAATAGATGCAAAATACTTCGTTGACTGTCTCACCTGGGTTATTAAGTTAAAGCGAAGTCTTTTATGATTTATTTTTTTCATTCAAATCGTTTGAGACAGTATTGAACCTTCTTATGTAGTGGGTTATTAAGTGGAGCTGGCCGGAACCACCACGCAGGGCCGCGACGGCCTCGCCGCCTGCTGCGCCAAGTACTACGCAGCTGGCGCCCGGTTCGCCAAGTGGCGGGCGGTGCTCAAGATCGGACCCACCGCAGTCGAGCCGTCGGAGCTGGCAGTGCAGCAGAACGCCCTGCAGGGGCTGGCGCGCTAGCTACGCGATCGTCTGCCAGGAGAACCGCCTCGTTCCCATAGTGGAGCCGGAGATACTCACCGACGGAGGTCACGACATCGCCACATGCGCCGCCGTCACTGAGCGGGTGCTCGCCGCAGTCTACAAGGCCTTGAACGACCGCCACGTCCTCCTCGAGGGCACCCTCCTCAAGCCCAACATGGTCACCCCCGGCTCCGACAGTCCAAAGGTAGCGATATCCTTTCGCTTATTTCGTATGGCATTAGTTGAGCTTTAGCAAGGAATTCTAAAGCCTCTGTTTTGCAGGTGGCGCCGGAGGTGGTGGCCGAGTACACGGTGGCTGCACTGCGGCGGACGGTGCCACCGGCGGTGCCGGGGGTGGTTTTCCTGTGGGGAGGGCAGAACGAGGAGGAGGCGACGCAGAACCTGAACGCGATGAACAAGCTACACGTCTTAAAGCCATGGACGCTGTCCTTCTCCTTCGGCCGAGCGTTGCAGCAGAGCACCATCAAGAAGTGGGCCGGCAAGCCGGGGACCGTGGCGGCGGCGCAGTCGGCCTTCCTCACCCGCTGCAAGGCCAACTCCGAGGCCACGCTCGGAAAGTACACTGCCCCCGCCGTCGACGCCGCCGCCTCCGAGAGCTTGTACGTCAAAGACTACAAATACTAAGTACGACAGTCGATGCTCTAATTTAATGCATGACCGATCCTTGTGGATCTCCCACTCTACTCATCGATTTCTTCTAATTCTCCTCTTCCTTGAGACCTAAATATAAATAATATTTTTGAGAGAAAATTTTAATATTTAAAACGAACAAAATATATTTATCCAAACCTAAATATATTTCTTCCTCGTTAATAAAAATATCAACGTGAATAAAAGGTGAATGATTAACACTCAGAAAGAAACGATAGTAATGAATCTTTGGATGTATTTTAACAACACTTATAAAATGTAGATATGATATTCTGCGCGACCTGTGTTGCGCGATCCCATACACGACACAACCGACCCCTGCCACTTTCGGCCGCTCTCGCCGTGCCGTTCGGCCATCGCCGGGCGTCGGACCGGGCCCGATCGATGTGCTACTCGTCGGCGCATCGATCGGCATCGAATTCCGATCGGATTGTGGTCGAAATCCGGCGCAATTTGGTCGGAACGCGGCTGACAGTGGCACGCGCCGTTTCCCGTCAAATCGCAATCGGAGACCGGTCGGGGAAGGACCGGCGTGCGACGGCGGTCCTTCCTCGGCTGGTCTCCGGCCGCGATTTGATCGGAATCTGATCACGATTTGATCGGAAACCGACGCGCGCTACTGTCGACCGCATTTTCGACCAAATTACGTCGGATTCCGACCATAATCCGGTAGGAATCCGATTCCGACTGACATGTCGACGAGTGGCGCGTCGATCGGGCCCGAGCCGGTGATTGCCAGTGGCTGGACAGTGCGGCGAGGATGCCCGAAAGAGGTGGGGAACGGAGAGCGGAATACTGTACATTCCCACATTTGGACGGTCAGATTTTTTATGCGATTGCATGATGAACAGTGTATCGTATGTCGCACACGGCACGAGGAAGTCACACAGAATATAAAAATAGTATAAAATGAATATAAAGGACAATAATAAAGCTAATTTAAAAATTATGAAAATTAATTAAAGTATAAGCAACTACAGTTTGTTTGGGCCGGGTTTAAACTTCCAAACCGTCGTTAACCGATTTGGTCTCGGTTCTCCTAAGAAATTGGACGGCTGAGACGCATCCATCGTCCCGCCGCAAACCAAACCCCGCAAACCCTAATCGGTTTCCTATCTTTCTCTCTCGATCATATATATATAAAAGTGGAAGATCTCGATTACATCAGTTTGCAGCTACCGCAACCCTTAGGTTTTGCATCGATTCGGCTATCAGATTTCAATCTCTCATTCTTATTTGTAGGTATGTTGGTTTTGGTAATCTCGTTGATCGTTTCATGGATTTCTTCTTCTGCTGGAGAAATAGCTTGTGATGAGTGATCTTTAAGATCTTAGCGGATTTCAGTGAGGCTTTTCGGTCTGTGATCTTAACATTGTTGTTACACACACTGAAGCTTACTCCTATCTTTTCTGTTTTCGTTTCTCGAAAAATTTGTTTCTCTACTTATTTGATGAAATGTTGTTTACTTTCGTCAATCTTTTTGTGCATTTCTTCTGGTGGGTAAGAATGGCTGATGATGAATGATCTCTACGATCTTAGCGGATTTCAGTGAGACTTTCTGGTCTATGATCATAAAATTGTTGTTACACACACTGAAGCTCTTTCCATCCCTTTTGTTTCCTCACGTAAAAAATTGATTTGTTACTCTTTTTTTGCCTTACCGCTTCCCGTCTATCGTTTCATGGATTGTTTTTCTAGCGGATAAAAATCGCTGATGATGAATGATCTGTAAGATCTTAGCGGATTTCGTTGAGGCTTTAGAGTCTATGATCTTACTATTGTTGTTACACACACTGAAGCCTGATTTGTTGGTGGTTACTTTTTTTCTTTTGTCCTCTACCAAAAAAATGCTTCTCGTCCTCATGATGCCATTGTTTTCTTCATGGATCAACTTTTTTTAGTAATTATTTGTTCAAGCGCGTAGTTTAATATTTGACTTTTTATTAGAATGCCACGATCAAAATTGGCTTGTGATGAATGATCTCTAAGATCTTAGCAGATTTCAGTGAGGCTATCCGGTCTATGATCTTACTATTGTTGTTAGAGCAGTTGTAACGCTCTGTTAATGGAGCGTTAATAGCATTTCTTGGGTGACGTGAAGAAGTGAAATGGAGCGTTAAGGTGACGTGGAGGAGTGATTCACATGAACGCGTTCAATGTTTTGAACGTGTTCATGTGGCAGTAAAATGGATCTACTGTCACATGCATTTTTTTTATTTTTTTAATGTTATTAACATGGGCATGTGCAATGTTAAGTGTGTTAATAATTCTAAAAAAATAAAAAAATGTATGTGGTAGTAGGTCCACTCCATTGTCACATGAACGCGTTCAAAACATTGAACGCGTTCATGTGATCACTTCTCTATGTTACCTTAACATTTCATTTAACTTTTCTATGTCATCTAAAAGATGTTATTAACGTTTCATTAACAAGCGTTACAGCTGCTTTTACACACACTGAAGCCTATTGTATCAAGGCTGTCATTTTCCCATTTTCTAAAAATATCAGGTTTCGATGCCGGTGTTTCTCAGCTATTATATTCTATATTTTAGTAGTTTCTTAGCGTCTAGTTAATGGCTGATTGCGAATGGTCGATCTTAGTGTATTTCAGTGAGGTGTTCTGGTCTATGTTCTTACAATTGTTGTTACAGACACTTAACTCTAGTTTGCCCTTTTCCTTTCTTTTTTTTCCTTTGCAAGAAACTGATATTTTTCCTCTTTTGACACCTGTTTTCCCATCAAAGATAAATTTTTTTATAAGATTTGACATTCTCCAGTTTGAAAATTCCATTTTGTTTAATGAATTTATTCATGGATTTTGATCCTATGGTAAGTTTAATTGGTGTGGGCAGTGACGTTGGCTTATCTTTGTCGCTGCCGTGAGCCTGCTCTTTCACCAATAAAACGTCTTATTCCAGTGGGCTCACGATTCCTTTCATTGAATCAAATGTGGTAATCAAAACTTGAGTTTTTCATTATCTAGTGTTCTTGTATTTTCCTGCGTCGGATAGCTGATTACCGGCGAATCTCTCCGATTGTCGCTGTGTATGAGACGACGCCACATCATCTTCCTCCGTCTTCTGCTCCCTTCCGGTGAGGAGCCTCGTTCTCGATCCGATTGTAGATGCGGGGACATTTGCTTTCATCATTCGTATGTTTTGCAATTCATTTTTTGTTGTTTCTTTAGAGGGATTTCTTCCAATGATCGGGGATGAGCAAACTGTGCTATATCATTATTTCCACTGCTAAATCTGATCTTAATTTGCTTTCTTTATCCATGCTTATGATGTTTGAGTGACAGGTAATGCTGACTTCGATCATGTCACAAAGATGCAATCTGTTTTATTATTTTTGCTCGGAACAGTCAGCAAGGGATCGCAGAGTGAGCTACAGAGCGCCATTTTTTTTGTTGTAAAACTAATGGAAGAACTCAGAAATTAGGTGTCCAACTACCCTGAACTGAGGCTTCAAAGTCATTGAGTGCATTCCAGATCATAAGCGATGGTGTGTTTCTAGATTGAGTTAGACATTTACCTGAAGTGAGCTCAGCATTGCACCCGCTGCATTCTGCAGTGGTCGCAATCTTCTCGCCTAAGCGGACTGGTAGACTCCCCCTGTGCCATTGCCATTTTGACATCTTAAGGGGATTAAATTAGACATTTACCTCTTGATCCGCAGACATAATTTACCATTTACTCTGCTTCGACATTTCAAAGTGTATCGTGGGGCGTTTGAAGAGCTCTTCTCTGTTGCTAATCCCCGCGAATAGGACAGAATTCTTTAAAATAGAGAGATGACAGATTAAAAGATTGCTGGGGTTTCTTTCCGAATTGGTGTGCAAATTGATTAAATTTTCATTCAGTTTTGAATAGATAAATTATGAAAAATGAAGACATAATTTTTCAGTAGATTGTGATCTGACACAATTTAACGCCAGATCTGACACTTAGAATTCACCGCCTTTTTGGAGTTCAGAAAGATCCTGCTTGTTTTCCAATGATCTGTTTCCCACCGGCCAGAAGCGTCGATCCCTCTGGAGGAGGTCCACTGCCATGGCCCCGTCCTGCTCCTGACGGCGGACCCTATTGCATGACTGGTGGCTCGCCAACGCTGTCCCTAGTCGGAGGCTCCGGAAGTTAGTTCATTTTGTCCCCTATTTACAACTTCATTTCCAAATTCTTTTGTCGTTGATCCCATTTTGGTTCTTGTTGGTTTCGGCTCCATGGATCAACCAAAGCTGTGACCTTGTTGGTTGCAAATTTTATAGCCCTAATCTCTCTGTTCGTGTAGTACTGTTACAATCAAATGCATGAAGCCAATTTCCTTCATTAATTCAGGTTCTGTTAGCTTTTGGAACATGTGCCTCAAATTCAATGTTTGTTTGCTTAAACGATTGATCATTTTTTTTTGTAGATTCATGCAAATGAATTGCAATCGACAAATGCTGCTCTCTGTGTATGCTTATACGTCTCATTTGAGAGCACTTCATTACTGCATTTCTTGGCAGCAATACTAACCAACGGCACCTATTCCTGATGTGAAAGAGTAAGCAATATTAACATATCCCTCTGGTTGGTTAAGTTGAATCTGCATGCATTATGTGCTTCATAGTTTAACATGATCAGTTTTCCCACCTTTAGGGGTCTAACAAGGAGGCACTACGGGCACAGTGAAAAGACCAGAGAAGACTGCATGAACAAGTGGAGGTTTATATAACTCTTCTCTTGCATCTTCTTGTTACTGTGTTGCACCTTCAATCTTGTGAAACATGAACTGATGCAGTTTAAGCATTCAGGATTAATTTAGAAAGCTTGTTATAATTTTAAAAAATAAATTAGGTTTTTAGAAAGTAGAATATATTTGTTTAAGATAAAAGACTTTTTTTAGATGATTTATCTTATTTTGCTTTTATAAAAGGAGGTTAGGATTGTATGTATTATATTGTCTTTAGTTTAATAATATTCTTTAAAGTGAATTGGTTGAGTGCTTTATAATGAAATCTTTTATGCTGTATCAAGGGTGGGATCTAGCACAACCCAGGCCTAGTTGGCCCATTTAGATCACCCACTTGAGACCTTCGTCGCTTCAAATTTTGGCTTTGACTAGATCTCCTCATTGTTGCCTGGCACATTGCTTGTACTCCTCTGGATGAGTCCACTAGTTGTATTGCCTTCGTCTGCACAGGCTGACCGAGAACTGGTCTTGATCTTGAGACCAATTCCTGATCCATTGCGAGATTGAAGGAGTTAAAGAACATGTTTGGCCATCGCGAGGTAGAAGTAGGCCTTGATCTTCAGCTTCTTGTTCAAAGGGATACTCATAGTCAGCTTGATGCCCGCGTTGGATCATCCCTAAATCCTTCAATGTCTCACTATACCTACATATTCAAAGACCCTTGGCTATACCCTTTGCCTTGTCTTGGTTTACCAAAGCTACCATCATCTCTTGACTACAAAGAGGCTTTCCTCTATGTCATGAAAATCAAGCTTAACTCACATCAAGATGAGACAAAAGATACAACCATTTCTTATTAGTTA
This sequence comes from Curcuma longa, assembly GCF_044706935.1. Lineage (NCBI taxonomy): Eukaryota > Viridiplantae > Streptophyta > Magnoliopsida > Zingiberales > Zingiberaceae > Curcuma > Curcuma longa. The sequence goes on along the minus strand of NC_133868.1, from coordinate 5,629,830 downwards.
GAAAGGGTGCTTAGAAGGCGATAAAAAAAATTGGTTTATTGAGAAACAAAACAAAGATGAAAATTCACCAATTTCTTAGTTTTTGAAAAGGCTGCCTAAGAAGAAATTTTGAAGAACTCAATAAATTTGTTGAGTCTATTACAACTAATACTTGGAAACAACTATTGGAAAAAGACCAACTTGTATGGAGTAAGTTCTTTGTGGTCAGGAGTATGACATGATTCCAAAATTATAGACCAATTTAGAATTTTTCTTTATAATTTTAGAATTTAAAACTCTATATGTTTTATTTTCAAGTGCTCATTAAAAGGTCATTATAGCTTTCAGAGATCAAAGAGACTTTTAAAATTGGTTATACTTTTTATAGGTAAGATAAACCTTTTTAGAAGAGTTGATCTTATTCAAGTCTATAAAGAGTTGTTTGGAGTTTTATGGTGTGTTTTCTCATATTGCATCCTATTAAGTAAAGGCCTATTACTCAACAATATATTTATCTGTTTTTCTGCTTTTTTCCTAATATGTATGAGGGGAAAATCAACTTGGCCCTTGAATTTGGCTTTAGTTTGGCTCTGCATGTTTTGTATATTTGATATAATTGCCCTAATACAGTCTCTGGACTTCAGTGAACCATCTTAATTTCATGAGAGTCACCCAAACTGATGGCTCAAATCTCGAACAAGCTAGAACAAGGCCGGCATAATTTAGATAATCCCTTAAAATTCAGGAGTTAAGTCCTAAGTGGCATATTTGAAACATCAGGAAGGAAAATTTTGACCAAAGTTAAATTTCAGGGACTGAATTATATATATTTTTAAATTTTTTTTTGTATAAACATGTTCATGAAACATTTGATATACATATGCTGAGACTGTATAAATTTTTTTCTGTATAAACATGTTCATGCATACAAATATGTAGCTTTATTAAATGTACAATGCATGAATTTAACTGTGTAAATGAGCAATTATGATATCTGATTAAAACTAGTTTGACATTTTGATTATCTGCCGGCATTGATACACATATATCCTATTTTAACTGCTTGTCTTGTCAGCTTAATCAACAACCCTAAACATTCTTGTTAGTAAATGTTCTTTTTCACCACAGGACCTGTTTAGAATCGTGTCCAAATTCGAACAGTCTAGTATGCAAAATACATTGATACATTACTAGTGAAAGCATATGAGATAGCATCAGAGCAAATTGCTGAGTAGTTTCAGTATAACTGAGAATGAATTTCCAAGTGTGCCATTTGGCATGTTTTGTTCCCCTTCTCATCCTATGGTCTCATCTATCCTCTATAAGTTATCAGTGAATTTGATCTACTTGCAAATCTTATCCACCCTCAGCCATTGAAAGCCAGCTTGTTTATTAGAAACCACCTGAACTGGAGAACAGACTTGAAATTCTGTTGAAAGATATGGTTTTGATATCTTCTCCTTTGCATGTGACCTTAGCCTAGTTAGACTGATGGAATTAGAGAGATAATTTAAGTAAATGATGAAGAATGTAGATCGTAGACCACTGATGAAGAATGCTTGAATCCAACTTACAGCTCTAGGAAATTGGATTCACCTCTTTGCTCTTTCTGACACTGATATATATTTGGTCCATTCTTGACTACAATTCGTGTATTCATTGCATTGTTGTCACTATATTCAAGGGCGGAGCTAGGATTTGGTTCAATGTAGGTAATAATATAATATAATTAATAAAGTAAAAAAATATATAAAATCTTATAATCATAAAAGCACTCTAATATAATTAATAGAGTCTTCTTATACAAACAATACGTGGCATTTTTTTATACTATATTTCAATCAATCACCAAATTACTTAAATCATGAAGGATTGAACCGTTTAAATTGGCTTACTTGAAATTCGCTTAAACCAATTTATAGCCTGAAAGTTGACATGGATCTTTTTGCAAATATGCCCTTCGAACTTGATCCCTTAAGCACAAATCGGAGTCATTAGTCCAGGATTTGTTGGTAGTTGTGAAAATCAAATTCTCTAACATCTCCAATGTTTTATTATTTTGATTCTGGATCTTTTCTTTTAAAAAATCTATGCATTCTAGATATAGTAATTTCCTAATAAAAATAAACAAAAAATGAACTAACAATCCAAACTTAAACATTGAAAATCCTAAAGCTATGAATTGATGACATATGACATAAATCATCTTTTCATCCCAAATTTCATTCAAGTAGTAATCAAAAGCAATTCTAAAATATCATATACTATTGGCTCAAAATCTAAATAATTACATTACCAAAAGAAGGAAAAAGAAAAAACTAACTTTTTCCTATGCCGATTGTTGTCAACTTGGCTCCGTCTACATCCTCTGAACCAAAAAACCAGATTCAAGCAAATGAATCTAAAACGAAACAAAAGAATGAAGAGTGGACAGTTGACTCCTTGACGGCCAGTCGCTTTGGGAGGATAGCATCTACACATTTTCTTACGACAAAAAATGGCACATAGAACACAACACAGGAGAGAAATCAATTGGCGTAGAACCCTAGAAACCCTTGAACGCAAGCAAATTTTTTTTTTCCTAAACCCATTGGTCCTGTGGACAAAGGGTTGGAACTAACTAATATTTTTTAAAAATTTTTGTCTAGGTAAGCTCCGCCCATGTCCATGCCATAACTTATAGTCCCATCTCCTATGCCGTTTTCCTCTCTCTCGAGCTCTTCAAGCAATCTAAAGTTCTGAGGAACTGCACAACGATGGAATAACCAACAATGCTATTCAAATGAATTGCCATCCTGAAACAAATGATTCATTAAAAATGGACAGAATGCATGGAAATAAAATGGTTTGGTAGTTCCCGAAACCTATCCTTCTACACTTGAATATTCAATTAGATGGTAAAAAGACCATAAAATACCAAAATAGAAGATGTTAACTTTATTTTGTCTGGGCCACTGGGCCCATGTAAGCTCTGCCCATGACTATATTGATGAAATTAATAGAACAAATAAGTAGATAGTTCAATCTTCTGTAATTGTTGAGTGTTTCTTAGATTAAAAGAAAAGTTTTATATGACTATGGTATGACTTGTCATGCTTTATGGATTTGATTATTAACTATTAGAACATGACATATACAAAAATTCATATGGTAAAGAGGTGAATGAATGTTAAGATTGTTGTCTTAAGTTATTAGAAAGGACACGATGAAAAAAAATATTAATATCCAAGAACAATCATGTGAAGTTTCAATAAGTGATAAAGTGAAGTAGATTGAAATGATATGTAGATGTTCAAAGTGTTTTATTACAAATGCCTCTAATATCATTGGAAGTGATTGAATGCCACTTTAGCACCACTTGCTAGACTAGTGATGCTTTTTTCCTTAGGTGCATAAGCGGCTGGATTGATGTCAACAATGTGGTCAATGAAAACTTAGTAGGTGCAACACCATCCTCAGTCATCCATAAAGCATTGAGATAACTGCTGCTGCAAATTGTATGTCTATTAGGTGGTATTTGTATGACTGTTGTTCAGCTTTTGATTTCATTAGGAACTAGACGGTGGTACCTTTTCCCCCTAATGTCAATGGAGATGGATATCAAGCTATCACCTTCTTATTACACCGCTCAGAGCTTCTTGTCAAGCCACTTGGCGAAAGATCAATGCAAAGTTATTCACCTAAAGGCATTTGATTGATTAATCCGTAACATGAAGAAGGTTGAGCAAATGTGCAGTATTCTCCATGAATTAAAAAAACGTTTCTTATATGGAAGTATCTCTGATTGAATTGATCATTTTACATTGGAGAGCTGAAGAGAAGAAGCATCAGGGATAGCTATTAGCACTAACAATTGGTCCTATTTTATAACCTGACAAGAAATTTCTTGTTGATTCCTGATAATGTCTATTGTCTTAACTTTGCAGCTGAACTTTTTTGTAGCTTCATTTTTTGTGCTTTGAACTGTATGATATAAGCTTAATCAATAAGCTAGTCCTCTCTGGAACAATTAAAGTTGAAAAGTAAGTTTTGCAGACCAGAACCTTTCTGGCTCGTATCTATACACATTTTCCTTCAATTTATTTGTTTATGTAGGTTCATCAATATGAAAAAAAAATGCATTTCATTCCCCTGTTTATTTCAGATTCTCTGATAGAATCTTATGAGTTGTTGTTTCTGAGCAGAAACTCTGTGCATTTTTGCTGTTGCAGCGGCTAAGGTAGCTTCCAAGAGCTGGGAAAGCATTTGTTTCCTGTTATTGTGGCTTAAGGCATGATGGCTAACCACTGCTAACTACTAATTTCGTGTGCTCATCTTTGATGATCAAACCAGAATTCATCTAAAATTTATTCTTTTCTCTGATCGATCAAGGGGTCTGAAATCTGAAGCTTGAACAAGGTAAAGTGAAAAAAAACATATGGATGCTCTTTGCTCTTATAATGAAGTATCTTTTTCACGTCCTCATATTGCTCAGTGGCAACTAATGTTTGACTTAGAAATGATCTCTTTGTAGAGTCACCAAGCATCCATATCTTGGGATAAGAATCTCACAAGGGATCATGGAAACTAATTGGAGGACTGAGGTAAGCCCAATCATTCCTCCATTCACATCCACAACCATCTTCCCCACTTCCATATCTCATATTCAAATGCCCTCACTGTCACTGCAAATGATCATTAACATACTCCAAAGTGGTGGTTATTGCCACACTCACATCACTTTGTGCTGCTCTTTGTAGTCTTTCTTTCTCCCCACAACTATTCCCATCAAAGATAAACTGTCACAGTCAGCTTGATCCATGGCATCTCAAACATGACCTGCCATCGCTGGACTAGTAAATATGCTGATCCACCATTGGTGGCCATTGGAACACCTGAGGCTGCGGATTTAATACTGCAAATGGCATTGAATTGGAAGAAAAGTACTCCTAGGAATGATGGGCGGCGTGCTAGATGGGAGGTGGTGGATACAAACAACTTGGCTTTTTTTAAATGCATGGTTCATTAGGGGATAAGGGGAATCTTCTTGAGTTGCATCAATCCTTAATCATCTCTTAGGAGGATCGACAACTTTTAGGCCTTTTTTTGCCCTTTCAATTAGTGAGTATATTTTTAGAGAAAGATGACTAATTGCAACTTTTAGGCCTTTTTTTGCCCTTTCAATTAGTGAGTATATTTTTAGAGAAAGATGACTAATTGCACACTTATATAGTAAAGTTTATCCTTTCCTTAGGTTTTTCTGCAGGGCTTAAGAATAAATTCTTCAATTTTTCCACCAACTCGTCGGTATAGAGGTTGTCTGAACACCCTTTTTGGTCTGCTCCACAATGGTTTTTAGATCCGTCTGTATGTCCTTCAGACTCTCGGTTATCTGAACTAGTAGCTGGAGTTGTGTACGAAGCTTCAAGACTTTATCTTGCACAACTTGAAAATTTTATACATGTGAGATGAGGAGAAGATGCTTGTGCGCCTGTTTTTGTAAAATAACCATAAATATATAAGATTGAGTCCATGATTGGTATCTTGGGACTCTATTTTATTTATTACTGTGTCTATTTACATGTATCTTGGCAAACAAAATTATAGTTTACTAAGAATCTGTTTACTCCTTGGAGAGGAGAGAACTCTAGTGTTGAATTTACTCTTCCCTTTCTTGTAACATAATGTTATAATTGACTATGATGTTAACATTCCCAAGCAAAGATCAAATTGATATGGGTTAGTGAAGTTGGAGGGTGTAAGCAAGTTGTCTCTGAGTCATGGTTAAATTGATTACTACGGGGTAGACTTACTGAAGTAGACAAGGATCAAATTTTAATAAAGTCGAGATAATGCCCTCTCTCGTAATGGTTAGTTGTAATTTTCTGATTTACCTCCTTACATATGGTCGTGAGACTAATTGTGTGAGGCCGTTAGGGTGGTGAATTTCACCTTTTGCTAAAGGAGGGTGTAAGCAAGTTTAATGTCTAGAAACTAAGGTACAAGGTCTTGAACAATTGTTGGTGTGTACAAGGAGGTCAAGGTGGTGGTAATAAGGAAGGTCACATAGATTATTATTTCTTTTTTGGAATATTCTTTAATAGTAATTATTTTTTTTTAAATAAGAGATTATATCTTTTAGGTACTTATAGACCATATTTTATCCCATCCTTTTCACAAGGGATTAACAATTTTTCTTTAAAAAAATCTCTATTATTTTAAGAGACTCTATATTGTTTAGGCACTTCATAATAACCCATAGGCCATATTTCTAGATTGATTCCTAAAGTGTATAGTGTAATCACTTCCACACACTCTTCTTAATAATTATACAAGGATATCATTTCAAAAATTAAATTTTTAATGAACTTTGGGCAAATAAAATAAATAAAAATATATATATTCTCTTTTTACCAATGATGGGTATTTGATCATATCAGTGAGCATTACCAAGAAGGAGAAGGGAGATGGCACAAGAACTTTAAGAGCAAGGTCTAATGGAGGAACTCCCAAGTAGAGCTTGTCATGTAGTGGCAAGGGAATATATATCACTGTCTCTTGACAAGAAAAGCATTTCATTACTAGTGTAACATTAATAAATAGCTTGAATCTACAAAAATAAACAAAAACATTAATTCTTTGTTTCTAAACAATTAATTAACCATTAGATTATGTCATGCCAAGGTGGATGATGAGTGGAAGATAAAGCTAATGGTTATGTTAGGTTTTCATTGACACTTCACTTTGCATGATGAGAAAAATGTGTCTTATATTTTATCGATCGATCGAGATGGTGGTATCCTCTTAACCCGTTTGATGAGGCATTATCCTCCTTATATATGAGAGGAAAAACACTTCAAATCTTGAACATGTTTGATGCAATTATCCATCATATTGTTTAAGTTTAACATGAGTATATGTTTTAATTTATTACTAATTCTTATCAAATTGAATTTGCCTTAAATTTTATTGTCTCCGAAAGGAGAATAGTTTCTCTTCTCAAACTCCTCCCCTTGCAATTCTAAAAGTTGATAACAAAAAGTATAACTACAAGATAATTGAAAATAAATAACCACGTACTTCTAATACTCGCAACAAAAGCGTGTGAACCATTGCACACCGATTCAACTTAAAAGTCATATCGGAATTCAATTGATCCTCCATCTCGCATGATATTTTCTACTAAGAAATCTACATAAATAACACCCAAAAATCAAAAAAATATTGCCTACTTATCGTCATTCCAATCCAACATAATAACACTAATTAGAAAGCCAAGACTAATAAATACTACTTGAATATATTACTCCCCTCACTTTCTAAATAGAACAAAACTAATACAAAATAGTTCTTACAAAATAATACAAAGACTACTTTCTTAACCATTAATTAGATTTAAACTGATTTAAAAGAAATTAGTGGTTATGAAAGAGATCTTCATATAAAAAAATGTTATAAAACCCCTCCCCATATTAAATTTTCCCTTAAAATATATTATAAGACTATTATTGAATGAGATTCTTATTCTTCACCTTTTCTAATTACCATGTTATATAAAAATAATAATTTTTGGGGCAAAAATCAAAAGAATGACATTTTTATTGGAATTGTCAAAAACGGTATGTTTTTTCATTTATCAACTGCTACAACTATATAATTGTGGCATTTACGATCCCATAACTACTATAACTATATAGTTGTAGCAACTACAATTTCATAGCTATTACAACAATATATATAACTTTGATATTGTAGTTGTTATAATATAATATTGATCGATATTGATCTAAGATGAAATATTTATGTTATACAAGTGACGATTCTTACTTGTTATAATATAATATTAACTAATATTAATGAAAGATAAAATATTTATATTATAATAATTATGAATTGTAACTACTTCAATATGATATTATTAATCTTGATTAGAATTGAAATGTTCACGTTGAAATAGTTATGAATTATAAATGCTATTAATAATGTAGAATAAAAGTCATTTTTGAAAATAAAAATGGATGGGAATAGAATGATGCTCCATTTTAAAGATAAATAAGAAAAGAGCACACTTTTAGTTTTTAATTTTTTTTTCTTATATATATATATATATATATATATATATATATATATATATATATTTTGTGATGAGTGTGACAGATCACTAAAAAGTGGGGTCCTCTTGCGTACATAAGAGTATAAATTTCTGGTCATAATAATATCCACCTAATTAATTCCTTGGCTTTTCTTTTCATAATAATAGATAGAGTGGTGTCCTCCTTTGGTCCCCATGTGTTCTTGAGTGAGTTACCTTTTCCTGCCTTGAACTCCACTCAAAACTCCTCCTCCTCCTCCCCTTCCTTCCTCATTATTAAATGCCCAACCATATAATTCATCTCCTCGTCGTGGAGGAAAAAGTTGGACCTTTGAGCTTGTCAGTCATTTCACAGGTAAGTTTTGGCAAAGAGGCAGCCAGCAAGTTATGTTTGTTCCTTAGTTTATTTTTATTTTGGGGCATTTTGTTTTATGTTACTTGCATACGCCTGATGCATGCAGTTGATCAGGCCACCAGATTCTCTTCCTATTTTGGGATTAGAGCTCTTCAGTTTCCACTAGTAAGATCTCCTCCTCGCCACTTGACTTCTTGGATAACACAGTGGAAGCAAAAGTAAACCCAAACCTCTCTTTCTCTTTCCTTCTCTCTCTCTCTCAGAGGCAGGTGATGCAAGTGAAGAGGGAGGAGGAGATCTTTTCCTTGCTGTTCCTGTTGGTGCCATGCAAGCAAGGGGGGCATGGCATGAGATGCATGCACAAGGGCATTAAATGTTAATGAGTGTGGTAATCAAGTACTGCTTGTGGCAAGGGGGTTGCAATAGTTTCCTTATCTGGAGGAGTGCTTCCTGAAACATTCCATCCTCGATCCATTTTGTCAAATGAATTCTCTCTCACCCTCCCTCCCTCCTTTCCTTCCCTGCAATATCTCATTTGTTTGCTAATGAGTTGTACCGAGATGCTCCCTCTTGTGATGTGAGAACTCACTGCTCGCCTGTGTGATGGTGGCCAGACCTTTAGCTGTTCCCTTCCCTTCCCCCTCCCCTTCCTCCCTCTTTTCCATCCATCAAAGCCAGCCACAGAGATTGCTTGCTCCAACAGTACTCTACTCTAATTTGTACTGATCCCTTCTTCTTCTTCTTCCTCCTCCTCCATTAAAAGCTTTGCTGCAGTGGGTTAACTTAATTAACTCAACTTGATCGAGCATGGCCACTCAGGTAGCTAGCTAGCTTTTGATCGATGCACCAGAACTGTATCATGAGGGTTTAGTATACAATGTTATCCTTTATGTTACAGGTCACTTTAGAATGTTTTAGATTCCTGCCTTCTCCTCATTTAGACCCTTTATCATTCCTAAGCTGACAACAAATCAGCCCCCCCTCGCCCCAGCTCAAGGCACCAAAGTCCATGTAAAAAAGACAAGAAAGGCATAAACTTTTCCCCACACTGCCACATTGCCCCACTTTGGAAGAAAGAGAAGTGGTGAACAGTGTCTCTACTCCCTGCTCTTCCTGCTCCTCCTTCTACTGCTAGTTCAATCCATCCATCTTTCTTTCTTTCTATCTTTCTTTCCACCATTGCATTCGTCCATCTACTACTTACTACTGCCACTGCTACTTGAGACTAAAAACAAGTATACTACTACTTGGCGACGACTATCATTCCCACACTTGTGTTTTGTTTGCAGATCATGTCCTGTCAAGGAAGCTGCTGCATTCTCAGATGTCCTTTTAAAGCAAACCAATCTCTATTTCCTCCCATTTCACTTCAATCGCAACTGAGTGGTATTTCTGCCATTGCTGCAATTGAGGTGTAGCTCACTAGCCTAGACATGCTCAGTTCACTCAAGTCGTCGGCGTCGTCGTCCTCCCACGAAGAGCAGGAGCACCACCGGAGGCATCACCCGGCGGGGAGGCAGCTGCTGGTAAGCTGCGCGGACCTCGTCGGCCGCGGGGATCTCCCCGCAGCGCAGCGCGCCGTGGGGCTGCTCCTCGGGGCGGCGTCCCCGTTTGGGGATGCTGCCGACCGGCTCGCGCACCAGTTCGCGCTCGCGCTGTCGATACGGGCCGACGGCCGGCTGCGCCGGTCTTCGGCGCCGGAGGCGGTCCAGTCGGCCTACCTCGCCTTCAACCAGATCACGCCGTTTTTGCGCTTCGCGCACCTGACGGCGAACCAGGCGATTCTTGAGGCCGTGGAAGGCAGCCCCTGCGTCCACATCCTCGACTTTGATACCTCCCACGGCCTCCAGTGGCCGCCGCTGCTGCAGGCGATCGCCGAGCGAGCGGACCATGAGAACCCCCCTCCGGCCATCCGCATCACCGGCACCGGAACCTGCCTCGACGTCCTCCGCCGCACCGGCCGCCGCCTCCAGACCTTCGCCGACTCCCTCAACCTCCGATTCGAGTTCCATCCCTTGCTTCTCCCGCCGGACTCCGCCGTCCCCGCCGATCTCAACCTCACCTTTCACCTCCGCCCGGGGGAAACACTCGCCGTCAACTGTGTGCTCTTCCTTCACAAGTTGCTCAAGGACGACGACGACGGCCGCGGCGAGCTGCGCACGTTTCTGGCGGCGGTGCGGGAGGCGAACCCAGCAGTGGTGGCAGTGGCGGAGCGGGAGGCGAGCCACGGCTCCCCCGTCTTCCTGCAGCGCTTTGCGGAGGCGATGGACTACTACGCGGCGGTGTTCGAGGCGCTTGAAGCGACTCTGCCGCCTACTAGCAGAGAGCGGGTGGCTGTGGAGCAGGTGTGGCTTGGCCAGGAAATCAACGGGGTCGTCGTGGGCATGGAGCGGCACGAGGCGTTCGCCCGGTGGGAGGCAGCGATGCGCGCCGCCGGATTCCGCAACCGCCCTCTCAGCCCCTTCGCTCTTTCACAGGCGCGCCTCCTCCTCCGGCTACACTACCCGTCGGAAGGATACCAGCTCCAGGCGGCGCGCGACGCCGCCTTCTTGGGCTGGCAGAACAAGGCGCTCTTCTCCGTCTCCTCATGGCATTAGCAAAACCCATGCGCGAAGCAAATTATCACAACAACAATTCATGAGACAGGAGATGAAGGAAGGAAGAAGAAGAAGGAGAAAGAAGATGAAGGCAAAGTTATTAATCTCTCTAATTAATAAGTTGATTAATTAATTAGCTTAATTCTTCTCTCCTTTTAGTTGTTAATTAACTTGATGATTGAGGAGGGTTTTTTGATTTTAGTAGCAAAAAACTCATCAGTCTAATTAATTAATATGTAGGTTAGCATATATATTGTTGTTATTGTCATATATAAATCTCTGAACTTGGCTAGCAACCATAAACCCTAACCCTAATTCTCCTGTTCTTCTTCTTGAAGAATGTAGTAGAGTTAGCTACTGCACGTTTGCATGGCATTTTGGAACTCGTGGACTAAACCATTAATAGTGCATGAAACTTAATTAATTAACCTTTTATGTGTTTTCATTGATGTTTTCTATATATATTATAAATATTGGAACCTAGAAATCTTCCTTTCTGTATATTTACTTTAAATTTGTGATTTGTTTATTTCCCTCATATATTTTATGGCAATAGATGACTAATCCACACTGTCATTATTTGAATATATATATTATATATTATATATATATTCCAATGCTAGCATGACTTGTGCTATAATAATACAAAAATGACTAGGTGCATTAATATTATCTATCAAGAACTTGCCTGTTGGGTGCTATAGATTTGGTGTTATTATATCTATGATTAATTAAACTAATTAATGATGGTCCACACTTAGTTATCTATATACCATGCACTAGCCACAAGCAAATTAGTTAATTAGGATAAGAATGGCATCTTGTAGGGTGTAACACATAATCATGAAATGGAGCCTTTTATTCTGCAAAAGGTCACCACTTTGTGCTTACATTAGTGAAGGTTGCATTTCTAGTGCCTCCAAAGAGGGGGATTTACTTCTTGTTTCTTGTGCTCTTGTCCCAAGTATGCCAATTACCAATAGGCTTTCTCTCTCTCTCTCTCTCTCTCTATATATATATATATATATACTCATATATTTAATTAATTTGTATATTTTTTGAATACTATATAGTTTATTTATACCTTAAATCTTGCCTCTTGTCCCCTCAAACAAACTCATGGATTTGCTCAAAGAAGAACATTTTGTGGCAAAGGCTAAATGTATTGTTTGGCTTGTCCCACAAATCAATCTTCCATGCATGCCATTTCCCATTTGATGTCCCCCTCTTCCCCTTCCTTGGGATCCTTCATGTTGGGATCCAAGCTCAAGCATCAAGGTTTCCTTTCCTCTACTTGCTACCTAATTTGTCCCCTCCATTTGTGCATATTTCATGAAATGCAAACCCCAATTAGTCCCAACAAATAGATTCCTCCACAATTAAGGTCCTCCCATTTGACTGTTAAAACCATTTCGCGAACGGTCGGGATCAATTAAGATTGGATTTAATGAGTCAATAGGATAGGAGAGGCTTCATGTAAGTGATCTTATTCCTTCTTTATACATGATTAGTTAGGTTTATAGTACTCTCATTTTTAATTAGCATGCCTTAACAAGATGATGAATGACAATTATTGAAGCCTTAGCTTATTGACATACATATGTTTCACAATCATTAATTAGGAATATTTACTATCTATTTTGAGAGATTTGATTTAATTTGTTTGATATTAATCACAAGCATTAGAAATTAAACTCTCCTTTCATTCAAAGAAAAGCAAAATCATGCATATATATTTATAAGATGAAGATGACTACACCATGAAGGGAAATGACAAGGCAGATGAACCAGCTCCTGCCTTGCCCCTCAGAACCAATTTGCATTTAATGTTGTGATTCTCTACAAACACAACGAGAAAAGAAGAAACAAAGAAGAAATCTTTCTTTTCCTTCTTTTCTCATAGTTGTGGTACACAGGAAGAGTTAATATACATACATACATACAACAATGGATCTGTGCATGCATGCATGCAATGGCAATGGCAACTTTCATGAGGAAATGCTCTTCTTTACCCCCTCTCTTTTCCCTTTGTGTGTGTGAGTAAAACAAGTGAGTAGCTCCATTTAATATTTGGGTGGGTTCCTAGCTAGCTAGCTCTTTGACAATACATGATACATGTTGCAAGAGAAGCAGTGCAAGAGTGTTGGTGAAGCAAGAAGAAAGGAGGTAGATGGCTAGGTACGTTGGCCATTACACATTGTTGTACGAGTAGCATTAATTGCAATGATAGGTGAGAATGTGATACGTCATAGACCAGAATCTGTCAAAGAGATTCTGCATTTAAGATGTTAATGATTGAGAGCTGAGGAAGGATAAAATTTATGAGATCACCATCTGAATTGGACAGCCGCTTCAATGCCTTTCTCCTTCTGGGGTTTATTTATGATGATTTATGTATGTGGATATGGACACACACTACACTGCGGCATCATCCATCAACCTTTCTGCATGCTTAGCTTCATGGCCAATTAATTATATTAATTGCTTCATTAACTTCTTTTTTTTCTAAGTACTTTCAAATTTATTCTAATATCGATAAATTTTTTTTATGAGATTGAATCGATCATCTCAGAAATTAATTGAATCGATTTGAAATTTTAATTTGTTCTTATTCTTTAATTTTGCTGTTGAATTTATGGGTGCTCATGAATATATTATGTTTAGAATTTATCTAGTACATAGGTCAAGAAAAAAAATTATCTATCTTTGAAATTAATAGGACGAGATTTAAACACCTAAATATATTATAAATAAAACAAATTGAAGGGTGAATAGTAGTAAAGTGGCTATATTATTGAAAAAAATATGACATATGTGTAGGCTACGTGCAATTATCATGGACATCGATCTCATGGAAAAATGGTATATTCTATTTAAGTTTTGTACAGTAATGTTCTTTTTTTAGTTGGAACTCTAATTACTATATATGTATATATATATATATATATATATATAATTAGGTTTAACCTTTCCCCTTAACCCTTAATCACTTTGTGTTCCAAGTGAAACCCCTAATTTATCATTGGATCTCATGTGTTGTGTCCAAATAAGAAAAGTCAAACCCTAATAATACATATAAATATGTTAGGGAAACTCTGAATTTATCACAAGATGTAATCTTGTGAGTTCAAATCACTATATTTTTGATAGAAACCCCTAATGTTGGTACAAGATTGATCAAGTTTGAATTGACTTGAGTTTAATTTTGATATTTGATTAATATATTTATTGGTTGAGCAAAATATGATAAGTAGATTAAAGTTGACTGAATATTTTACATTTGATCAATATATTTGTTAGAGAGGGAGATTGTTGGTGCAATCGATATCAAGTCAATTTGATCAAAATTAATTTGGGTGTTGATGGTTGAATGAAAAACTAAATAGGTTAAAGTTGATCAAATATTTAATAATAGAGAAGTCCAAGTGAGTCACAATTGACTGAGACACTTACGATTGGAAGTTCAGTAGGGAGTTGACAATTAATGATAAAGTCTTGATAAATTAAGGTTGATCGGATATTAGACAAAGGAGGTTATAATAAATTAAGGTTAATCAGATATTAGTAAAGTGAGACTTTATCTTTAGTAAGGTTAAAATAATGATATCAATCGATTATTATGAATTAGAAATCAACTGAATTAGAACTTTTAAACTACGAATTTAGGTTTTGAAAGAGTTTAAGAGGATTTACAGTGTGATCAATTGACTGATATATATGATTTATCAGTTGACTAATAGCACTGTTGCAGCAAAAATAAATATTTCTCAGTTGATTTGAGAACTTGACTGTTTGATGCAACCATCGACTACCGTCAATGCTAAATTGGAAGAATCATTCTGCAAGCGCAATGTTCGAATTCTAAAAGAATAATCAACTAATGACAATAAACAGTCGATTGATGTGGTTTCAATCATGATCTCAACTCTATAAAAGAGTATTTCGTGGAAGATTTCATACGTAGATTTATAGAAATTTTTGAAAAAAAATATGTTGTTGTATTCTAGACTTTCAAGAAGTAATTCAACGCGATTAAAACGAAGTTTTTTTTTGTATAATTTTATTTATTGCAATTACATTTGATTTCATTTTTATCTTTATTTTTTATTTGTATTGCTTTGTAATAAATTCACCTTCGAAAGAGTGAGAAAGAATAAATGGTGATACCATTATGATATTAAGTTGTGAAATAGAAATCGAAAGTTTCAAACCATGTAAAAAATTAATTTCTTGTGTGCTTGAGTATTTTTTGTTTTATTTTTCAAATACATACTAATCTATTGTAGATGAGTACACGAAATCAGATACTTCTTGTTATTTGGTATGCGGTGTACTCATCCAAATACTTTTTGTTATTTGATGTGCGACTGTACATTCAAAGATTAATTAGTTAATAAAATTCAAATACCTTATATATAAAAAACTACAAAAAAGGGAAAAATAATAATCTAACACTATATTTAATTATTTTTATGATCAAATTGAAAACTATCCTTGACAAATTAAAAAGTCTGTTGGTCTCACATCAACTGCATGCTCACTCTTGTTTGCTTTGTTTGAATATATACAAATGTTTACTTGCACATTAATTTATCTGAATGAGAAGAATCATCAAAGAGAGAGAGAGAGAGAGAGAGGGAGGGAGAGAGAATCACTTGGGAGAGATCCTCCTGGAAAAAGTATATCTATTTTGCATATAGCCATGTCTGCACATCCATCCACTCATGAGCTGTAGGAATTGAACAAAGTTTGGCAACAGTGGAGGAACAGTAGACAAGATCCATGTCAATTGGAGAAGAAAACAAAGCCAAGCCAAGCCAAGCAAGCATCCATGGAGCCATTGCATTAAATGACCCGAGCAACGACAAAAGGGTTCCCAGCCATTGCATGCAATTGTACTATATGCAATTCTTTAATTAATCAAGCTTGAAATCAATAT
Organism: Curcuma longa; assembly: GCF_044706935.1. Lineage (NCBI taxonomy): Eukaryota > Viridiplantae > Streptophyta > Magnoliopsida > Zingiberales > Zingiberaceae > Curcuma > Curcuma longa. Next base: position 5,613,889 of record NC_133868.1, on the reverse strand, counting down.
GCATGTTGCTTGTCTCTCATATCATTGTTCATTAATGAACATGGAAGACAAGCCAAAGGCACAAACAGAACTGATCTACCTACACTCATAGCCCCAGCTAATTAATTGGGACTGCCAAAAGTCCTTCCTTCCCTTCCCTTCCCTTCCCTTCCCTTAGTAGCTCTCCTAGGACCTGGCCATACCATCAAACAGACAGATTTTAAGGGGTTAAATAGAGAAGTATTTTCAACAATATATCGATATATTTCTACAGAGAAATTAAATTCTTTGTAGCACAATGAAACATATGATCAAGTAGCTCATCTAAGAATATCAAATGAAACTATATATATATATATATATATATATATATATATATATATATGATAATTCTCTCTTCTCCCTTTCAATCTTTGTTTGACAATTACTCATCAAAAGTGAATATTTATATACATATATAGATCATAGTCACAATAATTGATATATAAGTTGAGTATTTTTGTTGTATGTAATTTCTTGAGGGTATTGGACAAGTTTTTGAATATATATGCTTGTGAGTTAGTGATTTTTTTATCAACTCACTTATAGAGTATATTTAAGAATTTTTCTTTGTGATGATTTTAATTTCCTTTTATTTTTTGTACGAGTTGAATAGGAACTATACATAGCATACAATTGGCCTTAGCAATTACTCTTTGTTCTTTATTTGAAAATGCAATAATGATGCATGTATATATCTTGACAAATCTACCTCAAAATATTAATTGTCATGTATTGCTTGACCAAGCCATCCAATATCTCATTCTACATAGCAAAAAAACCTAATTAAGAAAAGAAATAGTAATTCACAACTAATTTACAACAAGTTCAAAGCTTATACATCCATGCATGCATTCCAAGCTTTATTTAATTAGGCTCCATATATATATATAGTTAGTATGTCTCTCTCTCTCTATGTGTGTAAATTGCAAATAACATCAAACAACTACAATCTAATTAAATCAACATATATGCTTGTTCTAAATGAATTGATGAATTGTTTAAGCTCTTTTCACCTAAGGCGGTATAGGGTTTGAACAGGATCGTCTTTCTCTCAAAGTAAACATATATATCTTTCGCCCCGGCATATAAATTCCTGACAAAGATCTTTTGACCCCATAAGTGTAGGGGAAAAATGGAATCACTGAGAGTGAAAGGTTGGATAAGGTTCCTGACAAAGAGTAAACAGCCAAGAGGAAGAGGAAGGGAAGCTAGCTAGGGATGCATGGCATGCAAGGCTGTGGATGTGAGCGGGAAGGGGAAAAGGAAAGGGAAAGGAAGAGATAAAAGGGAGAGGGAAAGGGAAAGGGAAAGGGAAAGGAAAAGGGAAAAGAATTATAAAGTGAGAGGAAAGAAAAGGTATATGGTATGTGCTTTTGACAGGTGAAATGGCAGAGAAAGGAAAGGAAGCCACACCTGCACTGCACACTCACAGTTGCTTTTGTGTTCTTTTAGTTGGATCCTAAGACTATCACTGCAGTGCCAAGGCCTAAGGAAGACGAGGGGAAAAAAAATCACATGATATCATAGGATTAATTTACTATCTAATTTTTGTAAAAAATAAAATTTGTCATTTCAACGGTCTTATATGATTGATCTTATAATCATCTATGAAAAGGTAAATCGAAAAGTTCAATAAAAAAATAAGGATAATTTACAACAAAATTTACAACGAAAATAAAAAATATTTTCGTCGTAAAAAAATTTGATGATGAATTTTGCGACGAAACTTTTTTTATTCGTAATAACTCGTCGTAAAATTCTACGACAAAAAACAAGTAATTCGTTGTCAATTTTGCGACGAAATAATTTTTCATCATAAAATTCGTCGTAAATTTACGACAAAAATTTCAATATTTATTTTCATCGTCAATTTTACGATAAAAATTGATTTCGTTACAATAAAGATGCTACAGTAGAATCGCCAATTTGGTGACGAAAGGAATGTTATTTTGATTTTTGTAGTGGTTACAGTTGATCACGACGGAAGAGGATATTATCTCAACTTTGTTAAGATTCGAACCTTTATCTACTTCTAAAACTTTGTTCCGTTGTAACCAACTTAGCTATGCCTCAGAGGCAACTATTTAAGTAATTATATATAGTTCTCGAGGCATGGTGCTGTGGTAGGACATCTAGATTGTCACCGAGGCATCCGAAGTTCGATCTCCAGTTACGACGTATTTGCAGAGATTTTCCTCCAAATGGAGAGCACAATCAAAAGATGTTAGACGTCTGAGCTGACCGCTGTATGCACTTCTCGATTTACCCTGATGATCGATGAAAAATTTTCGTATAATCGGATTGGTCACCCTCAGGGATAGTCAATAAGACTAACTGAGATTTATCATTTTTTTTTCTAAGTAATTATATATATCATAGTAGTAATGGACAAACATTCCAGCATCTTAACTTTAATACAAGATCGATCATCGTTTTGTAAGACTAATATAAATTTATTTTATACTCTTTTCATGATTCAGAGGTACAAGCCTAGCTAGCTAACTTTGATTAGAGTTAATTATATATTCCATCTCGAAATGATTAGTCATTTGGGAGGTGGTGATTTTTCTACTTGTACAATGAGATTAATGGCCAAAGAACATGCATCCTTAATTACAATAAAATAATTAGAAGAAAATAAAATTTACTCGAAAGTTAACGTAAACAATTCTATTTCACCAAAAAATATTTAAATAATAATTTTGTCATAATTTAAATATTTAACTGGGATAAATTGCGGACAGTATTTAAAATTATCTGAGAAAAAAATAATCATGCACGGATACCTGATTAACTATCTATGCATAGACCGGGGCCCTATTTATTTTAGACAATTCTACAAACACACAGATAGCGTACACACGTAGTATTTTCACAAAAGAAACAATTAAAAAAGGGAAAATCATAACAAAAAGAACACTGGCTGCATTAATTTCAGTAGGTTACAAAATCGAAAGGAAAAAAAAAAACAATCGTCGTTGAAATAGGCAGATGGCAAAAGGACGTGACAGGGACAAGTCGCACACGTTTGCTTGCCGGTGACTTGGGCCATCTTAAAGAGGCTAGTGACTGAGGACTTTAATAATAATAATAATAATATTATTATTATTATGATAGGGGTAGGTACTGATCATTCATTTCAGATGGAAGGAGAAGCAAGCCAGCAGCATGGCCTCCCACTCCTTGCTGTTGGTCTGCCAAATGACTCCCATTCAATCCAAAATGTATAAAACTACTACAGGAAAACAAATCATAGTGTTTAGTAATCCATCGAATACTAATTTCAAAGAAAATAATCAATACAATTTATTATTCACCTTCACTAATAAAGTGGCATGGACCACATGAAAGCATCATATCATTAGAAGATCAATGCCTTGTGCCAACATTTATGGTGTAGGTTTCTTTATTGTGCATAGAATAGCATAGCACACAGGTACATCCTAACTCAACTACTGCATATGTGAAGAACAGTGCTCGGATGCTTTTTGGATCACAAGAGATAATTTAGCAAGCACTTAAACTGATCATGCAATGACGTTAGATAATATATACCTGTTACTTCAAGCAAACTAATACATTATTTTTTGTGATTTGTGGAGAGAGATGGAGACCCGACTGTCATTAGTCTTTTGCTTCTGGCCTCCGGTGAGAGATTCAGCACAGGATGAAGATCTAGTCTGCTAAAAGCAGGTAAGAACACGCAAATATATATTATCGCAGAAGCTGAAGTAGTGAAAAGATGGTACAGGAAATACAGGAAAGCAGCATATAATGACATAAACTTCACATCAATGGGTAAGCAAAACGATGGCAGTATCTACAAGTGGATTCCTGTTGCCAGAGAGTTGTCATGCTGTTGCACGGAATTGAGAGTTCAGTCAAAATCTCAGTAAGGTACGTGTCGTCTCTTTGCTTAACTTGCCGCTGACTTAATGGCGCTCAAGGCATGCTCTTTCCGAGGACATAATTACGTACAGAATGGCAGGCATATGCAGATTTATTGCCTCACCTAATGGATTAGATAAATCTATCATAGTTCTTGTTTCGTACCTTGTGGAATTGCCTCCTGAATCAGCATAATCCCAAACAACTGACGTATTAGATCCTGGAATACCCAAAAACAAACCATAAAGATTCAACTTGGAATGGTAAAAATACAAATTACAGCAACAAGAAAAACCACACTGCCTGCAAGTAGTATCGCCAGAAAAACTGAATCAGGCCACTACTTATCGCTAGCCACAGTAAAAGCAACAATTTCCAATAAGTTTACTGATTCATTTGAGTGCTTTCTTGTATGTCATCACCCGATACTTCCAATTGTACATTCCTTCTTATACTGAATGTGGTCATTTGCTTCTTCTCCTTGTTTTTCAGAGAACAGCAATCAGGCAGGATGGAATTAATATGAACACCACCTGAAAACGGAAACACTGATGGGGTTTAAGTGGGATTTTTCTAGAAAAATTGCTTGGCATAGTGCAAATCTTTTTTTTTTGTCTTCCTTTTCTCTGCATTGAACAAAGATCAACTCGAAGTTTACATATTTTATATATCCCCTTCTTTCTAGCTTCATCATCATCTATGTATGCTACCATAATTGGTCCAGCACCAGAACAATCATCCCATCTTTCTAGCTAGTCATTCCAGTGCTTCAGTAACATGGTAATAGTTGTCATGGAGCAAAGCCAATGAATGCCAAAACAGAGAAGACAAGATTATTTAATCTTTTGTTATACCTTTATGCTTAAATATGATATATTGGAAATTGAACACGCATTCCATGAAATCGCTTTGCAGACAATGCTAGCCATGAATCACAACTTTTCATTGCATAGGACAGAAATATTTTAAATGGGATGAATTTGCCACTGAAACCTTAATCAAAGCTTCTCACTCTCCTGGGCTGTTCCAAGCTTCGACTGACCTGAAGTAAAATAAAAGATACGAATCATGATCAACATTTTGCTAGATCAGTCAAAGTAAACGTAAAGCAAACCCAAACTGAACAAAAGCAATCAGCGAATGAAAAACTAGCAACATTTTGGAAGACCAAGAAAGTGATTATATTTCCATGTGGCTTTTTTTCATCAGACCTATAAATAACAGATGATTATAAAAGATGAAATTTCAACTGGCTTCCACTACTCTCCTGCCCTGTCCCAAGCTATGCCTTACCTGAAGTAAAATAATCATCTCAACAATTATAAAAACCATCATCGATAACTCTATATCAGTCAAAAGTAAGACTAAAGAAATCCAGACGAAACCGGAGCAACTAGCAAACTAAAATCTTGAAATATTTCAGAATACCAAGAAATATTTGCCCTTATCAATGTGTTTGGTGGCACCATATAACTGATCGATGGAACCTTTAGAGCCATGAACTTACTTTGAGATTTGTGAATGCTCCGGTTTAGGACTTGTGCTTACATAAAGGATGTCCTCTTCACGTGATCAACTGTGAAGAATTGTCCTCTTGAACAAGACGATTTGGATTTTCTTGAGAGATGATGTGCTTATCAAGCTACATCGTTTAGATTTAGTATAATATCTCTAATGGGCTAAGGCTATCCAAAATCCCGACAATTACATGGTAGGCAATATCTCTAATGGGCTAAGAGGCTACCCAAAATCTCGACAATTACATGGTAGGCTCACACGAATGGAATAGCATATCATTTGGCTCTAACATAGTACTGCTTATTGGCTGAGGCCACTATGACAATTACACTAAATAAAATGAATAATTCATCAGTAAATGTGAGTATAAAATTGCACATGAGTTAAGTTTGCTAGGTCAGCCAATCATGGCAATCATGTGGACAATTTGTATAACCGTAATAACTCATCATTTAGGCTGGGTAAAGTATTACCATGACTAGCCAGTTAACCACACAGGAGATTGGATGGCAAGATAGCATGAAGTTGTCAGCTCAACCAACTAACAATTATTAGATGTAGAGAACATCTAAAGGCAAGAGCTCATTGGTTCATGCTGAGTGAAAGTATTAAAAATGATGTCCACTAATCATGCCACTCAGTTATTGCAACTAATTGAAGTCTTCATGTGTAGATAATAATTTAAAGCTCTAATTTGGTTGGAGGATAGTATTTACTAATGGAATGAGACCACCGATTCAATTTGCATGTTAAACATGGAATAAAGGAAATTTCTCTGCATTTTTGATAAGCAAAGTGTTAGGAATGGCTGAAGGGGAGCCTTGGCGTTGTTGGTGCAATCATACCCTGGATGTGAAGTTTCAATGTTTGATAGCTATTTAAGTTTAGATGAATAAGTGGTATCAGAACAAAATCGCCCTAGAGGACTCATATCCAAAGGAGCAATTGCAGAAATGGCAATAAAAGAGGGCTACAACACCACTTACCACCCTTCATCGACGGAAGCAACTTTTCATACTGGAGAAGTCACATGGAGTATTACCTCATGACGGACATTGATATGTGGTTCGTCATGACTGAGGCTTTTCAGAAGATGGCAAGATTCTGGAATTCGGAAGATGGAGTGCTGAGCAAAAATGGAAGGCATAGTTCAATACAAAGGTGATCGTAACTCTACAATGCAGATTGGTCTCTGAGCAACTAACCAAGGTTGGCCCGGCCCGTTCAAAAGCGCCAAGGAACTATGGTAAGTTGATAGGATTGAATGAAGGCATCAAGGATTCTAGGATCGCCAAAAGAAACTTTCTCACCAATCAAATGCAAAATTTTATGATGAAAAAGGGCGAAACTATACAACTTCATGGGAGGTTCAAGAAATTTCTCAATGGAATTCATTTGATTGGAGAAAGTATAAAGACCTCATCAGGTACGCATTGAAAGCTTTTCTGAGAAACTCTTTATGATTATCTATAGTGGATGCCTATAAGATTTCTAGGGATTTATCAATTATTAAGTTAGATGAACTATTTTGTGAATTAGAAATGCACGAATAAATTAATTCAAGTCACAAGGAGAAGGCTATAGCTTTACTTGTAGGTGATACAGTAAATAAGATAAATAAGAAGGAGAAGGGAAAAAAAAGGAGAATTCTTCCGAATCCGAATAAAAAATGGACAGCAAAGAGGAATTCTCTTCAAATGAGATGGCAAACTTTGTCAAGAAAATGATGCGACAAAGCAAAATCAAAATATGATGTAATTTGTTTTGAGTACAATAAGAAAGAGCATTACAAGGCAATCACTTGGAGTTGAAAAAACAAAGAAGATAAGCCAAAGAAAAAGAAAGTGTTGAAGGCTTACATGGGATGATTCCTCTTCCATCTCATTGGAAGAAGCAAATGAAGGAAAGACTTTCAAGACACTTGGCACTAATGGTCTTGAATGACGTTGAGAGCAGTGCAAACGAAGAAAAAAGTCACGAAGAGAGTGTGAAGTCCTCAAATGAGTCATCATCATCCATTGCATGTTTAACAAATGTCTTATCAAAATCAAAAAGTAGAGTTAAAGATTTACAACATGAATTGAAGTCTCGTAGAAATGAAAACGTACCATGTGTTACTTGCTTGTATCATGAAATTGTAATTGATGAGCTTAAATGTGAAAATGATTCTTTGAAATTACAAGTTGAAGATATAGCAATGAGAAAATGAGAGCTTTCGAGCTTGAGTAGAGCAGTGATATCGTGTTGGAAATGTTACTATTTCATTTGCTAAAGAAACCCTTTTAAACATAATTGAATCGGATTGTTTCTGTACCTTTTTGCCGCTATTAAACGATTGTAATCAGTTATCAATCGATTGTTGACCGTTAATTTTCCATTGAACTATCACTGACTCCAGATCGACGGTTGAGATCATCCTGAAATTTGAATACCAATTGATTGCTAAGACTCATCAATCAATTGCTAGTGCACTCAATTTAGAAACCTTCTATTCAATTGATATTGTCCATCAATCAATTATTGCATCTGAGTAATCAATTGCTTTACAATAATCGAATTGCTCAATCGATCTAGAGACATTCTGTCCAGAGGTGATTAGGAAGTGAATATTCATTCAACATACTCCTAGCCATCTCTTGCAAAATCCTATTCTTTCTTTCCATAACACTATTTTGTTGTGGTATCTTAAGGGTTGAAAATTCATGTTATAAACCTTTCTCTAAACAAAATTCAGAAAACCTATCATTTTCAAATTCGCCTCCATGATTATTTTTTATATGATTTATTTTCTGATTCTTTTCATTTTCTATCCTTTAACAAAAAAAATCAAGATATCTAGGGTTTGATCCTTATACTTCAAGAAAAATACTCATGTGAATCATCAACTATAACAAAATAATATCTACTGCCATTTGAGACTTATATTTACTACTATCAAACAAGTACATATGTATAAACTCTAATGCATTTGATATACTAACAACATTTTTACCTTTGTAGCTAGCTTTGGTTTGCTTATCGATTTGACATGCATCACATAATTTGTCTTTTTGAAACTTCAACTTTGGCAATTCATGCGCCAACTCATTTCTTAATAATCTTTTAATGTTCCTCATATTAATGTAAGCAAGCCTTTGGTACTAAACCCAAGTTTCCTCTTCTTTGGACATGAGACATTTAACAAACACATTAGTAGCATCATATAATTCAATTTGATAAATATTTGTCTTTCTATGGTCTATGAGCATGGTAATATTTAGTTCACTATGCTTGATTAGACATTGAGATGAGTCAAACTCAATTATATATCCAGAACTATATAGTTGGCTAATACTTAGAAGATTAAATATCATGTCTTTTACTAGTAAGATATTTTTTATCTTAAATCATTCAAAAATTTTAATATCACATATTTTTACAATCTTGAGTTCTCCGCTATTATCAAAAGAAATGGCACCCTTTACTTTTATTCTTAAGTAATGAGAACTTTGATGAGTCCTTCGTCATATGTCTAGAGCATCCGCTATCTATAAATCATATTATTAAATGCTCCCCTTCGGTGCATGCTTTGTCATCACTAGATGATGACTTACTTGAGGACTCCACATCCTCTTCATGAATTTCTTCGTCTGCATTGCCCTCAACATTGTTCAACACCATAAGTGTCAAATGCTTTGAGTTATTTCCTTCATCTTTTCCCAATGAACTCGATATGAGTCATCCCATGCTTCTTTGGCTTATCATCTTGCTCCTTCAGCTTCAGACAATCGACTTTGTAGTGTTCTTTTCTATTGCACTCGAAACAAACTACATCGGATTTTAATTTTGATCTTATTAGAGACTTACCCCTTCTTTTGTTGTCACTGAACATTTTCTTTACATCCTTCTTATTGAACTTTCGAGAGCGTCTCACTATCTTCCGAACAAAGTTAGTTATCTCATTGGATGATAGCTTCTCATCACTATCAGTTCCTTGTTCGGAATTAGAAGAGGATTCTTGATTCTTCCTTCTTCTCCTTCTTTTCTTTGTTTTTCTTCGTGCTCGATTACCTGTAACCAAAGCTATACTATTCTCCTTGTGACTTGAATTAGCTTGTTCATGCAGTTCTAATTCACAAAATAATTCATCTAATTTAACAATTGACAAATTCCTAGAAACCTTATAGGCGTCCACCATATATGACTATAAAAAATTTCTTGGGAAGACTTTTAGTGCGTACCTGATAAGTGTTGGTGCATGGAGTGCCAGATAATTGAACCTGTATTTTGATCATGGTAAAAAGTTCAAATTAAGGTTATGTTGTGTGCTAACAATATAATATGAGTGTGCAAGTAGTATAGAAAAATCCTAATTGAAGGCTAGACAAAAAAGTCCTAGTCAAGTGAACCGGACAAAGAAGTCCTAATCAGGTAGACCTGGCAAGAAGTCTTGGCAGATCAAGAGCATACACCAGGTAGAAGTCTAGGCGGATCAGTGGACCGGACGTCTAACAGAACGATAGGCCAGCGAGGACCGAACATCAGAAGAAAGTTCTGGGGGCCGAGGATCAGATGCTAAGCAAAAGTCCAACCAGGTCTGAAGCACTGAATGGTTGACAAAAAGTAAACTCTCCTAAGAAGAGTAGATGAGGATGCGTTCCCTTTAAGGGAACAATAGGCACTGGTCTGACCTAAGATTTCACTGAAAACTTAAAAGTCAAGACCAAACAGTTGTAAAATTGTCCTAACCTTATTTCTTATTATATATATATATCTTGTGCTAACATTGTGATGCAGAAAGTTAAGGAACCGGAATTTCAAGTTTCGGACGACCGGACGGTCCAAGCGCCCAGAAAGGATCCAGGCGCCCGAATGTTAGCGCTTCAGGCCAACGAAACAGATGAGGTGGCGAGTCAGGATTAATCGAGGACACGTTAGCTTCCAAGCGCCCGGAGAAGGATAAGGCGCGGCGAAGTCAATGCTAATCCGGCAACTTCCACGTCAGCATTCCAAGCGCCCAGACGGGATCCAAGCGCTCGAAGATGCTAAGTCAGCTACGATAGCAGATCGACGAACCGACGTAGAGGCGCCCGGAAGGAGATCCAGACCCCCGAATCTATCCATATATGTAGCTGTGAGGAGAACTCTAGACACAACATTTTACGTGCACTCTACGACACCGATTCATGCAATCCAAGCTCCTGAGATGCTGCACCGACAACCGCACGCAAGCTCCAACCTATTTTGTCAATAATCTTAATCTATTTTATTTAAGTCTTTTGTACTTATTTCATAGGACGGTAAAAGTGTTACCGTTCCTATATTATTTGTAAAGGCGAGACTTTTTCTCGTTGTAAGAAAATGTTAATTAATGGATTACCCAATTAAAGCAGTCATGGACTCAAGGCCTTGAAGTAGCAGCCAGAGGATGTGAACCAAATAAAAATAAAAGTGTCGTTAATCTTATTTTTACGTTACTTTCCGCTGCATACTTTGTGTTTGAACATTGAAGTTTTCAAAAATGTGTGAAAAAGCGACAAACGCTATTCACCCCCCTCTAGCACTCTCACCGGTGAGACCGAGTTAAGAGGGAGAGATAAATTATGAAAGTTTTCAAAAGATAATCTTAATTTCAGGAGGAGAGACTAAGTTAAGGGGGATTATTATTTTTTTCCCTTTGAATGACTTTGAAATGATTTTAAGTTTAATGTAATTTTTGACTTAACTTTAAACCAGATTGTCATAATAAAAAAGGAGGAGATTATTGGTGCAAGGAACACCAGATAATCGAACCTATATTTTGATCATGACAAAGGGTTTAAGTTAAGGTAATATTGTGTGCTAATAATCTGATCTAAGTGTGCAAGTAGTATAGGAAAATCCTAGTTGGAGGCTAGGCAAAGAAGTCCTAGCCAGGTGAACCAGACAAAGAAGTACTAGTCAGGTGGACCGGACAAGAAATTTTGGTAGATCAAGAACATGCACCAGGCAGGAAGTGTAGACGGGTCAGTGGATCAGGCATCTAGCAGAATGATAGAACAACAAAAATTGAACATTGGAAGAAGTCCTGAAGGGTCGAGGATCGGATGTTGAGCAAAAGTCCAATCAGATCTAGAGAACCGGATGGTTGGCAAAAGGTAAACTCTTCTAAGAGGAGTAGGTGAGAGCGCGTTCCCTTTAAGGAAAAAATAGACGTCAGTCTGACTTAGGATTTCACTGGAAATCTAAAAGTCAAGACCAGACAGTTGTAAAACTATCATAACCTTATTATACATATATCTTGTGCTAACACTGTGATGCAAGAAGTTAAGGAACCGAAACTTTAGGTTCCAGATGCCCCTATTGAGCGCTCGGATGGTCCAGACACCCAGAATGGATTTAGGTGCCTGGATATCAGTGCTTCGGACTAGCGAAACAGATGAGGTGGCGAGTCAGGATTGGTCAGAGATACCTCAGCTTCTAGATGCCCGGAGAAGGATAAGGCACAACGAAGTTAATGATGATCTGGCAACCTCCACATTAGCATTCCAAAGGCCCGTAAGGGATCTAGGCACCCGGAGATACTAAGAAAGCTACGATAGTGGATCAATGAGCCGACGTAGGGGTGCCCGGAAGGAGATCCAAGTGCCCGATTTGTCTGTTATGGTCGTAAGGAGCGGATCCCGGTTCACCCCCTCGGGGTTACCGAGCCGAGTTGATGACCTCCCAAGCCCGAACCGAGTCGATGGCCACCGAGGCCCGGACCAAGTCCGACGCCCGCAAACATTCGAGTCGGATCCTCTAAACAAGTCCAAGCCGAATCCTCGAGGCCTACCCTCCGAGGTAAATTGAATTGGCTTTCAGCCCACACCCGAGCGGAATTCCCTAGGGTACCCTGACTGGAGCCGCCGAGTCGAGCCGGAAGCCGCATCAGAAAGGGGCCCGGATCCCTGAGGTGAATTCCCCCGCCCGAGCCTAGTTGACCCCCTCCGATTTCACTCCCGCCGGATCCCTTGCTCCCTTCTCCCGCCTTGGCTTAGCCCTGATAGTCCTACTGTCCTTCCCCCGTTGTCCTCTCCCATCCCAGACCGCTCCTTCGCCATACTGTACGGGTGGTGTCCCTCTGACACCTCCCCTACTCGTTATGATGGTTTCCTAACCGACGTACGCACTCGCACGGCGGCGATAAGACAGGCATCAGAAATGGCCCATACTTTCTGACACCCCCCATATCGGCGGCCACACCCCTGCCTCGCCCATGCTATGGTACGGCCAGTAACACCCATATATAAGGTTGGTTTCTCCGTGAGAGGAGGTATGCAATCTGAGACTTTTCATCTTCTTCGTTCTTGTTGCACTTCGTTTCTCCTCGTAAGCTGACTTAAGCATCGGAGTGGTCGCGCCAGGCACCCAGCCTTCCTTCTCACGATTGTTGTGTTTGCAGGATCAAGTGACTCCTCAGCTGTTTCATCATCCATCTCCGTTCCGGTGTGGTGCTGAGAAGAGGCCGCACATCCAGAAGCCGATCTTGACGGGAACACTGTCCATATAAGTAGTTGCAGGGAGAACCCAGTAGGTGCTAATTGGACCAAATCTTGACTTTTTTGACCTAGACGTACTAACCCACAACATGAGACTCCCTATAAGTCTAGTCAAAGGAAGCGTGAGTCAGACTGACTAGACCAATTCTTCAGCATGAACTCAAGTCCAACATGAGTCAAGAAAGGCAAGAGCCAGCTGAAGCGGAGTGGCCAAGACGAGACTTGTGACAGAGATGGCCGAGACAAGATTCGGGGCAGAGGTGGTCGAGACGAGACTCGTCTTGGCTATCTCTATCTCGAATCTCGTCTCGGCCAGTCCCGTACTGAGTCTCGTCTTCAGCAATCTTTGTCCCGAGTCTCATCTCGATCAGCCCCATCCCGAGTCTTGTCTCGACCATCTCTATCCCGAGTCTCATCTCGGCCAACCTCGTCTCGACCATCTTAGTCCCAAATCTCGTCTCAGTCGTATCCATCTCAAGTCTCATCTCAGCCACGCCGCCTCAGCTGGCTCCTGCCTTTCTTGACTAAGTCTGACTTGAGTTCATGTTGAAGAACTGATCTAGTCAATCTGACTCACGCCTCCTTCGACTAGACTTGTGGGGAGACTCATACAACAACAACAACAACCAAGCCTTATCCCACTAAGTGGGGTCGGCTATATGGATCCTTTTACGCCATTGAGCTCTATCTCCTATTATATCATCATTTATATTTAAATAAATTTTATCTTGTTTTATTGTTGCTAACCAAGTCTTTTTTGGTCTATCTCGCCCTCGTTTGATATGCGTATTTGTCATAGTTTCACACCGCCTAACTGGAGCATTTATCGGTCGTCTAAGTACATGTCCGTACCACCTTAAACGTGTCTCACGGAGTTTTTTCTCAATAGATGCAACTCCAACTTTCTCTCTAATGCTCTCATTTCTTATTCTGTCCATCTTCGTATGTCCACACATCCATCTTAACATCCTCATCTCCGCAACTCTTATCTTTTGCTCATGTGCTCGAGTCATAGCCCAACATTCAGCGCCATATAACATGGCTAACTGCCGTTTTATAGAACTTTCCTTTAAGTTTTAGAGGCACTTTACGATCACATAAAACACCTGATGCTCTCCTCCACTTCAACCATCCTGTTTGTATTCTATGTAAGACATCTCTCTCAATCCCTCCATCGGCTTGCAAAAATGATCCTAAATATTTAAAACTCTCAGTTCCAGACAACTCATCATCTCCTATTTTAATACTTGTCTCATTACGTTCAATATTGCTAAACTTAAATTCCATATATTCTGTCTTTACTCTACTAAGCCTAAAACCTTTCTCTTCTAGTGTTTCTCGCCAAGATTCTAATTTAGCATTTACTCCCTCACGTGTCTCATCTACCAATACAATATCATCTGCAAACAACATGCACCATGGTACGGTATCTTGAATGTGTCCAGTAAGTTCATCCATGATTAATGTAAAAAGATAAGGACTTAGAGCTGACCCTTGATGTAACCATATCTTTATTGGAAATGCTTCAGTTAATCCGCCTGAAGTCTTCACTCTAGTCGTTACTTCCTCATACATATCCTTAATTAGATCAATATATATTACGCTAACACCCCTCTTTTCTAGAATTCTCCATATAATTTCCCTTGGGACTCTATCATAAGCTTTTTCTAAATCAACAAATATCATATGTAGATCTTGCTTTTGCCCTCGATACTTTTCAATTAGTTGCTTGAGAAGATGTAATAAGTTTATGGTCTTGGTCAACAACTTTCAAAGGTATATAATTTTTCAAAATATATATAAGTGCACCCAATCAATGTTTTAAAAATAATTTTAAAAAAAATAAATTTATAAGTTTTCAAAAATCTTTTCAAAAGTATTTTTCAATTACTTTTCCTAACACCTCACCTGTTCTATGCGTCACACTACATGTTGTCTTATGTGTTTCTGTGAAATGAATCTTTAAATTTTAATTAAATAATTGATAATTCATTTAAAGTACTTTGATTTTATGTTAGATTCAAATTTAGCTTTGGGTTCGCCAAACTGAAGTTTTTAGAGTAAGCTTCCAGACTGTGGTGAGTCACAATGAACATCACTAAAGTAACCACGTGTCTAAGATCAGGGACGGATCCAGAAATTAGAAGTGGACTGTGCTGACTTTAGGTATGGAAAGGGTGAATTAAACATCAAAATACAATGAACAAAAAAAATCCATTAATTTTTCTTTGATACCAAATGGTAGACTACAAATATCTATGTAATTTTTTTAAAGTTAGATTAGAGCCCAAAATAGCTTATATTATGTAATCTTCATCACCAAGAGAACGAATAGAATGAGAGAGACTCGAACTCTCAACCTCAGGATAACTCATCCTGCTATGAGACATAGGCGCTAGCCAACTGCACCACTATCCCGTTCAAAAATATTCAAAATAAGTTAATGATAAATTATTATAAGACTCACAGGGTTGGGCTACAGTCCAGGATAACCCCTACTTAAATCCGTCTCTATCTAAGATAAAGCTTCATCAAAATAATTAACCCAAGGAACTTAATACTAAGTTTTAGTCTAACTAGCTCATGTTTGACTGGGATAGCTTCAAATAATTCCACTAAGCTAAGTGTACCAATTTGAATGCTCATAATTCAACCTAGACATGCTTCGACCAAGCTTTCTTAGCCTATTAGCATCCCAACCCATTATGATGCTATTGATCAAGATAAAATTATTTTTCCTTTATTTGTCTGATCTAGGCATTCTAAGTTAAACACATAACATAAAGATAAAATGCATGGCATGGCATGACATATAACAAATAATTTACAGCATACATGATTATGACAAGTTGAATATGTATAATCAATCAAGTCAAACAAATAGGATTGGTTTCTTCGAGTATGATTTTATTGATTATGGATTTTATTGATTAGGTTCATAATTAAAAGATATTTGATTATAACTTAGGTTTGTGAATTCTAAAATTTTAACTTATTTGTCTTAGACTTGTAACCCAAGTCTGGATTTTGTGAGTTGATAAAATTGTTAATAATCTTTTCTAGTTTATTAATTTTATTTTTCAAGAAATTATTTTGATTTTTTTAATTTTCTTATATCTTTTGAATTAAAATTTGGATTTTGATTTTTACAAGTTAAAACCTTATTTTTCAAATTCTTATTTTTGATTAAATTTTGATTATTAATTAATTTTGAATTATTATTCGGATTTAATTTGAATTAACATGATTAATTAAATTTTGATTAAATGAGTAGAAGGGGAGCCTTGGCGCAACGGTAAGGTTACTGCCATGTGACCTAGAGGTCACGGGTTCAAATCCTGGAAACAGCCTCTTGCCAAAGGCAAGGTAAGGCTGCGTACAATGGATCCTTTCCTCGGACCCCGCATGGCGGGAGCTTCGTGCACCGGGCTGCCCTTTTTGATTAAATGAGTCTTGATTAATCGAATCTAAGTTTTGATCAAGATCTAAATCAAGGTTTTGATTGATCTGATCAGAGTTTTAAACTACCCGATCAATGTTTTAATTGACTTAATCAGGATCTTGATTAAACTGATTAAGAATATTAACCTCATCATTTTAAATTAATTTTGAATTAATTTTATTAATTAAATTATTTGAATTAATTAATTTGTGTGAATTAGCATGCATATCTAGTTATTTTAAGAGAAACTAGACTAGAGCAATAATAATTAGCTAAGTTATTATTACAACACGTGCCCTAAAAATTGGATATTCAAGTAATGTAAACTTACTAACTTGATCGCTCCCCCTAGATCCTTTGGTCTTCTCTCCGGACATTGACTTTTGTAATGTCCGATCTGCTTACATTTGAAATACAAGATATACTCTTTCCTTTTTTATGACTCCTAACATTGGTTCCTCCTTTGCCTTTTATGCCTCCGAAACACATGATATTATATTCTTCTTCAATAAAAGGTGGAATCCACCATCCCAGCGGCTCCACGATCAGCTCCACGATCATCTGCGAGGAGGTAAATCGAGAAGTTGTAGTTGACCACTACGGGAAAGGCATTACTTCGGTTTCGTTGAGATTCAATTACCCACTTCAGCAAGTCTGCCCCGTAGTAACCAACTCAACCATATCCCGGGGGTCATGATATTATCTTCAATTTGATAGATCGTGGACCCCATGGTTCATCCTAAGTGAAAAATTAGCTTGTTCGAAGTTTTGATCTACAATTTGAGCCGCTCCACTGTAGAGTCTGACATGGGTGGTGTCAGGGGGCACAAGAGTGTCAGATTGCACAGGAGTGCCAGATTGGACCGCGAAGGAGTTGTGTTCTGATGGTTTTAACACAACTTGTGCTGTGGGGCACGGGCGTGGTTGTGCCAGAGGTTGTAGACTCCGTTTCACATCTAATTTATCTGGGGAAACATGCTCATGTCATGGGACACGACTAGAGCATATCCCTCGTTGTCGACTCGTGTTCCAAGGCTCTTTTGCTCTAATTAAGCTTCGATTTCACGTTCCGTCAGTAAAAAAAACACATAAGGAGCAATTTTCTAAATTAAAATAATAGAAATGATGCAAAAGAGATGAGAATATGCAAAGTATGCTTATATAATGCAACAAAATATATGCAACATAATACTAAGAACTCTATATGAAACACACATCATACTTGAGGGACCTCAAAATGTAGGATTATGATATCTAGAATCGAAACTTTTGATCTTGTGGGATACTCTGATTCTGATTATGTCGGATGCAAATTGGATCGAAAGAGCACTAGTGGAGGATGTCAATTTCTTAAACCTTCCTTAGTTGGTCAAGTCGAAAACAACATTGCGTGATGTTAGTACAAGGTGCACTAGATCTAGCCCTAGAGTTTCGATGTTTGACAATACATCTAGGTCTGGTCAGTTTGACCAAAGGTTGATCCAAACAGGACCTAATATTTGGATATAAGTGAAGTCTAGTCAGGTCAGTTTGACCAGATGACTAGCGAGAAGTCCTAGTCGGTTAAACTAGGCAGTGGAAGTCCTGATCTCAAAGATTGGGCAAGGAAGTCCTGGTGAGTAAAACTAGGCAGGGAAAGTTCTAATTGTAGGTTAGGCAAAGGAAAGTCTTAGTTATAGGTTAGGTAAAGACACGTTCTGATTTGGAGGATCATGCAGAAATCTTAGCAAGGTTAAGTGCACCAGGTGTTGGGTGGCAAGGGTGCAAACATAGCCCCACATCTAAAGCACATGGAAAAGATCATGATTTTAAAAAGATAGAAGATATCTCCATTGGTATGAGGCCTTTTGGGGAGAGCCCAAGAACAAAGCCATGAGGATTTAGGCCCAAAGTGGACAATATCATACCATTGTGGAGATGTGGACATCCTTGGGGACCTACAAGTGGTATCACCCCCTTCTCACGTGCCTAAAATGACAGAGTTTAT
>NC_133868.1:5377456-5595434 GCF_044706935.1 Curcuma longa | reverse complement strand
TACTTGTGTCCTTCGTACGTATTTTCTTTCATCGCTTCGTATTCATTTTCCATTGCACGCTTTTCAAAGCACAAATTTTCTAACTCTAATTTTAAACGAACGAATTTTAAAAAGCATGTGATTCACCCCCTCTCACGTGCACTCGATCCTACAAGTGGTATCAGAGCGAGACCGCTCTTCACCGGACTAACCCGTCGGAAGAGCCATGATCCAGATCTAACCATGTGGGTTGAACCTTAAACAAAGGAAGTGGGTGCTCTTGTGTTTGAATTAAGAGGACCAGACACCAGACAGGAAGTCCTAGTAGGTTGGGTGGACCGAGGGACAGGAAGCCCTAGTTGCGGCTAGGCAGGAAGTCCTAGTAGGTCGGGTGGACCGAGGGGCAGGAAGTCCTAGTTGCGACTAGGCAGGAAGTCCTAGTAGGTCGGATGGACCGAGGGACAAGAAGTCCTGGTGGGTCGAGGATTCAGACATCAAAAAAAGGCTTTCCGTTTGAGCGGGGCCTGTGGTCCTTTGTTTGAGGGGGGGATTGTTGGGTTGCAAGGGTACAAACATAGTCCCACATCTAAAGCACATGGAAAAGATCATAGATTTAAAAGGATAAAAGATATCTCCATTGGTATGAGGCCTTTTGGGGAGAGCCCAAGAACAAAGTCATGAGGGTTTAGGCCTAAAGTAGACAATATCATACCATTGTGGAGATACGGACATCCTTGGGGACCTACACCAGGTGCAAGTCCAGGCAGTGTCAGGAGGACTCGGAAAATATGGCAAAAATCCAAGCGAGTAGGGTCAGGAGATCGGAGGCTTGGTGGAAGTCTAGGTGGTCAGGTAGACCGGTAGCCTAGTAGCAAATCCTGAGGATCGAGGATTATGACTAAGCGGGAAGTCCAACAAGTCTGGAGGAAAAATCTCCTGAATGGAGTGGATAAGGGCACGTTCCTAGTGTGGGAATAGTAGGCGTCAGACTAACCCAGGATTTCGATAGAAATCCGAAGTTAGACCCACAGGGTAAGGTTTAGGTTGTTTGTTTGTATGCTTGTCTTGCAGGAACCAGGAGCTGGAAGCAAGATAGAGAAAGCATAAGTGAAGCAAACAAAGGCAGCTGAACCAAGCCCGGGATCAACTCAGGTCAAACCTGAGTCAATTGGATCCAGGCGACTTTATCCGTAATCCAGTCGACCGGATGGTCCAGGCGACTCGGGTTCGGATCCAGGCAACTCGATCGTCGAAGACTCATCCAGATCCTCCATAGCAGAGTCGACCAGAAGATCGGACCGGAAGCGCCGAGTCAGCTGCGATCGTGGATCGGCAGTCGACCGGATAAGATTCCAATCGCCTGGAAGAGACTATATAAGGAGGATGAACGTGCACAACCAGAACACAACAACTACAAGCCATCCTCTTCAACTAGTGGTGATTCTGAACGCGAACGGGGCCAGGCTCGTGCAACCGGGGAAGTTCCAGGAGGAGTGCGCGGCGCTCAGGACTTCCAAATCGGCGACCAACGTGTTTGGTTTTTTTTTACTTGTCTTATTTTGTCTTTTATTGTTATATTTTTTTATTGGACTGTAAGACGAGTTTCTCCACCTCCGAACGAACGTTCAGAAAGGAGACCATTAGTGGACGGGCACCTCCCGTACATAGGCCTTAATGTACTAACCCTGGGGGTTAGGAACCAAGTAAAAATCCATGTGTCCCTGCATTCTTGTTCTAATATCCGTTGCGTAGTGATTTTTGATAGAACGAACGAACAAAGCGACAACCGCACTATTCACCCCCCTCTAGCGCGCATCCACGATCCTACAGTTGGTATCAGAGCAGGCCTGCTCTTGATTGGACTCACCGCCACGGGAGCAAGAAGGCAAAGATGGAGGGGGAGCAAGGTAAAATTTTAAAAGTTCATTTTAAATTTTATATAATTTGTTTTAAGTGCAGGGAGAGAGGACACTACAAAAATCAATGTCCTACTCATAAAAATCAGACGGCACCACCGGCAGTAAAAGAGCAACCGATGTCAAGAGCCCGGAGGAACAAAGATCACATCCAGTGCTTCAAGTGCCAAAAACGCGAACACTACAAGAACCGGTGCATCGGAGAGGAAGACGACGGAGAAGAAATCAGAATTAGGGGATGCAATACCGGTAAGTTTGTTAAATTACGAAAATGCCCCTAGGTTGCATGCTAGATTTAATTTTTTTAAAAATTTAAATAATTTTGTTAAAAATTTAGATAACTTAGAAAATTTAAATAATAAAAAAAATTAAATCTAAATAAGTTACAAAATTTAAATTTAAATAATAAAAAAATTCAAATCTAGATAAACTAGAAAACTTAAATAATTTGCTCATTCAAATTTGAACAATTCATATTTGAATAATTCAAAAGAAAATTTAAATAATTTGACCCATTCAAAAGAAAATTTAAATAATTTGACAAATTTGAACAATT
Organism: Curcuma longa; assembly: GCF_044706935.1. Classification (NCBI taxonomy): domain Eukaryota; kingdom Viridiplantae; phylum Streptophyta; class Magnoliopsida; order Zingiberales; family Zingiberaceae; genus Curcuma; species Curcuma longa. The sequence continues at coordinate 5,592,983 of NC_133868.1, read as the reverse complement.
CAAATTTAAAAAATTTAAATAAATCTAAAATTTTATTAAATAATTCTAAATTAAATAAATTAAAAAATTTAAACTTAGACATTATCAACAATAAAAATTCATCTAATTTAAATAAATCAATTAAAAAATCTGAATTAAATAATAATTTAACTAATTCAAATTTAACAAATTTAATAATTAATAATTCAAATTTAATTAATCTAGATTTAATACAAATAAATAAAAAATTAGACTAATTCTTTAACTTATTCAACTAAGATAATGATAAATTAAATAATTCAACTTTAATTAATTTAATAAATCCGAAAATTAATAAAAATCTAACCAAACAAGATAAAATTAGTAACAATCAAGATAAGTTAAATAATTCAAATTTACTTAGTAATTCAAAATTAAATAATTAAGATAATCCAAATAATAAAAAAATTTAAAATCCATTAAGATAAATCCTAAAATTAATAATTTAATTACAAAAAATACAAAATTAAATCTTAAAAATTCTTACAATAAATATTCAAACCTTAAAGATAATCATTCAAATTTAAATATTAAAAATATGAAATTACATAATAAACTTAACTATAATTGTGTACCCTTTAATTATGAAACATTGAATAATTCTAAGAAATTAAATTTAAAAATTTAAAATTAAATCCTAATATTCTAGAAGATAAATCTATAACTTTTAACAAGTCAAATCTAAATCTTAAAATCTCAAATTTAATAATTATCATCATGTTCTATTTAATTATGGAACAAAACATAATCTAGGATTGAATCCTCAACCTTAAAAATTAATAAAAAATTCAAATAACAAATTCAAAATTCAAAACTTAAATTCAAAATTCAAACTTAAAAATATTAAAAATTCAAACTCAAACAAATTAATAATTCAAACTTAAACAAATTAATTCAAATATAACTTATTTAATAATTCAAACTTAAACATATTAAAAATTCAAACTCAAACATATTTTAAAAAAACTTTAAAAGCCATGAACTTAATTATAACTTACTTTTAATTATGAAATTAACTTAAAATATTACCTAATGAAATAAAATTTAAATAAAATTCAAAGTGTATCAAAGTGGATTGACACATTCGCGGGTCCACATGAAATATATCAAATCAAGAATTTAATACATTATTAGAAATTAAAAAATTACTTGAATTATTTGACTCATGCATACTTGCCAACATATCTGTTTTATTTTAAATGCAATGGGACGAGATGATAGTACGTTAAAGAAGCTTGGTCTAGGTAGTCAAGTGGGGTAAGAAGTACCTTTCTTGGTCTGCCTAGCTAAGTGGAACTAACCGAAGATACCTCGTCACATCCTAAACTAGTTAGACCAAAATTTCTCAAGAAATTGGTTAAGATCATAATTTCTTAAATAGACTTTGTCTAAGGAAGTGGTCATTGTTCCAATAACCAAGAAGGTCATTGCCTTGTCACGACCTGGAAGTCGACTTTTGAAATGTGGACTTAATTGATTGACGGTTAAACTCGAATCTAACACAAGGTCAAACACTCATTAGAACTTAATTGAAAAATTAATAAAGATAAAAATTGACAATTCATCTCACATAATCCTTAATGTAACCCTTGTATGCCATGTACTGAGGTACTTAAAATGGGTGAGCTAATAAGGACAAATAAAATACAAAGTTTTGAAAAACTTTTTCAAAAATTATTATAACTATTTTCATAAAAACTATTTGTAAAATACGATAAAAAAAAAGGGGTTAATGGTTAACAGGTTTAAAACCCGTTAACCCATTAGGAATCCAATAAACCTCCCCCCAATCGCGACTTCTCCTCTTCCGCCCGACGCTTCTTCTTCCCCCACCTGTTGCGCCCTTTACTTCTTCTGACGGAAAACGCACGGCGCGTGCCTCCTTCTCTTCTTCATTTTCCCTTGCCGCGACTCCTCCCTGACCCTCTCTGTTCGTCGCCCGCAACAAGGAGGGAGAACAAAACCCCTTTGCTCGGTTCGTCGCCGACAGCCAAGGAGAGAGAGCTCGACACCGCTCAGACGACGCCCTCTCCCTCTCCTCCTGCTCGCGCCGATGACGCTGTCTCTTCCCTCCTGCTTTAACCCGTCGCCCTCTCCTCCGTGCCCTAGCAGTGCTCGGGCCGCCGCCCCTCTGTCAGCCAACACCAAGGAAGCAGAGCCGCGCGCCGCCTTAGGAGCTAGCTGATTGCCGTCCAAAAGGGGCTAACGGTATGCTGGAAATTTCTATTTCATAGGTTTTAGGTTTGGTTTTCCTTGGATTTCTGAAATTGATGGGAGCACGACGGTTGGAACAGAATCACGGTGGAATTCTTGGAATTCAGCCGTAAGCTAGGGTTTGAATCTGGATCGGGGCCAACAATCTGTTCGGAGGACACTGAACCAGACTTTTGACGGAGGTTCTTTTTCTTATACGGACAATCTTTTGAAGGCGGGTATTTTATTGTGATATGTATAGATTACTATTACTGGCAGTAATTTTGTTTGCTTACATATATCTAGGTTGAGCAGTTATCACCTCTTGTTATTGGTACCATGATATTATCTGCTATTCATTTGGCATATTAGCATCTTGATAGATTTACTGTTCATTGGATATATGTCATCATATTTCTGTTGCATATTGGTTACGTAGCATCTCTGCATTATTACATGCTGGTCAGCATTCTGTCCACTCGGTCACGCAATAACAGTGACGTCAGAGTGCACAGAGGTCACCACTATATCCACGCGACCTCACCATTTGAGTGTGATGGATCAGACGGGCATAGTTCCCACGCGACCTCACATATGGGTGATGGATCTGACGGGTATGATACAGTTCCCACGCGACCTCACCATTTGAGTGTGATGGATCAGACGGGCATAGTTCCCACGCGACCTCACATATGGGTGATGGATCAGACGGGCATCAGGGTGACCAGGACATGTCATATCTACATGTTGCATATTGCATGATTACACTTGCCTTTGGTTATGTTTACTGTATTTGGTTATTGCACATGTTTGACATGCGCTTACAGGAGGCTTATATATCTGTTATGGACTATTTTACATGGTTTTCGAGTACTAGTATGTACACTTCTTTTTGTTTTTCAGTTATGCAATCTTATTACCTTCAGTAGATTATACATGCATGACTATTACTGCTAGGGATAGTTTATTATACATGTCCACTATATACCCGCTGAGTTCTTTGAACTCATCCCGTTGATTTCATTCTTTTCAGGTTGATGTCAGTCTGGAGAGCTGCCCTGCTAGTCCCATGTCGAGATGACCTCGGCACTTTTGGTTTTGTTATTATTATCAGTACTTATGTTTCAGAGTTTGCTTTATATCATGTAGATTTTCGAATACATCTTGTGGTTTTGGTGTGCCTGTGATATGTTACCAGTTGTGGATATTATTTCAGTTTTAGTACTTGTGATGTGGTTTTGTTTTGTTTATGGATTGTAGCCGTGTAGGCTTATTTGTGGCCTTGTAGGCCTCTTTGTATATATATGTATTCAGAGTAATTGTCAGCGTTACAGGGGAGATGCTGCCGAAATTGTCGGTCAGCCATCTCCCGGGGCGTGACACTATTTTTAAAAAATTTGATATTTACTTGAAATTTATGCTTGTTGTGTGTACCTATACTATAATTTTCAAAACTTTATATCTTTGAAAAATTAGTTGACCAACACTTAGACACAAACTTCTAGGTCAACACTAAGTCCAGAACTCTAAGACACATAGGCAGAGGATCCTTGTGGATAACAAGGATGTCCTAAGAGAGTATTTAGTTGAGGAGGAGGTCATTCTTGAAAGACTTTTTATCATTAAAAGACCTCAGTTTAAAATTTCTAATATTTTAAAAATATTCTTTTTAAGACTCTTATTTTACAAAATATTTTGAAAATTATGCTTTTAACTTGGAACAACTCCTAAGACACATAGAAAGATTGCCTTATAGTCAACAAGGAGCCTTAAGAAAGTGTCAGATTTAGAGGGAGTCCAAACTTAAAAGTTCAATAAAAAATTATATTTTGAAAATCATAAGCTATTTGCTCTATTGATCTGGATTAACCTCTTAGACACATAGGGAATTTGCCTTGTGGTCAATAAGGAGCCCTAAGGAAGTGTTAGATAAAGAGGAGGTCCAAAATCAAAAGGGTAAACATATTTCAAAATTATTTTTTTGAAACAATTTTTTAAAAATCCTTGAAAACTTTTTAAAATTATTATTCATTATCCTTTTGATTTGGGTCAAACCCTAAAACACACAGAGAGATTGCTTTGTGGTGAACAAAGAACCCTAAGGACGTGTCAGGTTAAGGGGGAGATTATGACTAATTTTGCAAAAACTATCTATTTTAAAAATACCTATCTTGAAAACACTTTTGAAAACTATTTTGGAATATCCTTTACAAAACACTTTTAAAATCTAAGTACAGTAAAAATTGATTCAAAACTTATTTTAAAAACTACATTGAAAAATATTTTGAAACATACTAGAAATATTTTTAAACTCATTTGAAAACCCATTGAAAAATTAGTTTAAAAGTTCTTTTACTAAGTTATTTTGAAAATCTTTTCAAAATTTATCATCTCAAAAATTATGTCGGAAACACTCTTTCAAAAGAAATTATTTCAACAATTATTCTGAGAACCTTATTGCAAAACTATGTTATCTTTCAAAAACTATGTTATTTTGAAAAGCTTTTAGATAATTATTTTGAAAATGTTTTATAAAACTTATGACAAGTTATTATGAGAATTTTTGTGAAAAATTATTTTCAAAATTATTTATTATGGTCATTCAAGAACTGTCAAGACTAAGTTGTGACCATAGGCATTACCCTAATTGTTGGTGCAAAATGCACTTAAACTTACTCAATATTTTTGATGTGTAAAAAGGGGAGAAGGGACTTAAGTTAAAAATTTAGATTTTTCTCAGATTGTTAAAATCTGACCCAAATTAACTTAAAAAATTGTCAAACATCAAAAAGGGGGAGATTGTTGGTGGAAGGTGCACTAGATCTGGCCATAGAGTTTCGATGTTTGACAATACATTTAGGTCTGGTCAGTTTGACCAAGGGTTGATCCAAACAGGACTTGATGTTTGGATGTGAGTGAAATCTAGTCAGGTCAGTTTGACCAGATAACTAGCAAGAAGTCCTAGTCGATTAGACTAGGCAGTGGAAGTCCTGATCTCGAAGATTGGGCAAGGAAGTCTTGGTGAGTGAAGCTAGGTAGGGAAAGTCCTAGTTGTAGGCTAGGCAAAGGAAAGTCTTAATTATAAGTTAGGCAAAGGCAAGTCCTGGTTTGGAGGATCAGGCAGAAGTAACCAAGAGGATCAGGTAGAAGTCTTAGCAAGATCAAGTGCACCAGGTGCAAGTCCAGGCAGTGTCAGGAGGACCGAGAAGCATGGTAAAAATCCAAGCGAGTAGGGTCAGGAGAATCGGAGGCTTGGTGGAAGTTTAGGCAGTTTAGTAGACCGGTAGTCTAGTAGCAAATCTTGGGGGCCGAGAATCATGGCTAAGCGAGAAGTCCAACAAGTCTGAATGACTTGGCAAAATCTCCTGAATGGAGTGGGTAAGGGCACGTTCCTAGTTTGGGAATAGTAGACGTCAGACTAACCCAGGATTTCAGTAGAAATTCGAAATTAGACTTACAGGGTAAAGTTTAAGTTGTTTGTATACTTGTCTTGCAGGAACCAAGAGCTGAAAGCAAGATGGAGAAAACATAAATGAAGCAAACAAAAGCAGCTGAACCAAGTCCGGGGTCAACTCAGGTCAAACCTGAGTTAAATGAATCCATGCGACTTTATCCGTAATTCAGTCGACCGGATGTTCCAGGCGATCAGATGGTTGAATCCAGGCGACTCGGGTTCGAATAAATGCTGCGGAAGTCGAAGCTCATCTAGATCCTCCACGTTAGCACAGAGTCGATCGAAAAGAGGAATCCAGTCGACCGGAAGCGCCGAGTCAGCTGCAAAGATAGTGGATTGGCGATCTGCGTTGAGTCGCCTGGAAAGGGAATCCAGGTGACTGGAAGAGACTATATAAAGAGGGTGAACTTGCACAACCATAGACAACAACTACAAGTCATCCTCTTTAACTAGTAGTGATTCTAAATGCGAACGGGGCCAGGCTCGTGCAACCGGGGAAGCTCCAGGAGGAGTGTGCGGTGCTCAGGACTTCTGTATCGGCTTCGACGCTTATTTCGTTATTTCTTTACTTGTCTTATTTTGTCTTTCATTATTATCTTTATTGGACTGTAAGACGGGTTTCTCCGCCTCCGAACGAACATTCGAAAAGGAGACCACTACTGGACGGGCACCTCTCGTACATAGGCCTTGAATGTACTAACTTTGGGAGGTTAGGAACCAAGTAAAAATCTATGTGTTCCTCCATTCTTGTCTAATGTCCGCTGCGTAGTGATTTTTGATAGAACGAACGAAAAAGCGACAACCGCGCTATTCACCCCCCTCTAGCGCGCATTCACGATCCTACACGTGACACTCTACACAATCGAAACTGAATATATCATTATGAGAGAGTGCATATCACAATTGTTATGGATAACTCATACTTTAGAGGGTTATGTATTCATCTACATAAAATATACAAGTCCTTTGTGATAATATGAATACCATAAACATAATCAAAAATCCAGTCTATCATTTAAGAATAAAACACGTTGAACTAAAACATCATTTTATACGTGAACATGTAGTTAGAGGTGATATTGTACTCAACTATGTTGAGTCAAAATTAAATACAGTCGATATTTTCACCAAACTACTCCTAAAGCTAAATTTGACTATTTAAGGAGAATCGAGAATGTGCTTAGTAGAATAAATAAACAATTCTCCATGATCACTCAAGTACAATGAAGACATAAAAAAAAGGAAAGCATGAACTCAAATGCATTTCCCAAGAACTTAAGAAATACATTGCTTGTGTATTGAGAAATATAGATAGGATCAACTCTTTGGTTCATAATACTTATTATGATGCATTACTTTGAGTTAAAAGTTGAAAATTCTTCAAAAATCATTAATTTAACCAATCATGAAGAAGACTAATACATAATTCATGTATATTTCATCTGAATATCATGATTGGACATCCCAACACTAAAACACCCAACATAAGTCACTTCCTTGTGGAATAGAACTTATCCATACCTGATTCAACATGTTAGATGGTGAATTGAGAGAGGAAAGATCACTAAAACACCCAACATAAGTCACTTCCTTGTGGAATAGAACTTATCCATACCTGATTCAACATGTTAGATGGTGAATTGAGAGAGGAAAGATTCCCAAAACTATTAAAATAAGGCTAGAAAATCATTATCAGAAACTATTAAAATAAGGCTAGAAAATCATTATCAGACTAATCAATCGACTGTGTCAGAAACACAGTCGACTTATACGTCTATAACTTGATGCGGTGAGTTTACTAGACGATTGATATCATACATCAATCGTCTGATGAGGTTAGGATCAGACACAAAAACGGATCAGAGACTCGATTGCTCACTATAAGTCGATTAAACTGATGGCGCTGATAATTAATGCCCGACGGCCTCCTATCACGATTTTTTTAAAACCCCGCTTGAACCCCATGCTCAATTTCTCCAAAACCCTAACGATCGATTTCTTGACCGATGTTGTCTCCTCTTTTGCCAACCTCTTCCGACACCGTCTCCATTCTCTATTGACTCAATCAGTCAAGTTATCTCTGATGATTCGCCGACCAGAAATCTACCAGTCGGTGCCATTTCAACTCTCAGTCGTTTGTTTTTCTAAACTTATGGTTTAGTTACCTTTTCGGCCTTCTCTCCGACGAGTGGTTTTCTCCTTTCCGATGAGTAAACAGAGAGCAATGACTTCCCTTTCGATCCGTCACTCCATTTGATCCATCAAAATGCCGCCTTGATAACAATTGTTTATCTTCCCATATTTTCATTTCATTAGTTCTGTGTTTAAATATACTACTTACATTGTTGATGCATTCATTAGACCGAAACAAAAACATAAGATCAAAGAAGACGAGGGTACTTCTAGGGTAGGTGCATCTAGAGATAAAACATCTAGTGAGTGTAGATTTTCATATCATTCTTGCACGATACATGCATGACTTAGTTTTTCGTAACTATTGTTTGGATGTGGTTGAAATCATAGCATATTATCAGTTACACAAGTTGGTATATTGTAATCACAATATCAATATCGACTTGTTAACTGAATTTTATGGCAACATCTGACCTGTCAATGATGGACACATTTATAGGACTCACGTAGCTAAACACAACCTAGACTTCACACCTAAGATACTTGACATTTCTAGGATGTAGACCCTCAAATAGCTTATTTGTCTGTTATCCATCATATCATGAGCCCCTCCTTGAGTCGTTTGATCATCTCACTGTTAACTCGATATATGAATCACTATATCATCATCCCAGACCTCTTGGAACGAGAATATATTCGGTAGATGGTTTGTCTACTCCTGACAATGTCCTCTATAAGGTCATTATTGGATGTATTCTTCCTATAGTTACCCGTAGCTTAGCCAAGGTGCGACTAAGTCATCTTTTCATGCTATATCGACAGAGGATAGATATCGATGTTGCCCTAAATGTGTTTCACTACATCATGTATTTTACCACTCCTATCTAGAAAAAGGTTCATATGCTGAACTCTTTTTGATCTTTGATAAAAGAGTAGAAATCATGTGTATTATGACACTTGTATCGTATATGACATTCATGTGGTAGACATAAATTTAGAATTCTCTTAAGATTACATGAATGATTTCTTACCATATTGTCAAAAGATAGCCTAAACTTAATGGTTTGTCAAACATCAAAATTATATTCCTTGGGCATGATTGCATCAACAAAGACCCATGCTAGTGTACCATGGAGGGTCATGGGAGACTAAGGGATTCAAGTAAGGAAGAATAATTTCCTTGATGAAGAAAAGGATCGGAGGTTATCACATAATTACCACCTCATTTTACTTAAATAAATTGGTCCCTCAATGTTGCATTCTTTGACATAAAATAACAAACTTCATTTGCCAATTCATAGCTAACATTTCCAAAACTAAATCTTTGCATGCATTTATCCTATAAGAAAGAATGGATATTAGACTTACAAAAGATTGACGTACCTGAGGTTCATCTTCTTCTAACAATAGATTTTTGCATTCCTCAATTTGAGCTCACTAACTACTAATGATCTACCTGTCCAAGTCTGAAGTTACATTATCAATATCTTCAGTGTTGCAGGTGTAGTTGGCAGCAATTAAATTAAAGTATTATTAATCTTATATTAATTCTAATGAATATCTTTACTACATAGTTCATTTAAATTCAGTGGGGAGTCAATTGACCCCACTGAAATTAGAAAGCCTATCCGTGTGACCAAGCATCATCAATATCTTATGTCTGCTGCAAGAATAGTACATTGTAATAAGGCAATACCAATACAAAGATAACAAGATAATAATCATAGATTAGAAAGTTCATGAAATAAAACAAAAGCAAAGACACCAGAGCTTAAAGGGGGAAATTTTACTTGATTTTTTCCTCCTATAGTTCACCTGTTATTTACAACATTCTCTGGAATTTTGATCAGGTAAATGAAATGTCCCCTGAATGTAGAGTACCTAGAATTTGATTTTGCCCTCCTAGAGTTTTACTGAACTATGGGAATTTGGTAAGTAAAGGTAACTTTGAGAGGCATTAGCAAACAAAAGATAAGGGCAAGTTGACATAAGCAATACCAATTGGAATTTTGCATAAAGATTTTGCTTTCTAAGTAAAGATGCAACTTCAATTTTCTGAAGTCACTATGACTTCCGTCTAACTGGAAGTCATTAAATAAAAATAAGATCAAATCTTTTTTTGATTGTTGTAAATGCACACAATAAATTATTGATCATGATGAAGAACTACAACAGAAATTCAAAAGAATGTAAACAAACTCTAAATCTACCCTCCCACATCTTAACAAGTTTTTCTGCTTCTTGTAAGTTACAATATCTGCAGACAGAAGTAGGAATTTCACTGCAAGAATTGAGCACCCTTTTCACAAGTAATTTTCGACCCACTCTAATTATTGATAGCAAAATATCAGCAAATGTGAAAGATAACAAAGGGAGGAAAGATTGCACATCGATTCCATAATCATCATGTAGGTAGGGCTGGAGGCGTTACCAAAAGCAGGGTGCAGGATCGGGGTCCCCTGCCTCTACCGCCACTTCAGATCGGAGGGCATGGGCGGAGAGGGCATACTGCCTTCTCAGACGAATGGAGTGGAGCTTCGGAGAAGGATTTCTCTGGGATGCATCGAGACATAGGGGGAAGAAAGAAAGAGGGATAGCAAGAACTAACCTGCCAGACAAGGGGACGGCGCCGGAGATCCTTGGTGTTCTGAGGCGGCGGCGAGGTGATTCTCCTCCTTATCAGCTGGAGAATCGAAGCAGGGATGAGATCATGAGAAAGAGAAATAAAACCGGAGCTTTCGTGAACATAAATAAATAGCCGTGCCCGTGGGAATCGTCCGCAACGGCTAGCTCTCGGGGCATAATAATCAATGGCCGCCCATAAATCCATAATCAATTCACATACAAAATAAATTCCCATGTTTATTTTTTTTTTATCAAAGATCATTTCGTAACCGTTTATTCTCGTTATTATCTTTCTGATTTTTTTTCCGTTTAATAACAGAGCCACTATTAACCTATAGCTCATAAATAGTTATAATAATTATTAATTCATAGACAACTCAGTTATCATACAATTACAGTAATTATAAAATTATAATTATTACAACTATATAGTAATTACGAAATTATAGTTGTTATAACTACTTGACAACTAAATTATAGCATCTACAATTTTATAATTATTATAATATAAATATTAAATTTTAACTTTGAAGAAATCATAATTTTTTATTCGGATTGAACCATAACACTCACAATATATCAAATGGAAGATCTTTGAACAAGTTTTGATTTGATACATTATACGTATCTTGGTTCAATTTGAGTCAAAAGTTATAATCACTCAAAATTTAAAATATTTATATTGTAATAGTTACGAAATCGTAACTACTACAACTAAGCTATCATACAGTTATAATAGTTATGAGTTCTTAGCTACTTTATATTTTTGTAACATCTATGACTACATAGCTGGTACAACGTGAATGTTAACCCCTAAACTTTAAAGGATCATAATTTTTTATTCAGATTTGTTCAACCACAAGAGGCCACATTTAGCAAAGTTATAAAGGAATTTATAGGACAAAAGGGATTCATAGTTAGTATACAATTATAGCAGCTATTAATCCATAATTGATACACAATTGTAGCGGTTATTAATCCATAACTAGAGCTTCATATTTAGTACACAATTATAGCAAACCCATAATTGATACACAATTGTAGCAGTTATTAACCCATAGCTAGTCAATCCATAGCAGGGCGGGCCAACCCATAGCGGAGTGGGCCAACCCATCAAACACTCATCATATGGTATGGCGGGACAGGCCGATTCACCAACTTAACAAGTTGAAATATCTCCAATCCAACTCAACTCAAAGTGTGTTGCGGGTTAACCCGCGGGCCTCTCAAAAAATAAAGAAAATATCAAAATTTTTAAATTTAGATTATAATTTAAACGGATCAAGTTGAAAATTTTAAGTTTGGATTGTAATTTAGACGGGTCAAGACCATATGTTCATTGAATTTTCTACTTTAATTTTAAATTTTAAAAAAAAAATTTCTCAACCCGCGGGCTAACCCAAGTCTGCCACAGGCCAACCCACATGGCCCGCAGACCTAGGCGGATTAATCCACCTTAACCCACCTTAAAATAAATTGATAAAATTTCAACCTAACACATCTAAATTGTATGGCAAGGCGGACCAACCCGATAGGCTTAACCTAAATTGACGGTCTACCCATAGCTGCTACAATTGAATTGTCACACAATTATAGCAGCTATGAAATCATAACTATTATAACTACGTAGCAGTTATAAAACTATAGCTATTACAACTGTGTGACATCTCAGTTGTAGCAACTACGATTTCATAGCTACTGCAATATGAATGTTAAATCTTGACTTTTGAGAGGTCATAATTTTTGACTCGGATTGAATCACGGGATGCACAATATATCAAATCGAAGATCTTTGAACAAACTTCGATTTGATATATTGTGTATTTCATAGTTCTCTCAAAATTTAGAGTTTAACAATCATATTGTAACAGCTACAAAATCGTAGTTGTTACAATTAAGCTACCACACAGTTATAGTAGCTACAATTTTGTAGTTGCTAAAACATGAATGTTAAACTCTAAATTTTAAGAAGTTATAACTTTTGATTCAAATTAAACCACTGAATGCACAATATATCAAATCAAAACTAATTCAAAATTTTACAATTGATTACAAGGTGAAACTCATAATGATCAGGATTTAGGCTAAAAAATATCGTTTAAATTTTTCAAATAATTTTAGTCTTAATTTTTTTCCCATGTTATAGTAACTATGAAATTATAGTTATTATAACGATGTGACAATTTAATTGTAGTAACTACAAATTAATAATTGTTACAACACACCGATTTAAGGGAAAAATAGGAGAGAGATAATAATGATATTGTCTAATGGAAGACAGTTGTATCATTTTATAAGGGTGGGATGCCCTTTTGATAAAAAAAAAAATCAACATAAAAAACTATCTTAATGATTAAAAAAAACTCTTTTGACTTTTGTCCAAAATAAATTAAAATACTAAAATAGTTATTTATCAATATAATTAAGGCAGAAGTTAGGGAGGGAAATCTTGATACAAAGTAAAATTATTATCATTTGATCTTGAGATCACAAATTCAAATCACAAAAATAATCTTTTACAAAATATAAAATAAAATTATATACAATAGATTCAATATGATTTTTTTTTAATATAAGAAGCACCGAACCAAAATTATGAAGGAATTTGTAAAAAAGGATTCATAGTTAAACGACGGAAGGAGAAAGAAACTTATAGGTAACTGGAAATTTTACATTTACTGTTTACAGAAACAAAAATGTTAACCATCTACTGTTATGGTCGTGAGGAACGGATCCTGGGGAATCAAATCCGGGTGTGACGTGTTGGGTGGTGAGATTTGGAACTCGGCATCCTATCGAACCCAAACCCTACCTTCGTGTCGGCCCTTAATAGCCAATTCGATGGCTAGTTTAAGTCCGTCTTTGGTTAGCGGTCCCGACCCCTAAACGCCCTACATCACCAAACTCGGCTTGACTCGTTAGTCCTGAGCCGACTCCTCATGGAGACCGACTCCCAGGTCCGAGCCGATTCCTCATGAAGACCGGCTCCTATGCTCAAGCCGACTCCTAGGTGTGAGCCGACTCCCCGTGGAGACCGACTCCTAGGCCCGAGCCGACTCCTCATGACGATCCGATTACTCTCAGTCAGCTCGGTTGCATCAACCCCCACAGACTCGGCTCGAACTCGATTTAGACAACCTTCAGCTCCCGGTGCCTTGCCCCCATTAAATGCTCCTCTTCCCATCGTACAGAAAGGTCATCCTCATAACTAACCATCCTTTCCTCCTGACATGCTCCAGCTACTAATCATGGTCCCTACTCTGACAAATACGCGTGAAATGACCTTTCAATTGCATGTCAATGATGAGACTTCTCTTCTAACCACTTCATTTCTTCTGATAAGATCATTACCAATGATGAGACGCCTTTCTTAATTAAGATGAAACACGACACCTAGTTCATATATAAGGTTCATCCTTTTCCACAAAGAGGTACGCACAGAGAGACACTAAACCTCTTTTTCCTCCTCAGTTCTTCTGCTCTTCTGTTTCTTTTTCACCTACTGATTTAAACATCGAAGTAGTCGCGTCAGGGCATTCCTAGCCTTCCTTCTCACGGTTGCTCTTTTCGCAAGAGTAGTAAGTTTGGTGACCTCCCTTCCTTCGACCTTGTTCTATCTTGGTGCTGAGAAGTCGACGACGTGTTCTGAAATTGATCTCAATAGGAACATCTACCATGCCAAATACTGGGAAAACTAAAAAAAATACAAATAAATAGACTTATTCGAACTTACAAGCGAAATAAGTTGGTAAATTTTTTTATGGGTTGCTACACATCATTAGTCAATGTAAATCTTAAACTGCAATACTTTCTATTATTAATCTGATTGAAAATCTTACTTTAAAAACCATTCTTTCATGAATTATTTTTCATTTACATAGATTTACTGGATCTTCGACATCAAACAACCACTTTGAACAAAAAAAATCCATATATGACGGAAATTATTTCTTAATTATGAACAAAATGTAACCTAATAGATCATATTTATTTTAAAATTACAATATAAATTATAAGGAACTTGTAATTCTGATTCCAAGTCCAACTGAGTATACCAAGTGCTTAATATGAACGATTATTTTTCCATAATATAATTCAAAATTCAAGAAGAAATCTCATTAAACAGATGTAATACCTACACTATATTTTTAACAGAGCACATTGATTGAGGGATCAACCAGCAAATCTGAAGCAAGCATAATTAATGTTTAATGTTGAAAAAAATCCTCAAAGTTGCAGTTTAATTTTTCAGAAAACGCTGCCGAAAATATTCGAACCTAACAATTCAAAAACAAATAAGATGGTAATTGAAAACTAAACTAATTTTTCGTCATCGTCTGATCACGGAAAATGCCATGACTTAAGCGCCACCAGAGCCATACTTCTTTCCAAAAACTATCAGTTGCAGCTTGTCGTAGCCGGCAAGCACACCAGCACCAGCAATGGCTCGGAGAATGTTAGCGCCTGCACCCTTGAACAGAGATCTCGCACCCTCTTTCTTCAAAATCTGATTGAAGGCATCGAGGGAACTCTTGTACTTGACAGCTTCTCCGGAGGTCATCATCATCCTTCTGCGAACGGTATCAATGGGGTAAGATGCAAGTCCAGCACCATTGGTGATCACCCAGCCGAGGGCAAAGCTAGCAAAGAAGCTATCCTGTAAGCATTCAATAGAAAAAGATCAGAATGAAATTGTCCGGCACAGAAAAGATCTTAAAACTGATCAACTAGCTAAGTATACCTGTAATTTTCCAGTGAGAATCACTGGCTTCAATGAATCATACATTCCGAAGTAGAGGCCGCGATAAACAATGATTCCAACACACGAAATATTGAATCCACGGTAAAGGCCAGCAATGCCATCAGACTGAAAGGTTTTCCTGTAAACATCAACGAGGCCATTGAATTGTCTTTCCCCACCCTTTTTAGCAGCTTTTGCATCATTTGCCAAACGAGTTCTGGCATAATCCAGAGAGTAGACGAAAAGTAAAGAAGAAGCTCCGGCGGCTCCACCAGAAGCAAGGTTTCCACCAAACCATTTCCAGTATCCATCCTTATCTTTCTTGAAGTTGAACATCCTCTTAAAGTAATCCTTGAAAGCAAAGTTCAGAGCCTGACAAGATAGCAGAAGGACGTAAGCATGTATAAATAAAAAAAACATAGATGTTCATGCACATGGCACTGTCACTGATGAAATGCTAACGTTTGAATATATCATTAACCACCAATAAGGAATCAGTCTTACATATGTGAATAAATAGAAAATGTTAACTTCATGAATAAAGTATCTAAGTTAGATAATTTAATTCATTGCAAATCAGAGCAATTAACAATCTCATAGGGCACATCATGCTACTTAGCCAAAGTGCAACAATTTGTACACGAATCAAGTACTAATTCACTGCTTATGTAGAAGAAGCAAACAAATACAACAAATAATTTCATGGTGAAGATAAAATTGGATTCCCACCTGTGTGCACGAATCAAGTACATGACACAAACTAAATGATTTCTAGCTCCATTTCCAATCAAAGATTAAAAGTGTCAAGTGTTGTGCATAAAATAAAAAGTAAATAATTAAGAGATGTTATAGTCAATGAGACACCATAAAATTGCATCTAGGTATCTCCATTTGTCACTAGAATAAATAAGTATATCTGACCTGAGTCGGAAAATAACGAATGACATTTGCAGTGTTGCCTCTCCACAGTGACACAAAACCTTCTTCTTTGATTGTTCGTCTAAAGCAATCAGTTATGCCCTTGTAGGGTTCAGAAAGACGACCGGATTTTATCATCTCATCTTGGTTCTGGATTAGAAGTTTCACACGCTCAATGGGAGCAGCAGCTGTTTTGGAGACTGCAGCAGAGACTCCACCCATGAGAAAATCAATAGCAAAACCAGCAAACCCTTTCTCTGCAGGTGCATTCACGAAAATAGGTGAAGAAGATGACATCACTGATACATCATATGAAGTTCTGCACGCCGACATAACTGGTCTTTGATGTTGGGAATTCATGTAGTTCACAGCTGGGAAATAGCTCTGGTATATCAAATGTGGCTTGAAGCTACCAGCGACACTGTGCACATCATGAGAAAATCCATAACCAAGCTGGGATTGGCCAATGATTTGTTGAGAGATATTTGGGTGGTTAACTTGATCAGCCATGACTTGCTGAGAATGAAATCTACACATAGGACAAGCAACGGCCTCATTAGTATAAATTGAGATATCAACATCGACATAATCTAATCTAATTTATCATGATAAAACTCTTAAATATATACACAGATACAAACATACATATATTCTTCAGAAAAAAGTTAGAAATAGAATATCCCTTCTTTTGTAGTGTTACTATGCTACAAAATCAACCACCCGCACAAGGGGTATAACATTGTTTTGCCTATATCCTATGGATACTTTGTATATTATTGAGATCAATCACCCTCTATCCACTAGTGTTTTTTTTCTTTTGATCTTAACAATGAAAATCATTGAGATTCTGAAACTATCATTGAGTTAAATTGTAAAACATCAGCATGGTAAACTCTTAACAAAGAGTAGGTATACCAATGATTATAAAAAAGACAGTCCGGTACACAAAGCTCTTGCCAATGTGGGGTCCAGAGAAATGTCGAATCACATTAGATCTATTGTACACAACCTTACTTTGCATTGCAAGAAGTTGTTTCCGTGACTCAAACTCATGACCACAAGGTCACATGCCAACAACTTTACCGTTGCGCAAGACTCCCCTTAAAAAATCAATAATGTTATAAAGAACAAAAATATACAAACTTTAATGTAAATTTTAACAATCTTAAGCACAAAAAAATGAGGTCTTTAATATGAACACCTAAATAGAAATGTAAGGAAACAAAAAAATTGGTTTTGAAAGGAAAGGACCGACCATAAAGATCCAAAAATCCATCACAAGACAACATTATACAAAATATTAAACAAACAGATGGTATAGTTGGAGCATAATTGATCAAGATACTTAATGTCACAAAAACATGAGTCCTCATAATATTGAAGGAATGATGATCGATGCAAAATGTTTCAACGCTTTAAAATTTGATTAAAAAAACAATATATAATAATAAATTTCAGTGGAACAAACTGTATTCACAATCGCACAAATGCAACTAAACGAGTTGGCAGCCAAGACGAGGGGAAATTTCTACTTTGTTTTACTATTTAAATATGCCAAAATAGACATATTAGAAAGGCATGCCAAAACAAATCAAGTATCAAGTGATGCTCAAACTGCAAGAAGCAAGCTCTGATGCTCAAAAACTAAAAATTAATATACAAGAAAAATATGAGAACAAAGCTATCTCAATCCAGGGATAAGCAATCAACATGAATCACAACAAAATGGGTAGAGCCTACTTCAGATCCTCTATCCATTAAAGTGTGGTTTTTTCCTTTTGATCTTAACAATGAAATCATTGAAATTCTGAAACTATCATTGAGTTAAATTGTAAAACATCAGCATGACAAACTCTGAACAAACCGTAGGTAAACCAATTACGTTACAAAGAACCAAAATAGATATACGAACTTTAATGTAAAATGTTAACAATCTTAAGCACAAAAAAGTGAGGTCTTTAATATGAACACCTAAACAGAAATGTAAGGAAACAAAAAGAAAATTTGGTTTTGGAAGAAAAGGACCGAGCATAAAGATCAAAAAATCCATCAAAGGACAACATTATACAAAATATTAAACAAACAGATCGTATAGGTGGGGCACAATTGATCGAGAT
The DNA here is from genome assembly GCF_044706935.1 of Curcuma longa. Lineage (NCBI taxonomy): Eukaryota > Viridiplantae > Streptophyta > Magnoliopsida > Zingiberales > Zingiberaceae > Curcuma > Curcuma longa. The sequence goes on along the minus strand of NC_133868.1, from coordinate 5,574,784 downwards.
ACTTGATGCCACAAAAACATGACTCCTCATAATATTGAAGAAATGATGATCGATGCAAAATGTCTCAATGCCTCAAACTCGGATAAACAAACGACGGCATTCAATAATAAACTTCAGCGAAACAAACTGTATTCACAGTCATACAAATGCAACTAAATGAATTGGCAGCCAAGACGAGGGGAAATTTCTACTTTGTTTTACTATTTAAATATGCCAAAATAGACAGATTAGAAAGACATGCCACAATAAATCAAGTAAGCTCAAACTGCAAGAAAAATACTCTGATGCTCAAAATCTAAAAATTACTATACAAGAAAAATACGAGAACAAAGCTATCTCAATCCAGCGATAAGGAACCGACATGAATCACAACAAAATGGGTAGAACCTACTTCAGATCCAGCTATCCCACATAGGCCAAAAAAAATTCTACAAAATACAATCGTTTTGCAGCAAAAGGCATAATTACCGATCCGGAATCACGAAACTAAACCCAAATCGCATATAATTTTAAGGAAAGAAAGAAGAAGAACTACACAAACCAGAGATGGCTTCCGGCACCCCGGATCGGCAAGAGGAAAACGCTCCCTCACTCTTCGTGGCGACGAAGGAATCGAGCAAACAAACGGGAATAAGTGCGAGAGATCGAGGAGACCGAGGATGTGGCGCGGATTATATATACGGTAACCTAGGGTTTCTCGTCCAGTTTATGCGGATGTCCGTATAAATTCGATTAAATCGAATTAATTGAATAGATCGATTATGAATTTAAAATTTTATTATTTTAAAATTGTAATTATTTTTTAAAAAAATAAATTAATTCGATTTAATTTTGATTTTAAAATTTTTTATTCAATTAAATTAAATAAATTAAATAAATTAAATAAATCAAATTAATTAAAATAAAAAATAATTTATAAATTTTAAGTTAATAAATTTATAAATCTCTAACTAATTAATAAATTTTTCATAATATTTAAAAATTTTAATTATTTCGATTAATTTTATTTAAAAATTTGATCAATTCAGTTAGTTTTAAAAATTTTAATTTAATTTAATTTTAATTTAATTTAATTTTAATTAATTCAATTTGATTCATTTTAATCGATTTTAAATCGAATACTCAACCCCTAATACGAATAGCTGTGCGTTGTCCAATCTTTTGACACAACACCTCTATTTTTCATTAATATGAAAGCAGCACCTTATTGAAATTAAATTGATCTAAATAGGTTTTATTTTAGTTTAAATACTAAGTAAAGTTATCAATTCTGATTTAATTAACTAAATTAGTAATATATATATATATATATATATATATAAATTATTATATTAATTAATGAAAAATTTATATGCAACATGAAAATGTAGCATGAAAACACAACATGACACACTTCATTACATGAATGTGGGACCTACTACATGGATATGGGATCCACTAATAGAGTGTATCATGTTATATTTTCATACTATATTTTTCATATAGTGTATCATTGCTCTTAATTAATATAATTTATTACATCATAAATTAAATTGATAAATTGAGCCTTGCCCATTCGCAATGACATAACCAGAAAAGTAAAGAAAACTCATGTGCTTTGCACGTGGGCTCAGACAGTTCGGGCTTTTGTTATTATTTTTTGATAAAAGCTCGTGTGGGCCCAATTTGGGCTTTCTAGGTTCATCAGCCCAACAAAGTTACAAACGTATAGAACATATAAATTTAGTTCAGTTAAAATTAAATAATTAATGAGCTATGAAATTTAGTTCGGGTTAAAAGTTTCTCTTTCAATCTCATCATTTGATTCAAACATTGATACACCGATTTGAAGCTCTCAAGACTCAAGAGGTAGCAAGCTATGCCCCATGTGCCAAGGATTCAAATCTCAAGACTAGCAAGAAATTTGTTATCGAGTTTGAACTACTAGGACAGTTGGACTACTAAGCCACACCGAATCACTAGCGCTACCGATTTACTTGAATTTTAAAAAGGGAGAAAAAAAAGACAGCAAGCTATAGTTGGTGCCATCAATTCACAGCCTCTTCCTTGTTACTTTTAATAGTTATGGGGCATTAAATTTGGGAGCTACAAGAGGAAGGACCTTTCATGGAAAAGTAAAAGGAAGAATATATAGCTGTTAGCTCTTAAAAGCATGGATGTTGTTGTAAATTAATTCAATGTGGTTGTTCTCAAAGTCAATGTATATTCCCCATTCTATTCTTCAAAATCAAGGACAATAGTGGATGCAATGGCGGGGAGTCAGAAAATTTATAGCCTCCGGGCTAATCCTAATCTAATTGAAAGTCTCCGAGTTATCTTCCTCTCTCACATCTATTTTTCATTTTTTCTATAGTAAATTTAAATGATAATTCTCCTTTAAGCCCGTTGGGCCCCCGGGCTAAAGCCCGAGTAGAAATATGCTTGGCTCTGCCCTTGAGTGGATGGGTTAAGCACTATTGAATTTAACTCTCTCTCTCTCTCTATATATATATATATATATATATATATATATATAGAAAATTGATCAGCCGCGCACCTTCCCTACGCGATCCCGTCCGCACCTTCTCCTACCCACGCCCACTGCCGCCGCGATTTCATCGCCGTCCGGCCATCTCCGGCCGCCGGACCGGACCCAATCGACGCGCCACTGGCCGGCGCGTCGACCGGCGTCGGTCCGGCAGCCGGAGATGGCCGGACGGCGGCGAATTTGGCCGGAAACCGAGACCACAGTGACTGGCGCCGTTTCCGGCCAAATCGCGGCCGGAATCCGGCCAAATTCCGGCCGGAGACCGGCCGGGGAAGGACCGCCCGGCGCCGGCGGTCCTTCCCCGGCCAGTCTCAGGCCGGAATTTGGCCGGATTCCGGCCGCGATTTGGCCGGAAACGGCGCCAGTCACTGTGGTCTCGGTTTCCGGCCAAATTCGCCGCCGTCCGGCCATCTCCGGCCGCCGGACCGACGCCGGTCGACGCGCCGACGAGTGGCGCGTCGATCGGGCCTGGTCCGGCGGCCGGAGATGGCCGGACGGCGATGAAATCGCGGCGGCAGTGGCTGTGGGTGGCAGAGCTGCGGATTCCGGCCGAATTCGCGGCCGTCCGGTCACCGGAGGCCGCCGGACCGACGCCGGTCGATGCGCCGGCGAGTGGTGCGTCGATCGGGCCCGGTCCGGTCGCCGGAGGTGGCCGGACGGCGGAACGGCAGCGGCGGCAGTGGGCGTGGGTCGGGTGTCGCGCACGGTTCGCGGACGGGGATTCGCGCAGTAGATCACTATATATATATATATATATATATATATATATATATATATATATATATATATATATATATAATTTAATCGATCATTGTATATTCTACTTTAGCAAAAGATGAAATCTGTCACCCTATGACCATCTGTGAGGAGGTAGATCTGGAAACTGTGATTAACTGGCCACTACGGGAAGGGAATTGTCTCAGTTTCGTCGAGATTTGACCCTTGCTCACTTCAGTAAGTCTGTCCCGTAATAACCAATTCAATTATACCCCGAGAATGATCACTGTGTATTCTTAAAAAAAAAATGATAAATCTCAGTTAACCCCATTGACTATTTCTGGGGGTGATTGGCCCGACCTCACGGAAGTTTTCCACCAACCACCAGAGTAAATCGGGAAGTGCACGCAGCGGCCAGCCCAGACGCCCAGCATCCTTTGATTGCACTCTCCATTTAGAGAAAAATTTCTGCAAATACGCCGTAGCTGGAGATCAAACCGCAGGTGCCTGGGTGACAACCTGGATGTCCTAACGCGGCACCATTGCCCCGGGGACTAAAAATGTTAATCCCAGTTAGCCTCATTGACTATCCCTGGGATGACCGATCCAGTCCCACGGAAGTTTCCCACTGGCCACCAGGGTAAATCGGGGAAGTGCACGCAGCGGCCAACCCAGACGCCCAGCATCCTTTGATTGTGATCCCCATTTGGAGGAAAATTCCTGTAAATACGCCATAGTTGGGGATCGAACTGCGGGTGTCTGGGTGACAACCTGGATGTCCTACCGTGGCACCATGGCCCTGGGGACGATCACTGTGTATTCTAAATAAGAGAGAGGGTTGATGATCAGATCAAATTTTTCACCAAATGTATCAATCGAGGGAGTTTGATGTTGGGATCCATTTAAGCCTAACGGAGATGAAAATTATGGAGGAGAAGAAATAGAAAGAGATAAGCATAAAGAAGATAAAATATATATTTTTAAAAAATACCATATCATTTATTTTATATATATATATATATATATTTATTTATTTATTTAAAAATAATGTAATAAGAAATGATATTCAATGAGTTTATTGCCTTTTGTCATTTGGACAATGACATATCAATTTTAGATTATTTTTTTTCTTTTTCTTTGTTGTCATATTTGGGGAGTCTTATCCAATCAAGTTACCCTAATCACTAATTAGACCTAATGATGCCATCACCATCCAACCTCAAATGCAATTAAAACAAAGAAATAAAGAGAGATAAAATCATTGATCCCTCCCTCCTTAGGGTTTGCTCTATGCATGTTAATGCTCCCTATTCTCATGCCCTCTCTTTATTACACTGATAGCTACCAATTGAATACCTTCACTGTTTCTTTCTTCTTCTTAATTCTTCTTCTTCCTCCTCCTCTTCTTCTTCTTCTTCTTCTTGTTTTGGTTTTCTTGTATACTTTCAAAATGGTAATAATTACAGTGATAATTCCACTGTTGCTTATACCTCGAACACCTTGTGTCGGCCATGGTGGAGCCATGGGAACCTGATGAGTTGCTGTGGTGATCCTGTAGCCCTGGAGAACATAACCACTGTTCGCATTTAGTGGTGCATGAGACTTTGATTAGGGTTTTGGTTTGGTGGCAGGGCATGCATCAGAGGGAGTGGGCCAAGTGCAAGGGTGTGCCCTAAGGGTTTGTCCTCATCCACTATTAAGCACCAGAGGAGGGCCCTTATAACCTGCCACCAAATTTTTCATAAAAAGAGGAGCAAGGACATGGAGGTTTATTTATGATGAAATGGCAGCTAGCTATATATCGTTTGTTGTTGTTTTAATTTCAAGTTTTAATACATCTTAGTGATGCTTGTATCATTTGGATTTTCTTTGATATTCCTCTTTACCGATAACGAGACTTTGTGGTAATTATTCGATTCGAGTAAAAGTTAAATACGGGCAAAATTTATCGTTCAACTCATTAGCAAGCTAAGTCTAGCACCTTGGTCGATCGAGTCACATTTTCCTCGATCGAGCAAGCTCACCTTTGAAACAACCATGGAACTTCCACATCAAACAAATTAAAATGTATTTCTAGAACTATAGAGTCATTAGAATTCTTTATTCTTGACATGTATGTCACTTAATTAATTTGCAATTAAAAAATATAAATCATGATAACTTTTAATTAAAATTGAAGAAAAAATATACAATTGCATGTGATTTATTTTTGTGATTCTTTGCTTTTTTACATAAAATTAATTTAATGCTTTTTAGATAGATTTTTTAACAATCTCAATCAATTAAAGTATTAGTTTAGCCAATTTAAGATGGATAACTTAGTCAACTTAAATAGTAAAATTAGCTTAGATTTATATATATATACTTAATATCATTTTGAAAAGTTTACAGCTGAGAACAAAACAAATAGTGAGCTTTAGAGGATCTCTTAGGTAAATTAGAAAGTACTATAAATTAATCCATAATGCATCAAAAGTTAAAAATTAACCTATAGATATATCTGATTAATTGTGAAAGTATCTCGTCGTTGCACTATAGTCTCGGGAGTATTATGTGCTTAATGGCTTGGTAGCTTGTAACGAGTGAAAGAACTCTAGAGAAACTCAGAGGACTTTAGGACAAGGAGCATTAGATATAGTTTGACCGTCTAAAATGAGTGGTGGTGGACCTTGGAGGATGATGATCGTAAGTTGGTTTACAAAGAACATTCTCATCAAATTAAATAACACAAATATAAAAAGCAAAAATGAACTGTGTTCCTGTCTGAGATCGTCACGAGATGAGTCATTAGATAGCTGACTTCTATGGTATCGGAGTCATTGAATAGGATAGCTAGACCAACTGGAGAGTTTGTGAAGCTTCAGAGAGAAAGAGAGTTAAAATTGAGGTCAGGAATATAATGCCCTGGCTTACAACTCCGACGCCCAAGTTAGATCGCCGACCGAAGGTGAGGAAGAAGAATAGGAGATGAGAATAGATGGATGTAAAGAATAGCATGTGTGTGTGCACGTACCTTGACCAACGAAAGCAAACTCCTTTTATATAATGTAATAGGAGTGGGATATCACATCCGCAGTAGAGAAAGTATCACATCGTTGTAGAGGAAGATCACATCATTCATGTCTTGCACTAGCTATAAAAAATCATGTTGTATTAATCACACGTTATGTTACCATATTATTTCACATGATATATCATCCCACATGTTATGTCAGTCCATGTGTTACTCATGCTGCTATAAAGCAGGTTAAGGTGGTTGGCTGGAGGGTTTGGTATGCTAAGTCGAGAGGCGTCGAGTCGGTGGAGCTGAACCAACTAGGTAAGAGTAGTGTCAATTCAATCGGGCAAAGTCGACTGGGGAGTCAACCCTCATAGGAAAAATTAGGGAATCGGCCTTCATCTGGAAGACTGATGAGTTGACATTCATAAGAAAGACTGATCAGTCGGCCTTCATAGGGAAGACTAATGAATCGACCTTCATCAGGAAGACTAGTAAATCGATCGACCTCATGAGGAAAACTGATCAGTCAGGCTTCATGAAAGACTGGTAAGTCGACTTTTATAAAAAGACTGATCAATCGACCTTCATGGAGGAAGACTAGTGAGTCAGTCTTCATGAAAGACTGGTGAGTCGGCCTTCATGGGGAAGATTGATTAGTCGATCTTTATGGAAAACTAATGAGTCAACCTTTATGGAAAGACTAGCCAAACAACCTTCATAGGGAAAAACTGGTGAGTCGATCTTCATGTAGAAGACTGATGAGTCAGTCTTCTTGAGGAAGACTAGTAAATCAACCTTCATACGAAGGAGGTCGACAACTTGACTGATTGAGTTGGCTCGATAAGGTGAGTCGGTCTTCATGAAAGATTGGTGAGTTGGCTTTTATAGGAAGATTGATCAGTCGATCTTTATGGAAAACTGATGAGTCAACCTTCATGGAAAGACTAGCCAAACGACTTTCATGGGGAAAAACTGATAAGTCAATCTTCATATAGAAGACTGATGAGTCAGCCTTCTTGAGGAAGACTAGTAAGTCGACCTTCATCGAAAAGACTGATGAGTCAACCTTCATACAAAGGAGGTCGACAACTTAACTGATCAAGTTGGCTCGATAATTGACACATCCTATAAAATCTATGTTAACCAAATTAAGGGCTCACCACATAGACCTTATTTATCACCGCATGCATCAAACTGAATGCTTGTAAATTTAAAATAAAACTAAAATTAAAAAAAATACTCGTAATTAACTTTATAAAGTATTATTAGAACACAATAATATATCTCGATGTGTATATCATAATTAATGGTTTTAAGAGTCAAGCTTAATTAGGCGACCAAAGGCGTGGCTTCCCAAGCCCATGCCGGGAACAGTTCCACGTTCCAAAGTTTGCAATTTCCATCACACACCAACAATTTCTTTTTGAGAAAAATATATAAAAATAAATTCGTGTTAATAAAAACAATCTCCTTTGCATTTGTTTTTAAGGTGTTTTTAAAATCAAATTGAAGGGTGAAAATCCATAGCTCCAGTGGTTTGTTTTTGACTACTGAAGAACATTCCCATCACTAGAGTCAAAGGGAAACCCACTTATAAAAAGTGTTTTAAAATGTTTTTTCTAATCGAGTGTCTAATGAATAGTCGACATGATTAAGTCTAATGTATTCGATCGAGTATTATTAGTTTAGGAAAATAAAATCTAAAAAAAAGACTAATATTTTTTCTTCGATACATTAAAATATATAATTTAATGATGAAGAATGAGTACGTGAATTGGCTGAATAATATATATCTCATATGAAGATGTGTCACACAATCCGATGAACTAGAAACATCTCTCTTTCTCTTTCTCTTTCTCTTTCTCTTCTCTCTTTGTGTTCTTTCAGTTCCCAATATCTCCCTATTAATACTACCACAAGAGCAGTTCATCACAGATCCAAGCTCTCCGGCCATGGCAGATCCCTTCAACAACATCTTCAAAGGCTACTACTTCAACCACTACATGTCCCAAAACTACTTCCCTCCTCCATCTTCTTCTTCGTCGTCTTCTTCTCCTTCTCAGTTTCATATCAGCTACCTGTTCCCGCCTCCTCTGCAGCCGCCGTCGTCGCCGCCGCTGCGCGAGGCGCTTCCCTTGCTCAGCCTCATGGGAGGCGGAGTAGAAGAGGAAGCGAACCAGGACGAGGAAGACGAGGAGGAGGAGGAGGAGGAGGAGGAGGTCGTGGAGCTGCAAATTGGGCTGCCGAGTCCAAGTGCAGCGGATCTCCTATCCAGAGTCGACGCGAGGGTGCCAAAGAACGCCGCGAATGGTTACGATCCTTCCCCGGCTGCAGCGTCGGGTGCGGCGGCGGCGGCGGCTGTTGATCCTAATTGCGCGAATGATGACGAGGAGAAGGAGAAGGAAGACGAGGAGGAAGATGGAGATCAGGAGGAGCAGCGGCAGGGAATTACGATGCAGTACCCTGCGATCGGGAAGCTGACAAGGGGGCAGTATTGGATCCCTACCCCTTCTCAGATCCTCATTGGACCGACTCAGTTTTCATGCCCTGTTTGCTGCAAAACCTTCAACAGATACAACAACATGCAAGTAAGTTTTGTGTTTTTACTTCTTCCTTTCTTGTTCTTCATGTTCTTGGCATGGATTTGATTGAACAAGAAGTGACAAGATGGATGGAGTATGATTACTTCTCTCTCTTTCTCTTTCTCTTTTTCTCTAATTTAATTTGATCTCTGATAAACCAAAAAAGTAACAACGACATGTGATCATCAGAGAAGGAGCTGTAACTAAGCTCGTCTGTGTTTTTCATCTTTCGATTGAAGGAGAAGTGAAATGATGGACGGAGAGAATTACAGTAAAAATAACTCTCTGAAAACCCAAAAGTTCTCTGACCTTGTCTCAGTTTTCTCTCTCTCTCTCTCTTATCTAAAAGAATAACTTCTTTTTTCTTTGGATTTTTGAGCTGAACAGCTTCAATCTTCTCCATTAAGCTACTAAAGTAAAGATCTCACTTCTTCTTCTTCTTCTTCTCTTTTTGAAGGGCAGTAATCATATTAGATTCTTCGCCTTCAGGCAAAATATAAACAGTTTGCTGCCACTGCTCAAATCTTTTTAGGGTTGAAAATGTTGAGTATTAACTCGTTGGATTTGGAGCATTGCATTCACTTGTTTCATCAAACATGTTGTTGTGAATTGATCCACGCAGTTCTTCTTCATCATGAGTTTGTCTGTATGTGCAGATGCATATGTGGGGGCATGGGTCGCAGTACCGGAAGGGGCCGGAGTCGCTGCGGGGGACGCAGCCGACGGCGATGCTCCGACTGCCGTGCTACTGCTGCGCGGCGGGGTGCCGGAACAACATCGACCACCCGCGCGCGAAGCCGCTCAAGGACTTCCGCACCCTCCAGACCCACTACAAGCGCAAGCACGGAATCAAGCCCTTCATGTGCCGCAAGTGCGGCAAGGCCTTCGCCGTCCGTGGGGACTGGCGCACCCACGAAAAGAACTGCGGCAAGCTCTGGTAATCATTTCTCCTGGTTATTCTCTTCCTTTCCGATCATTGACGATCGAAATCTCATTCTCACTGATCATCTCTGGTGAATTCCTAGGTACTGCGTCTGCGGATCCGACTTCAAGCACAAGAGATCGCTGAAGGACCACATCAAGGCCTTCGGCGGGGGGCACGCTGCCTACGGCATCGACGTCTTCGATGAAGACGATGAGCCCTCGTCGGAGATCGAGCAAGACAGCACCGGGGAACAGCCGGCGGCGGCGCCGCCGCCGCCGCGGTATATATAATTAACATGAAGTCCAATTGATTAATACATAATTAAGGAAGCAGTGGAATTAATGTTTTAACGGTTTAAGAGAGTTGAGTTGGCTTTAATGCATGGCTTCATTAGTAATTAGAATAGCTAGAGAACTCTTGTAAAATTAATTTTAGCTGAAGGAAATGGAGGCTCTTGTGCTTAAAAATTTACTTCTCTTTCCAATTTATTATTATTATTATTAAAAAAACATTTGTTTAATAAAAAATAGGTGAAATAATAATAATAGTAGTGTATGTTGCTAGAATTATAAAACAAATTAATTAAAAGAGGAGAATGATGAAGTGGGCAAGAATTTATCTTAATTTCTTTGAAGCCCCACATATTACTATTGTTAGTATTTCATAGCAAGGATTTATCATCATAGATCTCTTCTCGATAGAAAGCATGCATGCACTTTCCACAATTAAATTAAATTCTTTAAAAGGAAAAAAAACTGTGAAGAAAATTGAGTGAACCTGGAAAGTTAATTAATCAAAAATAAATGCATGAACTTATTTCATTCAACCAATTACAGTAGCCTTTTCCCCTCCTCTGCTTTTGGGTTTCCAGCTTTCTTATCACCCTTCACCCAGACAAAGAATCCCCTTCCTTTTTGCTGTTCTTGGTGTGCTTTAGAAGCTGCAATGGCTAAAGTGAGAGAGACTGGAGAGAAGGGGGAGAGAAAGAGAGAGGGACACACACACAAACATTTCCTTGAATCTTTCCTCCTTAACTTGCTGCAAAATGCATCATTCATTCCTTCCTTCCTTCCTCACCCTCCCTCCCTCCCTGCCTGCCTTTATTCTCATTCCTCCAGTTGAAGTGATGAGTCATGCAGCTGCTGCAGTGCTGCTGCTGCTGCTGCTGCTGCATCCAGTTTGATAACACACGAGATGAAGCCTGCACTGCAGCAAAATCTTAGTCTGATAAGTGTAGAATCATAATCATCCTCAGTTAACTGCTGCATATACCTTTTGCCTGCACCAACCCCAGCTTTTCTTTCCTGCTGCTTTTGCGCTTTGCTTACTTTTCCATTTTTTTAGTGTTAGTTGATGGATGGAACATATACTAGGAAATATTCAACTCAAATGATTAGCCTGCTTTAAGGACTAGTAGAGAGAAAGAATCTGTATCAATTCGAGTGTCTATTTTATAGCAACATATAATTATGAGAAGGGCTTCATAAATGTGCCTGAGATTGGAGAGATAGGGAGGGCAGTAGTCAAAAGAGGGCTTTTCGACAAGTCATTTCAGACCACAATGAATCCATTCATCCATGGCTCAGGCTCTCATGCTGAGGGCAGTCAGTGCAGGTGCAGGAGAGCAGTAACAACAGCAGCAGAGTGAGTGAGGGTTAAGGCACTAGATCCATAATCAAAATTAAGAAATTTGATCTGACACACCCTTCATGCTTTCTTTTTGTCTCTTTGTGCCTTGCAGCACTACTACACGCTAAAACCTAGAGATAGATATTATTCTTCTTGTCTGGCTTTCAGATGTGTATCTATTATCTGATCTAGCCATCACTATTGTGCATAGTTTGTAGCAGAGGAAAGAACTCGTGAACATGGACCATAGCTCTCTCTCCGGGTCTTATGAGTTCATGGTAACAAAGATCATCATCTGGTGGAATTCAAGGTGGTGAACAACTGGTCCAAAACAGTTTCTTGTAATACTTTTTATATATGTTCCAACTTGATTTGTTTTTTATGTATTAATAAACCAACAAATTAAAGTAATCCACGTTTGGGTTAACAACTTAACCATGGCACTAATTACTAACTAGCTAGTGTTCTATTTATGGGGCTGTTTAAGTGGAAATTAATAATTATTTCATCAGTGATTTTGTTAAGCATATATATATATATATATATATATATATATTCTTGGTGATAGATAGCTAGGGATGGGGAAGGGAATGGGCATAGGCACATTATTCTTGTTTGCTTACAGGAACATTGCACTGTTTGCTGTTGTTTTGCCATTTCCAGATTTTCATTTGTTTATATATAATAATGACAAATTTGATACAATAAAACAAAATTTAAAAGGGTGTTTTTTTATTGAATCGTGCCTTTTTTCATTTATTATCAAAATAATATTTTATTCTGCCTCAAAATATATATATATATAAACTCTCCTAAAACATATAGACTATTCAAGTCTATTAATACTAATAATATTATTTGTAATTAATAACTATAGTTCCTAATTACTATAGAGTATTTCATCTCTAATAACATTAATTAATATTATACTATAGCAACTATGAATTAAGTTTTTTGAAACTTTAACTGTTTTTTATTTTTTATTGGGTTTTTTTGACATTACTAATTTTCTCCACAATCGGGGCCGATGGGAATCTAATTCCCTTCAACAAAAAATGGAATTCGTCATCCCAACGATCTCACATGGTTGACCCCAAGACCATCTGTGAGGAGGTAAATTAGAAAACTGCAATTAAGAATCTAATTCTCAGGTTAATTGGCGGATGTGTTCCAATTTTAAAAAACTCTAGTTCCACCTTTCCATGGTTGTCATTACATCACTTCTTTGCCTAAATTGAGGTGAGTGGACCTAACTAGGCATAAAAAATTTACCTATTCGCTTAGAACATGATGCAACGATAAGACGTTTAGTAGGATATTCAAGTATTTACAATTCGAATCTTAACTATGATGTATTATATGATATTTTCTTCTAATGAGATAAAAATTCAAAACATTGATTATTGAACAAGGAATCGCTAGCACTTTTAATTTATATGGTGGACGAACCAAGGAAAAGATCATTCGTCTCCGATACTAATTGAGTCAAGGCATGGATACCCAAATTTAAAAAAAAATCAAACCAAATCAATATATATCCATATAAATTTTGATAAAGTCACTCCAATCGTCATCCCTAATAATATCTAGATACTAAATCTTTCGTCCCCGGGGCCATGGTGCCGCGGTAGGATATCCGGGTTGTCACCCAGGCACCCGCGATTCAATCCCTAGCTACGACGTATTTGTAGGAATTTTCCTTCAAATGGGGATCGCAATCAAAGAATGATGGACATCTGGGTTAGCCGCTGCGTGCGCTTCCCGATTTACCCTGGTGGTCGGTGAAAACTTCTGTAGGACCGGACCGATCACCCCCAGGGATTGAGTCATTGCGACTGATTGGGATTATCATTTTTAGATATTAAATCTTTCTCTTTTTTTTTCTTTTATGATAATCTAAGTTTCTAATTCTCATGATTCGATTAATTTTGAAGGCGAACGACTCAGTCTCACGAAAGTTTCCTACTAATCTCAAGAGCAAATCCCAAAAGTGCCACTCCGTAGTCTTCATTATCAGACCATTTCAACCTCAAATTGAGCACTCTACTAGTGAAAACAAACTCGTGAACTTTTCCCATCCATAAATACCTCTGTTCATGACTATCCAATCCGAGTTTTCTATCAAATTCGATGCCAATACATGTTCTAATAGAAGATCAAATTACGATCCTATGAAGATCTCCCTTACTCCTTAACACTTGCGTGAAGCCCGAGGGCGGCGCTAAATCTCTTATGCTCTTTTATCACGAGAAGTGGATGGAGGGAATGGAAATAAATACCTACGGAAAGGAAAGGCGCCAAGAACGCTAATCGATAAGACCGATACAAAGCTCACTGTTCTTAGCCAAGTCGGAGCTTGCCATTAATTAGTGGAAATGCTTTGTCAATTATCTATTAAGTATAGTTTGTTAAATAGTAATAATCACAATTAAAAAGACTAAGAATTAATATCAAAGTCCCACTACGAATGAATATTTTGAAGGTCTTATGAGTGCACATAATAATCAATTAAATTTTAATAATATGAAATTTGAATGTTCTAGCAATATATATATCCTGAAAATATAGTCGACTCAATTTACATTAACGAATAAGACATCAAATTACCATGAACTAATACTTCATCATTTTTCTATACTCTTGAATTCTACAAGGATAACAATATTTAAAACCCTAGAACAACTGAACCAAAAGGTCAAGAATTAATCTACACTACAATTAAAGGGCATTGAATATTACAAGATAGAAGCGTGCGTGCGTGCGTGCGTGCATGCATGCCTTGACTTGGTTGATTAATTTAATTCAATAGGAAATGCAAAGGTCAAGTGGGGAAATGGGAATGAGCTAGTCATAGAGAACATGAAGCCATGGGAATCATAAAACAAACATTGAAACATTGACATCTACCTGGTCTTGGTGTTGCTGCTCCTGTCGAATTTTAACCAGACAAATGAGGAACCAACGTCGAAGAAGACACCCATACGCACTGCTTTGAATTCCGAGCACTACACGCGTTCTTAATGCATAACGGATTTGAAAGCCTTCAAGTGTTGACTTACTTCTTTATCACACACACAGGTATGGAAAAGCCCTTCAAAGTTCAAACATATATGGTTGTATGGTTGACTAACCAATTCTGAAACCTGCTGGTAGTTGATGAGGAGTTAATAATAATGATAATATCTGAATCAAAGCTTTGATCCTGCAAAGAAAGGGAAACCAAGAATGAGTCGGACGGAATTGGAATCTTATATCTTAAAACACAACAGTCAAACCATTCAATACCGTAATTTGTCATCTTTCCACGTATCTTGAGACACACCGTACGTGGAGGGACACCGTGAACGTTTCATCTTTTTACCGCACATGAATACTGAATACACACGCTGAGAGATGAGACAGCGAGGGGTTAAATTTACTAGAAAGAGTAAGGATAGGACGCATGTGGACAGCAGAACCCCCTGTCTCCCCTTGTCTGCTAACAGCATTAAGGCCTCTCTAAACAGTGCAACCTTGTGTCGCGCATCATCCTCTATATATCTCTGTGCCATGTCCATGCACCATCATTAACTATTAAACATTGAGAAGAATAAGAGAAACAGTCGCTGTAGAAGGCCACACTGTTGCTTTGACCTTGTCAAGGAGAGTGGCACACATGCACAGCCACCCTCTTAAATGACAACAGTGTTATGCCTTCTTCCTGTTCACATTCCGATGCAATACAAACGGGACAACGCCCTGTCTGCTCATGGAAATCCAGCGAGCACAATAGTGTTGAATGTTGAGAGAGAGAGTTGGAGAGAAAAAAGGTTGCATATTTTTTATCCTAATCTTTAATTTACACAAGATTATTAGCCTCATCTTGCAGTTGTTTAATGGTGCCTGAAGCAAAGTAGAATTGAAGAAAAATGTTGATGAATATATGACATTACTAGAAGGCATAAAATAAATGTGATACTAGATGATGTGAAGATGGTTAAAAAGGCCAAGGGAACAAACAATAATTAAATTCACTGTGAGTGCAGTTAAAATTACTATACATTCTTTCTGGTTGGTTCTGATATGTTGACTCTCTTGTGTTTTGGAACATGCCAAAATACTGTTATTTATTTTACTTATTCAAATAATTAGGTGGAATATAGACGGGTAGTCATAAATAAATATAAAATTATTTGTTTGGAATGTGTTTGATTCTGTGATCATAAGCACATTTAAACCACAATTGACTGAAGTAACTAGATGCTAACCACAAGGAGGTTACTTTTCAGAACTGTATTAAAGACACTGAAAGGGAATAGTACAATGTGAAGGAATTTAAGTTTGAGCTCAAGATATCTAATTAAATAAGATAATATATGTAAGTAAACATTGAAACCAATCTTTGCAAACTAATCAACCATCTCAATCGATTAAATTAATCCAGATGGGAATCAATTAAATAAAGATTAACTCTAAATCTATCATCAACTTTTTTTCTTAACAAATATATGACATACTTTTTGCTTTATAAAAAATCTATTTACATTTCCAACTAAACCAATTAAATGACACCTTTTTTCTGAATTTTATATCACATCATAGTTAATTTAACAATTTTACACATTTTTATTTTTTTTAAAAGTCAAATTTGATACAATTTGAATAGTTTTCATTTGATAAAAATATCAATATATGAGATCTTTGATCATCAAAGAATCTAATAAGGTGTCAAAATGGAGATTTGACCATTAAGGCTACAAAATGGAGATTTGTTACAATATTGAAAGTATGAAATATTTTGTTGAAAGTAAAAGTTGAATAAAATTAATAAGAAACAATCTAATCCGAGTAAGGATCAAAGTTAGCATAATCTCATAAAATATTCAGCTTATACATTATTTTGATATATAATTCCTGCAAAAAGCAAACAAACAATAAAGTGGATAGAAGGAAAAGGCAAAAATGATCATTAAGGCTCTCTCACAAGATTGAAAAGAAAGAAAGCTACTAAGAGATGTTTTTGGAGATTCTCCAAGTGGTGTGCATTTGTGTCTCTTTCAAAGGGGGAATAAGGTTTGATTTAGAGGCTTGAGAGAGAAGAAAGGAAGAGCATGCATGACCACAGAGAGAGGAATAGTGGGATTGAAGAGTTATGACAAAAGAACATTTCTACTACTCTTATTTCTTTCTTTATTGTTTTCTTTGAGTAAATTCTTTTTTGTTGTTCTTAGGACCACAAGAAAAGGCAAGCTTTGACGTTCACAGGCAACATGCATCTTGCTCTCAGATCAAATCATGGAATAATATTCCTGGAAAATTGCATCAATTAGAATTATAAAGGACGATGGTTGCGGGTCTTATCTCTGCTAAAGCACCAAAATTAAAGTAAAAGGAAAGACGCCCATACATTTTTCAAAAGCTTACCTCCACAGCAAAGCAAACAACTGCCACGTAATCTTGTGTATCTAAGAGAATGAAGAGGAGCCAATGTGCTACATAAACACATAGCTGAAAAAATATAGAAAAAGGAACATTACTATGCTTGTATCAAAATGATGTAAACAATAGTAGCAAAGAAATTAAACAAATATTAGGACTAAACAAGCCTAAATTAAATTATATGTAGATATGTCCAAATCAACCACATGTGAAACATTTCAGCTAATTAAAAGTGCATGGCAGGACAAATATTGCATGAGTTTACTCCCACTGGCTTTCTTCACCAAATAGTAATTAGTGTGCAGAACAATTATGAAGTGGAAAAGGACTAAAGGAGTCAATAATTACTCCAGCCTTGTGCTCGTTTAACTACTCATGACCCCATCTCACCCGTCTAATTTGTCCAGGCTAGTGGTGGTCAAACGCCAGACTTTGGCTTTTACATGATCTCTCACTGTCAAACTCATTGCACCCCGTACGGCCCGGGGCAGAAATGATGCATGAAAGCTTAAAAACAAAAAGAAAAGAAAACTATAGCGGCGAAAAAGTTAAAAAGGAAAAAAAGAAGGGAGTTTTCTTCTTTATGATCCCCTTTTTTTAAGGTGGCTCAGATAAGGTGCAGCTAAGAGTTACTGTGCGCTTCGTACTCTGAACTCTTCCTCAGAATTTGAAGTACAGTGACCAGAAACCATTCACTTTGCCATGTGTCCTCCCCAAGACAAAAAGAACAAAGGACTTTGAGCTGCCTATTGATAAAATTGCTAAGCAAAATCAAGAGCATTATACATGCGACTATAGATTCAACCTTGTGCTTGTTTCACTTGTATTAATTACTGAAAATATCATGCACTACACTAAGCCAATGAAATAAGTTCAAAATCATAATTCATAACAGCTAATAAGGGTAGAACATTAAATATCTTTCATTCCAGCTGTTCTACAGTACCGCAATAGTACTCTCATCAAGTGTATACGTTTACGGTTTCCATCATTATCAAACAACCTACAAGAAACTTGCTCATTTGGACGTATGTCATAAATACAACTACTGTTCATTACTGAACAGTAGTAGGGAAATGCCTCCTGACCAAAGGAAATGGCCAGCCTCTGATTAGTACTAGTTGTATGTCTTCTTTTGCATTGTTGGTACCTGTGGTTTACTGCTTTCATACCTGATTGTTTGTATTGGTTAAATTGACTGCGACTAATACTTAGCTGACATGAAGAATGAATTTGCACTCATTGTCACAAGATCCTAAGATTTATTAGTTCATTACTGGGAGATTTACCTGTAACATTGTTGAGCTCACTAATGGACTGACCAAAACTGTCCAGAGAGTCGACGCGATCTTGATTGAAAAGAAAATTACTCAAGGGCAAAGGAGCATTGCTCTGCAGTACAAAAGCTATCCCTTACATTTGTTACTAGTTCAAGTAGTTTCCGTTCATCCCCACCTCAATGTAAGTTCTGAAGTCAACAAAGAACAAAGTATCACAATAATTTACTGCAATAGGTAGAGTCCTCTTGTTAAGATTCTAACTCAGATGTATGCACTCGGTGACAGATTTATTCCACATGATCAAGAGACTTGAAAACCATTGTAGTTTATCTCAAAACTTTGCTCGCATTTGAATGAAAGAAATGAATGTGAATGAGATCATCCCATATCATATTCCAATCGCATGGCCCTAGTTATGATAACATGTGGAGAGTTTTGTCCTAAAGAGTATCGCATTACTATTTAGCAAGCTAACAGCAATAAAGATACAAAGCACATGGGAGAGACCATTCCATTTCTTTGAACTCCTAGAACCTAAAATTCTACAACCACACAGCATTTATAACCAGCCAGCAACTTTTTCCTGCCCACAACCACACAAATTTTATCAGAAGGCTACCTATCTCTGCCCATAACCAACTGTTTTTATCTCACTCTAAGAATAAGTGAAAAGTTTGACCAATAGCATTATCATTTTTCTAGCTTTAAAGAATCCATAATCTATGATCTAGCTTGGTATAAATGTGAAAACAGCTACAATTCCCAACAAGTCATAACATAATCAGTGCTGTCTTTTCTTTGCTTCAATTAAAACATAGTTACGTATTCTCTTCTTCACTACTTAGTGTGGTGAATTTTTTTTATATAAATACAGATAAATTCCAACTCAAGTAAAGGATTTCTGGCCAAGAGGCTTCAAGAAATCATTGTCTGAGACTCCCACACTTAGCATTGAATGACTCCCATACTTCTCATGTGTGACAGTCTCAATAGAGACTTTTTTTCCCTAAATGTGATAGGAGGACTATATACTTTTTAGATGGCTGACACTTAAATGAAAGCAATTTGTCCTAACGTGTAAGAATCATCAGCTTCATTCAATCAATCAAAAATGTTCAGCAGACTAATTATGAAAATAATTGACGAATAAATTTGAAGTATAATTTATATATACTTAGAAGTTGACCATTAAAATATTCATTAAAATTAGAACTCTAATTCTCTTATTTATTTTTCTAAATGTTTTATATTGCACCACACTTATGAAAGCATATATAGCTACAGAAGCAATTGGTTCCTAGCTGAAGAGAATTCAATCACATAGAATGAGCTGGAGTAAGATGAACGTTTTTCATGGATTATAGCATCTGTTTTGGGAAAGTTTTTCTTGATGTCTGTTTCATTCGAGAAACAGTTTACTGGCGCAAAAAATCAAAAGAGGTGCTGAAGTGAGGAATAAATTTACATCATTCAATAAAAATGAGGTGCTATAGTTGACACTGTGTAATAGGAAACAAAATTAAATAATTCATGCGAGATTCCTATAGTATTAACTATTTTAACACTCCCCTTCATGATACCTCTTTCAAGATGGAACATGGACGCCAATCATGCCATATTTGAAACACAAAGTAGAAAACATGCTGTAATAATTGGTTTAGTGACGAAGTTTGCAAGTTAATCTTCAAATGGTAAAAAGAATAGAGATCTTCTGTAGCCATCACAACAGCTCTAATGAAGTGACAAGCAATTTTAAAGTATATGTTTGGTTCTTCAACAGCACTTTAGTGTTAATATGTCAAGCACCAGCATACACAATTAGTGTTCATTCTATACTAAAGCAAACCCTTGCTTGCAGCACCACTGAGATAATGAAAAATGTGGAGGAGATCCAGATGACATTATTATTGCTTCTACCTTGGCTGACAACTGAAATAGTAATGAATAGATTTGGTTTTGTCACAGTGAGATAAAGATGCTTCTCAACTAATCGAGAACTTTATCATCAGTCATTAGCATCAAATCACAATTCGTTACTAGGATCCATTGATGTGTCAATAGGTTTGAACCAAGTTGTTCGATTTCCTTTAATGAATCCCATAGAATTTGGGTATGGTCAATATTTGTATTGCCTTTTATTGTTTAACAGATAATTACATCTATATATAGGACTCAATGTAGAAAACCTAGACCTAAAATATGCTCATATTGAAGTAAAAAAACATATTCGTGCATAGGTGAAATAAAACTTTAATCCCTTCAACCTCCTACCGATGTATCTCAAGAAATAGTTGTAGCGCACATCTGTGACAATTCCTTCAATCTCCGGCAAGCCAACACATTGATGAAACAAAAAGGATAAAGAGACATGATGACATGAAACTAAAATAAAGAGACATCTCAGGTTTCTCCATAAAGCAGCAATTACATCAGTATGCATAGATTGAGAGAACAGAAAACACCTGAAAATGCTTAAGGACAGATAGAGAGGATAACTCTACCCTTTAGTAGACAACAAAATAATAATTTAGCATTTTCTTTGTTCGAGTCTTCAAGGAAGATGGAAAGTGCAACTTGACCGCTTGTTAAAAATAATATGATGTTTTTCTACTCAGACCTGCAGTGGCATTTAACTGATGCATATGCAACACAGAAATAAAATTGAATTTCAAAGGATGATGGGATTTCAAGAGGCGAGAAGTAAAAAATGTGCACTTGCACATTTTGACATCTAAAAGAAGATGATGCAAGAAAAAGATCGACATCAATAAGAAGTTTATGATAGAGTGTAAGAAAAGGAGATTGAAGAAAACAAAGAAGATGATGAATGACCACTACTAAAAGCAAAAAATGAAGATGAAGTTGTCTGATGGTGGAGGGTTCTTGGAGCTCACTCTCTCATTGACATCAATGAAGAGAAGAATCTACATGTAGGATATGAGAGGTAAAACCTACATCAACTAGTAATGAGCTTATGGTGGTTGATGAAGTTTCAACAACAAGACATAAATATGGTGCTCTGAGGAATACCACACTGCTTGTCCATTTGTTTCATTTCTTGTGTCCATCAAAATCTACAAAGGTGCCACACAAGATGATGTCACATGGATAAACCTGAGATGTCTTATAAGAAGGTGCCACATTGAATAACAACAAAGCCTAGTTGACTCGAGGGAGGGCAACTTCATAGACAATGGTGGTTATTTCAAGATAACCGCACACAATGAGATAGTAGAAGTGAGGCAATGAGATAGTTGTGTACTTGCAAGGAAGAAGATTTGGCAGTGATGAAGAAGGATTATGAATCAGGAAGAGGAGAAACCAATGGCAGAAGAATCTGCAGGCCAGTGGCCCATCAAACATTTGTTAGTAGTGAGTAGCAGCACCTCAAGAATCTTCTAAGCTTGTAAAAAATCTGAACTCATTGGAATTCATTCTAGGAGATCAAGCAAAGCATGGCTAGTCTCCATCGCTCTTTCCCCTAAGCATTTGGTCTGTGGTCCAAAGGAATTGATCCTATCATTCACTGAAGCTGCCAATTCTAGGTTTGGAGGAACTAACTCACCATTACCCTCATGGCAATGGAGCCTCAGCTGCAGTTATCTATTATGATAACAGTTGCAGTAATGGAATCATCCCTGGAACCTACAAGAGAGTCTTGCCACTGTTGCAAACGACCAAAGTCTTCTGCTACATGAGACAATCAACATGTGTTAGAATACACATTACATGGGGAAAATGCAAGCACAGCAACTTGTTGCATTTTGGGAATAAATGATGTGGATAAATGAGGTGAAGGCTCTGAAGCATGCAAAAAAATTTGGAAATAAAAGCACCATATTATCCTTTGTTGCAAAGGTGTAAGTACATGTATATTAGACTTAATGCAAACACACTGTACCCAAAATATCAATGTGAAACTAAACTTACTGCATAAGTAATCCCATTAGCTGGTAATATTCTTAACAAATCTTTCATATTAGAGGAATTACCTTAGACCTGTAGACCTAAAACTTTGAAAGTTCCTTGCAATGGCACTACTAATATGCAACATATTGTCCACACAAAATAGGAAGAACAACAATCCCATAAGAGATTTATGCATAAATACAAGATGAATCATAAAAATCAAGCACTATGATTGCATTGAAATTGGAACTACTACTTTGTTGCATTAGTCCAATCCAAGGTAGTAAAGATTGAAATCCTATATAGGAATGACGAGAGATTTAAGATTTATAGGTTAAAGATGATAACATAGTATAGAAAGATTTTATAATACTATATTTGAAATTTATATATCATATGTATTAACTACCAATATCATATATTGAGATTTTATCATTTTAATATCATGCATGATAAAATTATCCAAAAGGTAGCTATATAATTGATGCGATGCTATTCTTAATATGTTGCATATGTATATAGGAAGTAGTGGAGTGGCTTCTATAACATGAACAAGAGCCATATGGATTACAATGGCAAAGTATTAGAAGTTAAAAGAATCTCATATAGTTGAAATTTTAATTTTCTCAAATGGTAGGGCACGAAAAGGATTATCTACATGGAAATATCTAAGTTCAAAATGCCCAAGTAAATTGTAAATTCCGTCCATTTCTAGTTAAGGTCATTGGGTTAGAAATCCTATACACCAATGGTGAGGGAGCGTAGAATCAGGATGTGTAGGTTCGTAATGTCTCGGCATAGATTCAAAAGATCTCAGCCTGATAACGATCTACTAGGGATTTGGATCATCTAAGTCATTTTCGGTCCTTAGGTTCAGATTAACAAACATAATTCATTAGAGCTATTGGTGAAAACAACTCAAAATATTTTACATCAAAAGTTTTGAGTAAACCCATTTGTTACCAAATGTTCTTTGTAGCACCAATTGTATCATCTAAGGGATTGTTGATGAAGCTAAAGGGGGAGGAGGGTGAATAACATATCACTCGTTGTTATGCCCCGCACGAGCAGATTTGTTGCAAAGTTAACTTCGCTTGTCACGCATAAACTGCAATAATGTTAGCAATATATATACAATACTAACTAAAATAACTAAATGCATACCTCTAAATAACTTCCACCAATACTATGCATAAAACTCAACCGATAACTTGAAGGTCAAAAACTTCAAAAGTGAGCATAAAAATGTAAAGTGGGTATAAGAACGAAATGCATAATGTAAAATGGTGCATTTCATAAGAGTCCAGAGAACAATAGATAGTCAAGGTCATAATTTTCTGCACTTAAAATCATTAATCTTATATCATAAATTTCTCTTTAACCTCTCTTATACGATTTCATCATTTTTGATACTTTTTCTTTTATTCTCTTACCAGTATTCTTGATTTAAGTTATTAATCAATTCATAATTATACATGACCTGCAATCTACCTAATAAAAGATGTATGTGTGATATATATATATATATATATATATATATATATATATATATATATATAACACTTAAAATCATTAATCTCATATCATAAATTTCTCTTAAACCTCTTTTATACGATTTTATCATTTCTCAAACTTTCTCTTTTATTCTCTTACCAATATTCTTGATTTAAAGTATCAATCAATCTATAAATATATACTATATATGACAAACGACTCGCATTTTGCCTAGTAAAATTGTATCTTATATACGTGGGGTGAACAACCTGTAAGACACCCAATACGAAATACATCATGTGTATACATATATACATACATATATAGGGTGAACGACCCACAATCCATCCAAAAACATCTCACATAGAATAGGATGAACAACCACAATCCACCCAATGAGAAAATCATCTCATATAGAATGGTTGACACCCACACATACATGAAAAAGACTCAAGGGCTCTCTTCGAGCGTGGAGCCAATGCTTTGTAGCATAAGTAATTTAGTTATTTAGTAATCTAACATAAGTCGTAGTGCAACTACTTCAGAGTGTAGAGCCAAAGATCTATACTATGAGTAGTCACGTAGCTCTCTCAAAAAGCGGAACTAAAGCCTTAAACTACAAGTAGTTTTATAGCTCTTCCAAGAGGCAAAGTCGAAACTTAATGCCACAAGTATTGCATCCATCATTTTGATAATTTAGTATAAGGTTACACAACTCCTTTTAGATCGCAGAGGTGAAATTCTACAATACTGCTATTTCATTTATAGTTTTTTCAATTTAGTACAAATAACATGCAACTCATTTTAAAGCTTGAAATTGAAGCTACATGTAAGCGATTTATCGATTACTTTATTTATTTATTAATATAATTATACATCGAGTTTCTCATAGTTTCTTAGGGTAGTTCATTCTCCTTTATAAGATTGTTATTGATTTTCACCCTCTTTATATTTTATTTCCTATTAATTATTTTTGTCGTGAACAAATTTTAAGAAGCAACGCAGAGGGATGAAT
The DNA here is from genome assembly GCF_044706935.1 of Curcuma longa. NCBI lineage: Eukaryota > Viridiplantae > Streptophyta > Magnoliopsida > Zingiberales > Zingiberaceae > Curcuma > Curcuma longa. Next base: position 5,550,287 of record NC_133868.1, on the reverse strand, counting down.
AGCAATAAGATCAAATAAGGACAAACAATGAGAAGATATATATCAAGCAACAAGAGTAAATATAAATATGGAAATAATTGTCTTTCCTAATCCCTCGATAATTATATCAACCTTTATAAAAATTGAATCATACACAAGGTAAGTATAAGAAAGAAGTAGGAAAACCCACCTCAATTGAAGAAATCTACATCCTCATTAATCACCACAAAGCACTTTTATGTTCTCTTAACAATTATAATCGTGCCTCTAGAAAAGGTAAACTAAATAATTTTCTCGATTCTTGAAACTCCTATATTATATTATCCCTTAGAAGCGAAAGGATCAATTAGGATAGGTAGAGACGAAGTGCTTCTTCCATCGTGATGGCAGCGACTTCCAAGAAGAGCCGCAATTGCTTCTACAAAAAAAAAACAGAGAGAAGAACAATTACTAGGCAAAATTGCGAGAAAGGGAGGGAGTGAATCCGACAAAAAGAAAACACTTTGGAGTAAACCCTAATCCTAAACTTCTAAAATATGTAAACGTCTTGAAAACTCTAAACTATGTAAACCAAGAATATAATCGAACCAACCCAAAACCTAAATTATCTAATTTGGTTCAACCCTAACTTATCCAAACCAAGGCAAAATCAATTAATTTAGTTCAATTCCAACTTATCCAATTTAATTTGAATTTAAATCCAGTGTGATTATAAATACAATTTAATCACTAAATAATGTTTAATTAATTTGTTTTAAAGATATAACACTTGTTCTTTTGCTCATGTCTACAATTATGTTAGTATGCTGCAAAATATGAAAACACAAGCATAAAACATACAAGCAAATCGAACACCTATCATTTATGTGGCTCAAATCGTTTGTTCGTACTCCACAGCCTATAACTCATTGATGAGTCACTCCTAGAATCACTCTATCCTTTCCTTCCTAAATGCTCTCCAGAAATGGAGAAACCTCTTACAACCAAACTTACAATCAAGAGAAATAAGATAAGATACACAATGAAATACAACAATAAGAAATGATTACCGGATTGAAATTTCTCTTTGGCTAGCTACTTCTTGTTACTTTCTTTCTATTTGTTTTGAATGATCAAGAATGCTACCAAGATCTCCCCTTGAACTACTTATAAGCTACTTGTTGTAATCCGCCCAATGAATAGATTTATAGCTTACTTCGGTTAAGCAACTGAGTTGCATGCAACCAGTTGTCTAGCACTCATTGGCAAGCTAAGCACTTGATCCTCCATCTAGTCGACTGAACTGTTATAGCATCTAAGTCATTTGACAATCACAACCAACCCTATTAAATCAAGAGCTCTCTTTTTGGTTTCTTAGTGTTTCAGTAGTTCACTGATCCAGTCGATTGATCTTGTCGATTGCGTAGTCAACTTATCCATTAACGAAAAAGGTTTATTCATTGGCAATTCAACAAGTCATTCTGGGAATCCCTTTATCATCTTACAACAACAAAAATAACAATAATCAAGTCTTATCCCATTAGGTGGAGTCGGCTATATGAATCCTTCTACGCCATTGAGTTCTATCCCCTAGTAATCGTCATTTATATTTAAATAATTTTTTCTTGTTTTATTGTTGCTAATCAAGTCTTCTTTGGTCTTCTTCTTCCTCTTTTGATGTGCACATTTATCATAGTCTCACATCGCCTAACTAGAGCATCTATTGGTCGTCTACATACATATTCGTACCATTTTAAACGTGTCTTCTGGAGTTTTCCCTCAATAGGTATAACTCCAACTTTCTCTTTAATATTTTCATGTCTTAGCTTGTCTATCCTTATATGTCCGCACATCCACCTTAACATCTTTATTTTTACAACTCTCATCTTCTGCTCATGTGCTTGAGGTCATAACCCAACATTCAGCTCCATATAACATAGCAGGTCTAACTATCATTTTGTAAAACTTTCCTTTTAGTCTCAGAGGTACATTACGATCATAAAGAACACATGACGCTCTCCTCCATTTCAACTATCCTGCTTGTATTCTATATAAGACATCTCTCTCAATCCCTCCATCCTTTTGCAAAAATAATTTAAATACTTAAAACTCTCAGTTACAGACAACTTGTCATCTCTTATCTTAACAATTATCTCATTACGTTTAATATTACTAAATTTAAATTCCATATATTCTGCCTTTACTCTATTAAACTTGAAATTTTTTACTTCTAGCATTTTCCGCCATGATTCGAGTTTAACATTTACTCCTTCATGAGTCTCATCTACAACACAATATCATCTACAAACAACAAGCATCATGGCATCGTATCTTGGATGTGTCCAGTGAGTTCGTCTATGATTAGTATAACAAGATATAGACTTAGAGCTGATCCTTGATATAATTCTATTTTTATGGGAAATGCTTCGGTTAATCAACCTGAAATCTTCACTGAGAAACCTCTTACAATCAAGAGAAATAAGAAAAGATATACAATGAAATGCAACAATAAGAAATGATTACAGGATTGAAACTTCTCTTTAGCTATCTACTTGTTATTTGCTTTCTATCTCTTTTGAATGATCATGAACGGTACCAATATCTCCCCTTGAACTACTTCTTTATAAGCTACTTGCTATAATCCGCCCAATCAGTGAACTCATATCTCACCTTAGTTAACTAATTGTATCAGCTGTGTCAACTGAAGCTGCATGTAGTTAGATGTTTAGCACTCAATGGCTAGTTGAGTCAATTGATCCTCCATTCAATCGACTAAACTATAGTAGCATCTAAGTTATCTAACAACCACAGCCAACCCTCTTATATTAAAATCTCTCTTCTTGGATTCTTGGTGTTCCAATGGTTGATTGATCCATCTCATCAATCGACTGATCTTGCCTTAGTCAATTACCAAATCAACTCAACCACCAATCACCTAAAACTTCCCTTCAGTCAACTAAAACCTCCCTTCAGTCGATTGAAACATTGACTCCGACCAACTCTAAGATTTTGAGCCCTTGTCTGAATCAAGGATTGAAATCTCGTGCCGTATCGGGCGATACGCACAAAAAATTTCGTTCCGCCGAGGCACCGGCACCGGCACAGCGCCGGCACAGAAATTCTAACCGAGAAACGCCTCCAGAGGCGTCACCTGGGCTCAGCGACGCCTCCGGAGGCATCGCGAGGCCTCGGCGACGCCGCCGGAGGCCCCGCCCAGGGCCGGCAACTCCGCCGAAGGCGCCGCCCGGGCCGGCGACGCCGACGACGCTCTGCGAGTGCCGCGCGCACCGATCGCGCGGCGCTGTCCGCGATTTTTCTTTTTTTGTTTTTAAAATTTAGGGTTTAATTAGGTTTTAATAATCAATTTCTAGCTATAGTTCAAAATTATAGTTCGGGATAATTTAAATAGACTTTATTAAAATCTATAAAATTATCAAAAAATTATTTTTTTATTTTTAAATATTTAGATTAAATTTTTTTATTTTAATTAATATATTTTATATTTTAAAAATACTGAAACTATATCGGCACGGTACGATACGGTACCGAAACTGTATCGTTCCGGTCTGAGACCGAAACTCCGACACGGCTCGATATTTTAAACCTTGGTCTGAATTAAACCTACCCAAAATCCAAAGTACAAGTTACTAATAGATCCTTGTCACACTTAAGTTTCTCTGCTAAGAGGCACATGCCTTCGGGACGTCCTCGCCTCTCTAGTATTGATCAATTTTGACCTATCAGTTCTTCCACTACCTAGAAGGTAGCCTCTAAAGCTTCACCATCTGCCAGATGTAAGTTACCTTTGACTCACCAGGACTTCGATTCACCCAGCCTTAGGTTCATGTTGACCAGCCAGGACTTTCACTTGTGTAGAAGTTCAACCTCTAGGACTTCCACTTGCCTAAAATCTAATAAACCCTAATCTACTTGAACTTTCATCCATTAACACCTATTGAACTTTTCATTTGCTAACACCTATTAGAATTTCATCACTGTCAACACTTATTGTACCTTTTCAATTTGCCAACACAAATTTTTATCATTCCAAGTGTCTAATCAACCTTGATTCATTTAAATTTTATCCAATGTCAAGTATCTAATCAATCTTGACCTACTTCACTATCAACCTAACTTAAATTAAACCAATTTCATTGCCTAGTCATCAAGGTACATCACATTCTTCAAGCATGATGGCGCTAACATATTATTCAAATATTAAAACACCAACCCTCGGTCTATCAAGACCAAGTTGGGGCATGATTGCACTAATAGTCTCCTTTTTATGTTTGATAATATATTTAAGTTAGGCCTAACGAATTGCACCAACAATCTATTTTTCCATCTCTTGCCAAGGTTAAATAAAGGTTTTCTAACATTTCCCCATTTGACATACATCACAAAGCTCTCAAAAGTCTATATCACCTCAAAATCTAATGTCAAATTTGAGTGAAAATCCCTAACTTATATCTCCTCAAAATGCATAAAATTTGTGTTTAATTGATTAAAGCTTCAAATTGTTTGTGTAACAATGTTCTCAAATGATCGAATTTGTATGAGTTGTTTGATATGTTTGGTAAAGGATTGTTAAGTTTATCTTATGTTACTAATATGCATCAAGTGTGTAGGCACTTGGCAAAGTGCACATAGAACTTAAAGAGCTCGTTACTCAATGTGGTCGAGTTGTTATGATGGATGACATGGTGCAGTCAAGTTTGGATAGTTATACATCGCTTAGAGATCTATAACGAGGTGTACTTAAAGATGATCAATAAAGATGGTATGGCACATCCTATATACTAAAAAATCCTCGCAAGGAGCAATCTAGGGCAAGGAGCATGGAGTGGTTGCTAGTTTGATGATTTGACAACTTGTAACAAGGTGTGCTCGTAGGTAATCGATGAACGATAGCATGCATCCAAAGACCAAAAATTCCTAGTGAGAGGTACTCTACAACAACTTGGTGGCAGACACCATAGTTGAACAACAAAAGATGGCACATTGGATCAAACATAAATAGCTTGGTGCATCTTACGTACTAAGGGTTAAACACAAGGTGAACTCAAGGGCAACGTAAAACATCAACAAGAGAGTTATAAGAGAAAATGTATGAAATGTAACCTTGAATTTGAACTTTTGGCCATCATCACCATGATGATGTGTATGCTAAGTAGGGGCATAAATTACATAGTGACTTGTAGGAAGCCTTCAACTAAGGAACAAATAGGTTCCTAGTTGTAGTCACCAATTAAGTTCATTCTCGATCTGTACATAGGCATATGAGGGTACAAAGCAAGTGAGCAATCGACTAGAGGTCAGCCTTAGCTAAGTAGAGTGTTTAGCCAACTCGATAGTTGACTTATCAAAAAATTCAAGAAATGACTAGATGCTTGAGAAGTTGATTAAACAAAAATTCCAATTAACTGCCCAACTAGTCATTGATTGTACAACGGTTATTTGTGTCCAATCAGTTGATTGATGGTTGTTTATAGTCGTTTTGTGGCTAGCAAAATAGAATCGTTGAAGACCTTTTTATGTAAACTATGGAGGTTGTTTGGCTTGGCAAGGTTGCAGAGAAAAAGTATGATCTTGGTGTGACCTAGTTCTTAGGTTAAACAATGCTTAAAAGCTTAAAAGTTGAAGAGAAGGTGTTCTTCTACAAGCTCTTGGTAGCTATTCTCTTCTTTACTAATTTGCATATTTCTTTATAAGAGAAAAATTACTTGTATGAGGCTTTCTCCACCTCTAGCAAAGAATATATTCTTAGTGGATTTGTGGAAGTGATTCACTTGTCGAATCAATAGGTCATGAACTAAGAGCAAGGTCCCGATCCCGAACCACATAAAATTTATTGTGTTGATTCATTTTTCATTGTGTATACAATATTAACACAATGAACCAAATCGACACACAAACACCTTACACTACTAACAAGCTTCATTGTTCCTATTTTGCAAGAGGAATTTCATTTTACGTTAGTGCCTATTCAACCCTCCCCTTCTCCCCTTTAATCCGTCTGAGCCATCATCACAGCCATCCTATGCAAATGTGGTTTTATTAGGTGACAAGGAGATCTAGGATCGCAATGTCACCCCTTCTCCCTATCTTTTTCCTCTTGTTCACAAGGCTAGGGCAAGTTGATCTAGCGTTGATAGCCATCTATATTGATAAATCAAGGTTGGGAAAATTGTGGGTTTTAGTGCTATCCTTTAAGCATCAAAATGTAGTTACCAACTGAGGTGAGAAATTGTTCTTTTTTATCAAATCTGATGAGTGAGAACTATTGTTTATACGTTGTGGAACATTGGGTTTAAGAAATAGTTAGTGATGTTTGCCCTCTAGCTTTCCTATTTACGAAATGTCTTTTAATGATTCTGAATCACTGTGGTAAAATATCCAGTTCATACAACAAGCCATGAGTCCCAACTATTGGGATAGATAAACGAGAAGACAGAAAAAAGAACATACATTTGAAAGAAACTAGTGCTTGTGTATCATTCTGCAATTAAAAATAAATAAATTAATGATTCAAATTAGGCTATATTTTACATACTAATGTCCAAGTAATAACAATCAGGCAATATGACAATCTGAAGGTAAAATCTAAGAATATGTGAGATGATGACCACATGGTAATTATTTAACATCAGCAATATTAGATGTCTTAATGTGAGATGATGAAGTTTGTTTTCTGGTAATGAATCAAAGACTAGAATCAAAGCAGCCTGACACATCAAAGGATGTTAATAGTTCAATTTTATGAAACAAAAAAGTGCAGGTTTCAAGTGTTAAACATGTTAATCCATTGAAGAATCAAAATAATGTCATACAGTTGCAATTTGGAATTTTCTTTATTACTTTTTGCAGTTTTCTTTCTTGTCGTACTCTGTGTATCACATATGTTTGTTAGTTGTTATGTACTTAGTAGTCTCCTTTTATTTGACCAGCCCTAGTTTTTTCTGATGTGACAGCACAAAAAACAGCAGCTGGGACACAAAAAGTAACAATTAAGAAGATGATGCTTGATGACTTCAGGCAATGAGTTCATTTGCAAGTTCATGTTCAAGTCAAGTTGGACATAAAGAACTACTAATTCTTCAACAAAGATGCAACCTACAAGAGTCTTGACATTACAAGATATTTATTGAGCCAAAGATCTGAAAAAAGATCAACAAAGAAGAACAAGAGCCAGACGACATAATTAGTAATAACAGTAAGCCAAAGAATTGGCTTTGCACCAATTTTATTCAAAGATGTTCAAGAGTTGGAATAGGTAGATGTCTGTCATCTAAAGAAAATAACATTGAAAAGAAACTATCATCTTTTTTTTTTAACAAAAGCAAGGTGCTTACGCTTTCTTTACTATGATAATGAGATATAATGTCATAAAAAGGAGTATTTTAGAAAGATGCTAAAGAGAAAGATTGGCGTATTAACTATTATTCCATGCTATAATATCTGACTGCATTGCTTCCTGATCTTCTGTTTGGTTCTCCAATGGCGCATGTTTGTATAGCATGATATAATAGGTATTCATGATTTGTATACACATATGTTATAACCACAAAAGAATTTAGTCTGGTAAAGTTAGTGTAAAGAGTGATCAAACATATCATCAGACCTTTCAAGATAAACCCTTTGCTTTCTTACTCAATGACCTTATCAATAAGTTTTGTAGGAACTTCAGAAGAACCACAACGTTTTCCATTTGTCCTAACTCTTATTTCCACCGCAGAATGTTTATCGTAGTTACAGTTGAATTTTTATTGCTTACTTAATACAGCCTGATGTTTACTGTTACATCACAATGTTTATTATCCTAGGCTATGGCTTCTATACGGTTAGATTTATGGAACTAGTGAAGCTCAAAACCAAGAACTTGAAACCGCTAAAACTTCTCCTTGTTACAACAAACTTAGTGCAATCCACAATCTACTAGTCAAAATACATATGCACCAGCAAAAACAACAATAACGTAGCTACAACTCAACTAAACATGGCGAAGCAATTAATTCAAAAAAAGAAACAAGCTTCGGTGGCAATGGCAGACCCATATGAGCTCCATAATCCACCTAGCATTTCCGGACAAACCGAAAGATCAGCATGATGTTTGAACAAGAACTAGCTAGATCTTACCGAACGAGGTGATGAATCCAAACTAGTTCATTACTTCATCGGAGAAGATGCACAAAGAAACAAAGTCGAATCGAATAAGATTGAGAACTCCACATAACAAGTGTGGTGGGGATTCAAGAGTCGGATTGGACTTCCGGCTAATAAAATCTTCGAGGATTCGCGGGTCGGTGCTCAAGATGAGGACAAAGATTAGGGTTAAAAGTTCGATTCGGCCGTTGTTGGTTTAATTGCTTCAATCAGTTTAGTAAAATAAAGAAATATACAAAAATTATATGAGGAACAAAAAAAAAAGCATCATAATTTATTACTGTAGGTTATTAACAATATTCACTTGGGAATTTAATTTAATAATTGTAATATTACAAAATTTCAGATTAATTATCAAATTTTACAGAAACTTTTAATATGTATTTATAATTTTAGTAAATCTTTAGCTCAATTTTATAATGAATCTAACAAATTTTATAATGAATCCCAAAATGATTTATTTTTAAAAAAATATTTTAATCATATAATTTTATTAAAAAATATGCTAAATTTATTATAAAATTAAATATCAAAATAAAAAATAATTTATAAATTATTAAGTGAATTTATAAATTTTTAATTAATTTGTAAATCTCTTATAATATTAAAAAAAATAATTATTTTGATTAATTCAATTGAAAATTGAATTAATTGATCGATACCTTATTGGTTCGATTTGTTTAATTTTTATTTGAAAATTTGATCGATTCAATTAGTTCAAAAAAAATCAATTTGATTTTAATCGAATATTCACCTCTACCTATTGGTATGGATAGAGATAAATTCAGATATACAAGTAAGAAACATATGATAGGGTTAATTCTAAATCATGAGTTTCTATAAGATTTAATCTCTTACTGTTACATCAGAAATGATATATGTCCACCGTCTAGGCTATATCTTAGTGACTTTAATAATGGAGGTATGTATAGACATTAGTGTTATTATTTCATTAACACAAAAAAGTTAATAAAATTGTACTTGTAAATCTTAAAAATTTTATGGATTTCCAAAGGAAATATATTTACATTCTTATTAAGTATATATAACAAGATAAAAAAATATTAATTAATTATAATTTAAATTATGTTAATATCGATCAAATATCATTTAAATATTAATTAAATTTAAAACAACTCCAATTTAGCCGGCATGAATATGTTGGTAAAGCAATTAGAATGATAATAGAAAGTTAGAATTTCAAATGGAATAAATATTTAAAGGTCAACTTCTAAGCATCAATAATTTATATTTTGAATTTATCCGATAGATAAATAAAAGAGAAAGTTATGAGAGGGAAAAAAGTTCATTGGGAAAAAAAATCTCTAGAAAAAAAAGAAAGAAAAGATAAAAGATATTTTTCTTTTGTCTGCATGTGAGAGTAGGGGAAGGAAAAGAAAATTAAAAAAATAAAAGAAAATCATAATTGCATGGGGCGGTCGTTGTGAGGTTGCGGCCGCTTGTGCAACCAAGTGAGTCTCTAAGACATAATTGAATAGTTGAGTTGATTATCATATGGCAGAGTTGTAAAAGAGGACAAGAGTTTGAATCTCAATGAAGTTGAGATAATATCCTCTTCTATTGTGACCAATTGCAGTTTCTTGATTTATCTCTTCACAGATAATTATGAGAATGACCGTATGAGATTATTGGATAGTAGATTTTATCTTTTTTTTTTTACAGAAGAAGTAAAAAATGATCAAAAATCAATTTGCCTATCTATTCATTAAATAAATAAAAGAAAGGGAAAAAAACAATCCATCTTAAGAAAATAAAAAAGAAGTTTCCATGGCAAAATTTCGTCAATTTTATTTCCCTCTTCCCAAATAAACAGAGCATCACATTAATCAGAACATCTGTATTAAAAAAGAAACAACTTCAATTTAATCAAAATTGGTATAAGTTATTAAAATTGATCAAATATTATTGAATTAGATTCAGCTAAAAAAAAATTTTAATCAAAATTATTATAATACAGTGTAGTTCATAAAAATTTATTTAGAGTAGTCCTCAAGATCATTGCTGCTCTAATAATATAGAAGAAAGGTATTTTCAAAATATCTGTTTTTTTTTTCAAATGGATAAGGGGAGTCTTTTAATTTTCATCTACATTAAACAATTTTAGAATATTTAATGGTAAATTGGTTGTATTTCAGTGCTTAAATAAATGAGCCTTATGTCAAATATCCATGAAATTATGGGGTTTTAAAAATAAATAAATAGTAAATTTTATTTCATCCAAACTTTACCTACTTCCTTCATCGAAGTTTTAAAAACTACATTTTTCCTCTAAAAAAAAATTAAAATTCAACGAAGAAAAAATTAAGAATATCCACGCATATTGTCCAAATTAATAATTATTTAATTATTGACCTCGCTATGAGGGTTAATTTTTATGTACTTTGATAAATTATGAAGATAAAACATAAAATTTTAAACTCCAAAATTAAAATGAAAAAGTGCGTAACTTGGACGCGTGAAAGGGAAATTAAATAATACATAATATATTTGTCATTAAGCAAATGTATAACACACAAGAGTCGAATTAAATTATAAAAAATTAGATATTTTTAATATATATATATATATATATATTTTTTTTTTGAATACTCAAAAGAAAGGGAAAAAAAGGTCCGTTCCGCTGGACTCGGGCTAATAAACCGGCAACTGGAACCGGTCCGTAGTTCGAATTAATTGGGCCAGTTCACGATGTCAAACTCTTTTACGACGTTCGTACCGCATAGAGAATTATGTACGGGGACGCTTTTCCACCGCCAACGTCTCATCGCGCCGAATCATCTTTCACCAGCGAGGCGAGGTGGTGCGAGCGGACGGCGGATGGAACTTGCCGCATATACGATTCTATGCAGCACGTGGTTGACAAGATAACCCCGAAGTCTGCGTCTACTCAGAATAAATACCTCCCCATATCTCTCTCCGTGTGCTTGTTCCTTTCCTCAAAACTCTCCTTTTGGGATCCCTCGATCGCACGATTTCGAGGCGATTTCCGTCAGCTTAAGGTTAGGGTTTCGATTCCCTGCTTCTTGTTGTTCCTGTCTCCTTCTATATTATAGGCATGGTCGTGGGATGGAGATTTATTTGCACTCTTTCCAGTTCCTCTCCGGCTTTAGGGTTCGTCGGGCGTTCCGAAGAGGAAAGGTGTCTTTTTTTGTTGTCTGTTTGATTTGAATCCCGAAAGGTCTTTCTTTCATCCCATGGTTGCTGTCTAGGGTTTTGATCCTTAGTTTTTTTTTAAATTATTTTGTTCGAATGCCAAAAGTTTTGTGACGATCTTTTGCGGCTGATTTGTATATTTGGTGGCGAATACGCGAGTTGCAAGATAGTTTTGAACTCTTGTTTGGCAGATAAACCTTTTTGGATTGTTACGACTTTATCTATCGTTCTGGTTCAGTTGTTCGTGTGAATCTATAGAACATGTTACGGTGTTATATGTCAAATTTGTCTTTTGTACTGGTAAATCGTGCAAAGTTGTGCTGAATCACGAAGTGTAGGTTTGTGTGATGGAGAAGGTAGTTCAATTGATGGAAAATCTTTGTTCTCAGTTAGCGGTGGTAATTCAGTTCATGTTCTACTTAACATGAAATTATCACATTTCTTTCTATTATAATTTAATATGATTGAAGATTAATTAAACCTGTACATTTGCATGTTAATTTTGTATATATCACTTTGGATTTCATGCTTCGAAATATCAAATTGGATCTTTTCATAATTTGTCTGGTTTTGTGTAATATTGTTGGCCCTAATTCGAGTTCATGTTGTTGTGATGCAGGAGAGTTAGAAATGGACCATGATGAAACTGGATGCCAAGCCCCTGAATGCCCAATTCTCTGCATCAACAATTGTGGTTTCTTTGGAACTGCTGCGACCATGAACATGTGCTCCAAATGCCACAGGGAGATGATTCTTAAGCAGGAGCGGGAGAAGCTGGCGCAATCCTCAATTGATAGCTTTGTCAATGGCAGTGGTAGCGGGAAGGAACCCGTTGTTGTGGGCAATGCTGATGCATTTGTGGGTTCTGCTGAAGTAAAATCGCTTAAGCTCCAACCATCTAGTGCTTTGGGATCGAACGAAGTTGGAGAAACAAAAATCAAGGAGGGTCCAAAGAGGTGCACAGCCTGCAAGAAACGTGTGGGCCTGACCGGATTTACTTGTCGGTGTGGAAACCTTTTCTGTGCTGTACATCGCTACTCGGACGAGCATGACTGCTCATTCAACTACCGAGAAGAGGCTCAGAATGCAATTGCCAAAGCAAACCCAGTTGTCAAGGCAGAAAAGCTCGATAAGATTTAAAGGCATATGATGAAGCTTGATCATCTTGGTTACCATGAGATCTGCATACAGTGCCTTTTCTTTCAAGATGTCAGTCTTCTGTGTTGCTGTATGAATGGCTGGAGGAATGATGCAGTAGGGCATCCTCCTTGCACTCGCAAAAACTCGTATCTTCTTATCAGAAAGGGTTTGCATGTTGCATCTGGTGTGTGAGCTTTAATTTGTGCTGGTCTAGTAGACAAATATGTTCTCATCAAGTATGCTTCAGTTATAAAAGTTGCTACCGCAGCTTCTAGATCGTATTTATGTTGGTAACAAGTCACGGTGATTGTATTGATGGTTCTAACTCATGACTTCCACACCTTATTCTTACCTTGGCAATTCCCATTACAAACACTTAGGTTGATAAAGAACTATATAACTTGTCATATTACAGTAACAACTTGGAGAATCACTGAGAGAAACGCAGTTCAATAGAAATAGTAAATTTGTACACGCATAATGTAGGAGTTAGGTATCGCAGTAAGCGATTGCTGGTCAGGGGCGATGGCACTGCTGATAAACCTAGCTCCGTACTGTACAATGTACATAGGTTTTGTTATGATAAGTTGCCGGAGCACCAGTCAATAAGTTTAGAGCTCTGTCTTCAGCTGTTTTGAGTTTGGTGGTACTGCAATCAACGAGAGATGGAGAGAAATGTCAGAAATTTATGAATTCAGTCTTTAAACTAGTTCATCGTGTTCATAGTTACATTATTGATAAAGGCTCTATCTGCACGTACATCACCGTTATTAATTCAGTTGTATTCATCCAAATTATGTGAGATCTGGTATAATAATCTTGATAAAGCCTCTGCCCTCACATACATCATCACCTTTATTAAGTCAGTTGTATTCATCCAAAGTGTACTAGAGATCTGCTATAACAATCCCATCCCTCTTGCCTCTAATCTCTATGTAGGATTATTCACTGGTTTGCACACACACACCAAGAAGGATTGGTCCTTCAAAGATCTTGGTTATTAACGAGAATTGAAAAGTTAGGATCACCTTTCATGTTATGTGTTTTAAAATCATAAAATGAAATTCAACATTAAGAAAGAGGAGGATATTATTAAGATTGATGAAATTAGTCTCTGAAATTTATCTCTCAGATCTACTTCTCAATGGTGATATTAAGGAATATGTTATTAGAAGTACTACTATCAAGATGCAATTAGTGAAGAGGAGAAAAAACAATAGATTAGTTTGGCCTATACATGCATTCAGCGACTTCCATAGTTAAACAAGATAGATCCATTAGATTTGAAGCATAAACAGCATAGAGGACGAAAATGAAAAAAAAACACTTTCATAATAAAAAATTAATTAAAAAAATATGTACGTTACAGTGTACATTGGCAGGATAAGGTTCTTGTTTGACTGAAATGTGGTTGACTCCAAATAGGTCAAGCCTTATAGTTTCTTATTTTATCACGAAAGAATTTAAGGGCATCTAAACGACAACCAGATTCTACTTTTAAGCGTTCATGGATCAAAAGGGTAATTTGCATATTCAGCCTTGGTTTCTAGTTCGAAACTGTCAGATGATTGACAGACTCGCAACAACAGGTAGCCCACCTTTCACAATTTCCACAATGCGTGACTTGTTCTATCCTTAGGACTATGCATCCAGCTGGCTCCATACCAAACCAACCGACATTGTAGACGCCCTACTACTCTTAAATGAAGAAAAACCAGTATTAATTTTTTAACTTTGATAGCAGAGCAAATCAGTAACTGGCAAGGTTTGAAACGAAATTGAACTAGCATTGTCAATGCTGCTACCCACGCGATTGGAGAAAAATGAGACCAAATGGATATATGCAGCGCTGTGGTTGTTGAACATATGTAGGAACAGGAGAAGAACAGTGATTTCACAGGCTAGAATGCTTTTCTTCCTGATATGTTTCTTTTGAATGGAATAAAACTTGATGACACCGTCTTTTATCTGCTAGCCAAGACAGTGAGAGATAACAAACACGGACAGTTGTACAAAGTGATGTGGGAAATCTATACGCCATGGGGACCATAGGGACCAGATTTAATAAGAGGAACAGTGGAAACTAAATTAAACAAGAGGATAGAGCTTCGTTGGCTCAAGCAATCATTTATGGCTTTGGGTCCGCCAATGCCACCTGATTGAGACAGGTGCTTTCAACATCCACAAGAAAAGAGAGCGTTGGTTTGTACTCCTTAAAACTTATTCATTGAACTCAGAATCCGCTACGGCACGTTTTATACTACAAATTCTACAGATCTACGCCAAGGATACTTGGGTGGATAATTAATTGTTCATGAGTGATCCAAACCCATGTCTAATTTTATGAGATTTCTCCTATGTTTTAGTCCAACTAAATCAACAGTGCATGGATTAGTAAGACCTTGCATTAAAAATGACTAACATGCATGCGAGGTACGTTGGCATTACCTGAATTGGCAGGGTCATACAGAAAGAGGGAAGTAGTAGGGTTGGGTAGGAGCTGAGAATGGGCTGCGCCATCCCTATCCCAAGTCGTTGGAGATTGCTGAGGCTGAAGTTGAGGTGGCACAAGATCGATGTGCCAGAATTGCGGCACCAGCAGCCGTCTGGTTGCTTCTGCAGTAGCATCGGTCAGCCACAATGAGGGATCCACGACCACTTCCCCTGGGCCGTTTCGTACTGTTACAGGCCCACACTGCAATGAATGACCAAGCGATCACATTTTCCATATAGAACGCGCGTACACGCAATTTTTTTAAGGATTTAACACTTGACAAAGTACGCCGGTATTTCATTGTAAAGAGAGAGTGTGTATTCGTAATGCCTACTATATACTACAAATGAGTTGTAGGAAAACGATAAAGTTGGGTGACCCTTATCGCATAATATTCAGTGAAAGGCTACAAAGGGTTGTTACCTCCGCCGATAAATATCTGTCAAGGCTGCTAAAGTCGATCCTCGGGTTGACCGCTGCCAGTCTCATTGATAGAAACTGAGAAGCGCAGTGGAGAAATCGAAAATGTTACTTAGAAATATAATCTTAAAGAAAAGAGCAGTTAATTTCAGTAAATAAAGAATATTTGTCTGTAAAAGTAAATAAGAGAATTTTAGATAACTCCGTGACTGACATTATTGACAGAATCGGGGGACTGCTTACCTCGACTTGCCTTTGGAGGGTCTGAACGTGGTTGATGATTTCGTCTAGCACTAAAGCCGTACCTGTTATCTGCGATCACATGAACAGAGGTCAACCAATTTCAAGTGCCTTGAGATGACCAGAAACTTTAATTACAGTAACAAAGGTGAAGTTGCTGGTCAAAATAATTAGTAGTTTGATTGCCAAGAAAAAGATGGATTGGCTTATCTATGCTTGAGGAAATGTATTGAACTAGCTTTTGTTGAAGATGATGTTACTGGTCTAGGTCTATGACAGATGACAGTATTGATTGTATCAGTCATGTCTACTATCAATAGGATGAACTTTGTTCAAGGCACGAAAAGGACAATGGAATAGCCAAATTTCTGCGAACTTTCTTCGAAGCCAGTGAGCCTGATCTTTAGATTATATTACCCTTATCCAGAGGGTTGGCTTGCTAACTGCTGGTCTGAGCGGATAGCTACATACAGCTAATTAAAGGCCGCATTTAGACCCACCTGCCATAGCTACTCCATTCCTTCACCATACTCCATCTCCGACAAATCCAACACACAACTAATTAAATGTCACATTGTAATTTCATGGCCGCTGCAAATTAGCTGGCGGCACAGTGGGGATCAAGATTAAAAAACTATAGTAATAGGAAGTTTAATATGTTCAACTTAACGTGTCTCAAAATTCAAAATGGTATAAATTTTAAAAAATATTACAAAGATACAAGGCTAAAAAGACATTTATAATATAATATAAAAGTCTAACATATTTGATTAGGGAATCTTAAAGGTTTAAATACTGCAAATCCATGTCCTGATCAATTTGTAAATCAACTATCATAGTAAAAAAAAATGGCACAACCGTCCAGGTGATTTTCACATTAAGACTTTCATAGATTCACATTATATTTAGCTTTAAGACATCCTAAAACAATTATATGTCTGATACTAACTATTTTTTTTTAAATAAGTATTTTAGGGTTATATCTTACTACAAACTGAAATAAATTCAGAGTCTAAGTTTTTTTTTAAAAAAAATATTAATCATTTATACTTATGAAAGGCATCTTTGGCAAAAGACTAGATAAATAAAAGTCCAAAAGTGATTGTTATAAAAAAAAAAGCAAAATTGTCATCTTTTCCATTGTTCTTGTCATTTATTCTCCAATTGAAATAACCAGACATAAATCAATCACGCAACCAATGAACACATATAAGCAATTCCTATTTTTCTGGTTTGATTCCATTGATTCTCCCCTATTTTCCCACCTTTTATCATTACACCAGACAAGAGTTAGAAGAATCCAAGTATGAGGGCCCAAAGTAAAAGTAAGACAAGGTAACTTGCAAAAAGAGCCCGACACATTGTTTGGTAAGCCGAACCACATCCGAGTCATTAAGCACCAGGCAATCCCCTCTCCCACTGCCCGCCTCATCTTTTTTTTTTACTTTTTTTCTAGAAAGTAAACTTTTGTGCAGAATTCACTTTTACATTTTTTAAATTTATAATCAAGAACGAGGTAGCTTATAGTTTGTATAAATCACAGGAAGTGTCAATTAAGTAATCAAGTAATTATAGCTACCAAATCAATAAATGTTGGAGAAATTACCAACCTTACTGCATCCAGGGACCAGTTCTTGCAGAAGCTTCATCCGCGCATTAATTTTTTCCCTTCGCGCCTACAATAATTAAAGCAAGGTTAGAAATTTAGGCTAATTATTAATTAATCGTTAAGATAGTAATTAAGCAGCAGTACCCTTTCCGCCAAGCTGTGGTTATCCGTGGCTTGTCCTCGGCGAGCGCGGACGTGAACATACGGGAGCTTATCGCCGTCGGTATTCTCCTTCGCGTTCTTACTCTTCTTAGCTGTGACCTTTGCCTGTGATTTGAAGGAAAGGCTTAGACGAACGTCGCAGTGCCCTCGGAGAAAGCGGAAGGTTACATTACCGCAAAAGGAAACCCTAGCGAGGCCGCCCCCTTACCTTGCTCCTGCCGGAGTCCTTCCTTTTCGCCGGCCCGGTAGGGATCGGATCTAGCGGCGGGGAATCAGAATCCTGCGGCTCCGCTTTGAGCCTTCCGGAGCTCGACGCCGGGGAGCCCTCGGCGGCGAAGACCGAGAATCGGGCGGCGCGATCCACAAGGGTTGCGTTGGAGGGGAAGGCGGGGGAGCAGTCCAAGGGCAGGTGGAAGGGCCGATGCACGGGGTGCTCGCCTAGGCAGATCCGCGAGGCAGGGGTCTCGCGCGCGCCCGAGTCGTGGAGGAGCTCCACAGCCTGGTTGGCCGGCAGGCCGAGGAGCGCGGTGAAAGAGCCTCCGCCGGTGGCAGCCGCAGAGCCGTCGAAGCTGCTGGGGTGGATCAGGTTCTGGATCTCCTCCTCGAATCGGAGCGACTCGGCGATCTCCGGCGAGTACTCACCGGAATTCTCGATTCCGATGCCGGCACTTCGCGGTGGCTCCATCTTCCGCCTCGAATCGTGAACTGCCCCAGTTCGCTGAATTCCCTGCGAAATGCCACCGGGAATGAGTGGATCGAGCCGATAGCGAGCCCCAGAAACGGCGAATGCAAGCGGCGGCCGGAGGGGATCGAAGCGGGAAGAGAGGAAACGATAAGGCAAACGTCGTCAAGTGGACGTGATTGATTTATACAGATCTCTTCCAATAACTTAACGGAAAGGAACGGCCGTGCTCGCGAAGGACTGATCACTGAAAGTCGCAGAACGGGGTTTGGGTGGTAAGATTACCGCCTCTTTTTTAAAATATCATTTTGATTATTTAAATAAGTATTGCAGGAAAATTATATATATAAAAAAAGTGTTTTCTTTCTGGCTACTCAATATTTATAGAGAGAGAGTGATGAAGCTACAGCTTGCTTTAAGCGTGGCCGCGACACGTCGCTCTCGTTCCGTATCAACGGGACGATAGGCGAATTTTGACCGTTCCCCGGGGTGCATGGAGATTCGGAAATGCGATGATCGAGCCAAACGAAGCCAGACACGCGTCGAACACTTAGAGGGCCATAACAGATCGATGAGCCCATGGATTTGGACCAATGGGCTTTGTTAATCGCGGGCCCCGTTCTGTTGGACAGTGGATGGCGGAGAAGAGTAAGGAAAAAGTAACAACACGCATTCGGTTAAAGTGTAAAAAAATAAAAGGACAAAAATTAAAAGGCGTCCCAACTTTCTTCTTTTGTAAAATTATTAAATAAGAAATCAATTTTATTTATTTTAATATTTAAAATTTTATTTTATTCTTATTTTTTATTTCTTCTATAAAAGGTGGAATCCGCCACTTTAGCGGCCTACACGATCAGTCCCACGAGGCCACGACCATATGTGAGGAGGTAAATCGAGAAATTACAATTGATCACGATGGAAAAAATATTACTCGACTTTGTTAAAATTTAAATCTTTGTCCTTTTCTATAAGTCTGTTCTAGCCTAACTAACTCAGCTATTTTCATTTCAATCTATCAGTAGTATTGAGATCGAAGTGCCCATGACATTTACTGCATATATAACTTCATAAACTTACATCTACAAGTATAGAATTCGAAATGTTAAAATTTAATAAGTAATGTTTTAATACTTTTTATGAAGGAGATCTTGATTCAATATTAAAATTATTATCGTGTGATTTAGACTATCCTTTTAATGTTTTAATAATTTTTATCAACATTTAATGGGATTAAGATTATAATAAATTGTATCAAAATCGAGGTTATTAAAATAATTTATTTAACTTGTCGTAGTGTTGATGTGACTACTAGAGTCTATAATGTTGATGGCATTTTTATATTATATGTATTAATTTATAAATAAATCAATAATAAAATATAAAAAATAATTATATATTCACTAAAATAATTTATAAATGTAAATTAACTTAGACTCTCTAAATAATTTATCCACATCACATAGAAATTATTACTATTTTAAAATAAATTATTAGTATGTTTAAATTAGTTAATGCAAATTCAACTTAAACTATCAAATAAATTATTTATATCATATAAAAATATTCATATTTTAAAATAAAATATTTTATAAATAAATTAGTTAGAAAAATTAAAAGGTTACCTCTCTTTTAAAAATTATTAAAACAGCTTTTATTTGATCAAATTTATTATAAGTAATAAAAAGGTATTTTGGATATCAATTATAAATGGATATTATTTATACCCAAACCCTCTCGTCCCCTCTTCTCGCATCGTTTCCGGTTGTCTGGCGCCGGAACCCTAAGTCCTGCCTGTTTCCGGCTGTCTGGCGCTACGCCTTGCCGCAGCGTCGCCGCTTTTGTAGAGGAAGCAAGGAAGTGTGGATCTAGACTCACCGTCCCTTAGACTTCTGCCTGAAGATCTTCGAGAACCACCTACCCACTTTGGTTCTGGTTCGCCATGGATTTCGAATCGAAGTATGAAATATCTAGCACCGTGAATTTTATTCGCAGAAGGAACTTTACAAGAGTTGCGTTGCAGGTCATGATTCTGTTTTATCTTTTAATTGAAAGGATTTTTTTTTGTAAAGCTTCTTATAGCGGTCGTTGTTCTATTTTGTTATTCCCTCAAGTTTGATCTTTGATGCCAGTTTCCTGACGAGCTGCTGAAAGACTCGCCGCGTGTGGCAAAGGCCCTTAGGAGCGACCTCGGGAAGGACGTGCGCTTGTATGTCATGGCGGATGCAGCCTACGGAAGCTGCTGCGTCGATGAGATTGGAGCCTTACATGTTAATGCTGAGTGCGTGGTGCACTATGGGCATGCTTGCATGAGTCCGTGAGTCCTCTAGTCCATATATATATATATATATATATTTTGTTGATTCCTGTCTGACTAGTTTTAGATGGCGGAGGGTTGTGTTCTTTTCCTGATTAATGGCGGCTTCGATGGTGATAAGCTCTCTTTTTCATAATTTTTATGTGAAAGTTAAGACCTTTGAGCAGTTTCTCATTATAGTAGTTCATTCGGCTTTTGTGTCTTCTTACCTGTTGTTTTCAGTTGATTTTCTTGTAGCTTTTCAGTATAAATATAAATTCTTGTAGCTCTCCAACAGAAATTTTTCTTTATGTTTTGTGTAGGATGTCTAGATCTCTTCTGGTCAAGTCTCTGCCACTTCATTATATAACACGTCTTGAACTTTGATTCTCATTGAATAATGTTTTGTTTCCACAATTCCACAATACTGACTTTTATATGGAAACTCTTCTCTATTTAGATCTGGAGTCACCAGATGGTTGTTCATCTGAGTCTAAGACTATGTCTAAGGAAGCAATGCAAGTTGAAAAATGAAAAGTTTTTATACTTAGACTGCCTTTGCCATTTGTTATACCTTACAGCTTTCACTGGCTCATTATACATCTATTTAAAGTCTTTGTTGCACTTGATCTGTAATTCCTTATATATATCTATATATTTTTTCTTTCAGAACGTCAACTTTGCCAGCTATGTTTGTGTTTGGGAAGGCTTCTATCGATGTAAAAGATTGTGCCCAATCATTAATTCAATGTTTATCATCTAGCAACAAGTCGATTATGGTACTGGCCTACTTTTGTCAGTTTTTTTTAATCGTATCTTTATCTGTTCTACTGTGCATGATGTTATGATCGAAGATTTTTTTTTTACATCTACCCTCCTCAATCACTGTAATAACTCATAATGTTTTGAGTAAAGAACATTTTTTGCATTTACCTCAATCACTAGAATAATATGGTAAGAAGTTTTCAAGGTTCTGAGAATTCTTTGAATCTAATGACTGCTTATGACTATGTAGTAATAGTCCTTTTCTACAAAGAATAATCATATTGGTGAAAATGAAATTGTGCTGGAAAGAGGAACATGCATTTTTTTCCTTATTGAATTTTCATTAGCTGGCCTCTGAAGTATGTAGTTTTAGTAACTATCCTTTCTGGATAAGAAAATCAGTTTGGTTGTTTTGTGAATTGTTGAGCAGAGGGAATGCTGACAAATTCTATCAGTATCCTATGGTGTAGTTGCATCAAAGACAACTTCACCTAAAAATATGATGAATGATGTTCTGTATTACCAATATTTTTCGGTTCACTTAATTAGCCATTTGGCTTTGCAATATATTTGATGATTTGGAAGTTTATAATTGAAAATTTGAGCATTCATATTTTATTTGATGCTCATCTTTGAAGACTGCTAGACTTGTCTGTATTGATAGTAAGTTTTAAGATTTAATGAATATTTCTGTTCTTCATTGTCTCAACAATTTTGGTCAATCATTATGATGCAAAATGTCTACTTTTGGAAGTTCTCACTATGTATAACTCACAATTATGCATCGCCCCTTAAAAATTACGAGATGAAGTAAGACATGAAAAGAAAGGGGCAAGTTCCATGGGACATGCCAAAGGAAATTAGGACCCAATGCATTTATATGATTACTATTTCCATTTTTTTTGTTAATAACTTCATATCCATTTAATTTTAGGTCTTGTATGGTCTTGAATATGCACATGCTCTGGAGGATCTTAAAGCAATAGTATCTGAATCATTAATTTTGGGTCAGTCCAACCCCAGTCTTAAAGTTGTTTATGCAGAGGTTGTTGGTTTAGTGATAAATCCGTATGTGGATTCTACAAAAGAGATTGATCAAGTCACTTCACAGTCTAATTCCATGTCCGATGCTGGTTTCAATGTTAATGAAGATGAAAGAAAGATTCTTAAATCTAGCAACAGAAATAAAACAGAATCTGGTACTGGTTATTGCCTTGGAGGTCTGACATGGAATGTTCCAGACCGCAAAATAGAGGACTACTTATTGTTCTGGATTGGTCCTGATAACGCCGCATTTAATAATGTCATGCTGACATTCAACAATTGCGAAATAAGTAAGTCATTTAGTATTCTCTGTTTTTTCCCTTGATACAAATCTCAAATCTCAACCATTTGAGGAACGAAAATTTTTTTCCAACTGCATTGTCTTCAGCATTAGATATTTAATTGCCGGTTTGTACTCAGGAGATATCTTTACTAGTTAATGACGTTCCTTCTTTGTTGCATGCATGTATCTCATTTGAGACTTGCTGGAAATGCTGCTGCTATCTGAAACTGATGAGCTATTTCTATCTGCAACTTTTTGTTGGATATGGTATCAAAATTAGAGCGACTTTTATCAGTAGTTGCTTGTGAATTCAGTTGGTGGATGGCATGTGAACTTATGCTGTTGCAAAATTTTCATCTATATTTTCTATTAAATGTCACACGGATAAACTTTAAGCCTTTTACTTCTATTTTTGGCAACAGGAGAGAAGCTGAAATAGACTTGCTTCGTTAGTGCTTGTACATAATATAACTTGGTTAGTTAGTGCTCATATGTATTGATACTTTGATTAAGAAATTCTTTACAAGGACAAAGTAATTCTAAAATTTCAGAGACAAAGTAAAAAACAATTTTATGCGAGGAAATGTGAACTGCTAGAATGACTTGTCCTCTATAGCACATTGCAATTCAGCATAGTGTACTCTGTTGCAGAATGGTTTATTTTCCATGGTAAGAGATAATTTAGTTTTTTTTTAAAGCTTTTGTTCTAAATTGAGGTTTCCCTCAGTTAGGTATGATACTGATAAAAGATGCTTGCTGAAGGACTTGTCCAATCAACAACGAATTCTTAGGCGCAGGTTCTTCATATAGATTACTCCTAGCTGATTTCTAAGCTTCTGAAGATGTACATTTATAATATATTTTACTGCTTTTGTATGGAATTGTTTTTGTAGATATTACCTTGTTGAGAAAGCAAAGGATGCAAACATTGTCGGCATATTGGTTGGCACATTAGGTGTTGGTATGTTCATTTAATTTATATGCACCTTCTATTATGTTGTTATCTCTATTTGAAGTTGAGCATCTTTAATTCCTTTTACATTGATTATGGGCTCATACATACTGAAAAATTGGCTTTGTTGACTTGACAACCATAAATTAAATTACAATTTTTACATTTTCAACTTTAACTTGTATAAATTGAAAGTGAACTATGGAAAATTTACAGAAAGTCGTAATATTTTATCAATTGTAGGACTAAATATTGATTGTAGGACTAAATATTGTTGCAGCCTTAGTATTTTCACATACAACTTATAAAGATTTGAGTAACTTTAGTGCTGCATTAGTAATTCAGGTCAGAACAGGATAGCTAGAAAAATAAAAAAGAGAGCTGGTGGAAGAGGTTATGGAAAATTTAAGAAACAAACATGAGGACACCATCAATGGCTTTTGAATACACTTTATGCATTGTAACACCATCACTTACCAACAACCAACAATCAAGCTTTATTCCACTAGGTGGGATTGACTATATGGATCCTTCTATGTCATTGGATTCTATTCTCTACTATATTATCATTCATATTTAAATAAATTTTATCTTATTTTATTGTTGTTAATTAAGTCTTTTTTTTCTTCCTCGTTTAATGTGCACTTTTGTTATAGTTTCACAATGCCAAATTGGAGTATCTATTGGTCGTTTACGTACATGTTCGTACCATCTTAAACATATCTTTTTGAGTTTTCCCTCAATAGGTGCAATTATGACTTTTTCTTTAATATTTTCATTTCTTATCTTGTCCATCCTTGCATGACCACACATCCACTTTAACATCTTTATCTCTGCAACTTTCATCTTCTGCTCATGTGCTCGAGTCATAGATCAACATTCGGTTCCATATAATATAGTAAGTCTGATCGCCGTTTTGTAAAACTTTCCTTTAAGTTTTAGAGGTACTTTACGATCACAAAGAACACTTGATGTTCTCCTCTATTTCAACCATCTCGCTTGTATTCTATGTAAGACATTTCTTTCAATCCCTCCATCCTTTTATAGAAATGATCCTAAATATTTAAAACTTTCAGTTAATAACTCATAATCTCCTATCTTAACAATTGTTTCATTGTGTCTAATATTACTAAATTTAAATTTTATATATTCTATCTTTACTCTATTAAGCCTAAAACTTTTCATTTCTAGTATTTTTTGTTAAGATTCGAGTTTAACATTTACTTCTTCACATGTCTCATCCACTAAAACAATATCATCTGCAAATAACATGCACTGTGATACTATATCTTGGATGTTTCCAGTGAATTTGCCCATGCTTAGTGTAAAAAAATAGAGATTTAAAGCTAATCTTAATGTAACCTTATCTTTATGGGGAACACTTCGGTTAATCCATTTGAAGTCTTCACCCTTGTCATTACATTCTCATACATATTCTTATTATTTCAATATACGCTATGCTAGCACCTCTATTTTCTAGAATTCTTCATAAAATTTCTCTTGGGACTCTATCATACGTTTTTTTTAGGTCGGTTAATACCATATGTAAGTCTTGCTTTTGTTCCCATACTTTTCAATTAGTTGTCTGAGAAGATGTATAATTTCTGTTATAAATTTTCAGGCATAAATCTAAATTGATTTTCGGTCACCGTAGTTTCCCTTAGTTTATTTTCTATTATTCTTTTTCAAAATTCAATGGTATGACTCATTAGTTTAATACTTTTATAGTTTGCATAATTTTGTATTTCTCCTTTATTCTTATATAATAGAATTAGAGTACTTACCCTCCACTGATCGGACATTTTTTTAATTTTTAATATCAAGTTAAATAACTTTGTTACCATCAATATCTTGTTTTCCTAGGCACTTCCATATCTCTATTGGAACATTATCTGATCCAACTACTTTTTCATTCTACCTCCCATTTAAAGCCTGTTTTATTTTTAAAATTTAAAATTTAAGATAAAAATTTAAATTTTTATACTCATTTGACTCACTTAAATTACCTAAGTTAAGTTGGTCACCTAAACCTTCATTAAAAAGTTAATGAAAATATCTCTTCTATCGCTTTTTTATTTCTTCATCATTTACTAACTCTACTGCATTCATCTTTAATAAATCTTATTTGAATAAAATTTCTTTTCTTCTTCTTTCTTACTTGTAGCTATTTTATAAATGTCTCTTTTTTCCTTCTTTTATATCTAATTTTCAATATAAGTATTCAAAATTTTCATTCTTAACTTCATTCACTGCTTTCTTGGCCTCTTTCTTGACTACTATATATTTTTTTGAGTTTTCCTTATTCTTACAAGTATATAATACCTTATTCGTTTTTCCTTTACTTTCTCTTGTACTTTCTCATTCCACTATTAAAATTCTTCATTTGGTGGTGCACGTCCTTTTGACTCACCGAGTACTCTTGGCTATTATTTTCAACTTTGATACTATCTTATCTCATGCCGTATTCGAGTTGCCATATATTTCTCCTAATATTTGTACTTCTATCTTCTTCATAAATATGTTTTGTTTTCCATTCTTTAACTTTAACCACTTAATGCTGAGTGTCGTGTATATTTTTCTTCTATTGATATTATACTTGAGGCATATATCCAACACTACTAATTTATATTGGGTAGTTAAGTTTTCTCCAGGGATGACCTTGCAATCTCTATAAATCTTTTTATTTTTTCTTTCTAACCATAAAAAAAATTAATTTATGATTTATTATTTTCACTTTTAAATGTGAACAAACATTCTTCTTTTTTCTTAAAAAACGTATTAGCTAGTATAAGGTCATGTGCTATTGCAAAATCTAATATAGTTTTTTTTTTCATTTCTTGTTCTAAACCCATAACCCTCATGCACCCTTTCATATTCCTCATTTTTTACTCCTACATGCCCATTTAAATCTCCTATTAAAATTATTTCGGTTGGCGGAATATTTTGTAATACCTCATCTAAGTCATCCCAAAATATAGATTTGGTGTGTTCATGTAATTCTACTTGAAGTGCATATGTGTTAATTACATTAATAGTTTCCTTTGCCACTACTATTTTAAGAGCTATAATCCTATCCTCTTTCTAATTATTCTTACTACTTCACTCTTTAACGAATTATTGACAATAATACCTACTCCATTTCTTGTTTTACTCCTTTCTGTATACCATAGCTTAAAATCTGAAATCTCTATCATCTTTGCCTTTTCTCCTACCTATTTTGTCTCTTGTACACATAAAATATTAATTCTTTTTATAATCATCGTATCTACTACTTTTATTGTTTTACCAGTGAGTGTTCCTAGATTTCATGTTCCAAATCTTAGACAATTAGATTTTCTATAATATTTGTTCTTACCCAACCTATGATGTGAGAACTCTTGTATATTTAATACTACATTCAAATTTTCATGGAAATGTAGTGATCCTTACCAAGACGTTATAATCAAACTCTGCAACGTTTTCCTTAGAAGGAGCATTCTACCATTAACATAATAGTTTGATGGATTCATTCATTGAATATTTGCCTGTGAATGACAACCTAGCGTGCAACCCTCACTCTATTTCAATTGGGCTTGGGACTGACTTTGGCGGGTGTGTAACATTGCCACTTAGTTTTGGAAAAATCTAGAACCACAAAACTGTGCATACTGAACCTCCTAATTATAAAGATTCTGCTGGAATTGTTTGACAACTTTGTGTGGTAAACCATGACCTTTCTATTGCTTGTATTTCATTGATTTTTGTCTTTAGTATTATTTCCTTGAATGAAGCTCGTTTAGCCTTCATCAGAAAGAAAATGTAGCCTTCCAGTGCACAGTAAATAATTCTTATTTTGACCTAGCACAACCATTGTAACTAATGTAATAATAAATAATTCAGTTGATTCGAGTATTATTATGTGGTATAATCCTACATAGAACTGGATGGGGAGCCATGTAACCTACTCTAAATACTTTGGACAAACTGCTGTATGATGACCCACTTGCATGGTACAAAATTCTCTTAAAATTGCATTATGTTTGTGATCGGCAAGGTTTCAGTTCTTTGTTTTTATACTCGTTAAACTTCGAGATTACTTGATAGCATGTGATTTTGGATTTTCCTTGCTTTGCAAGAACATGAAAAATAGCAAAATCCATCTAGAAGGTTCATGCAGCCGTTTCTTATTCATGTTCTTGAACCTGAATTTAACATGCCTTGTAGGATCCCTTTTGTTAATTATCCGTCTTCAATTATGGCCAATGAAAATTGTGGCTCCGTTGGTTTTTCTTAGAGCTTTCTCTAGATTGTGAAATTTTCTTGTTGATGGATTTGCACCAGCTGGTTATCTTCACATTATTGAACAAATGAAAGAACTGATCAAGAGAGCTGGGAAAAAGTCATACACACTAGTAATGGGTAGACCAAACCCCGCCAAACTTGCAAATTTTCCTGAGGTGATACCTGGCCACAAATTTACTGCCAATTTTATACCTATCCCATTTCTTTTTTTAGTTATTTAAGACAACTGATTTTTTTTTTTTTTGTGACAGTGTGATGTTTTTGTCTATGTATCTTGTGCCCAAACTGCACTTCTTGACAGTAAAGAGTTTTTAGCTCCAGTGATCACTCCTTTTGAAGCTGTATTAGCTTTTAACAGGTACAAGTTATTATAGTTATTTTATAGCATGAGTTCCTGTGTCACTTAACCTTATTTTATTTCCGGTTTCAGTTGTTTTTTTAAAGGAAATATAGATATTTGGCTGCTTTGAATGACTGTCAAAGATGCTGACTATGATTTGGTTTAGGGGTCTGTATACGAGCAGCAATCCGACCCCAAAATTTTGATTTACTATTGTAGAGGAGCATAGACTGCAAGTTGTTAACAAGGTTTCTCATGCAAAGAAATGTTTCCAAGTTATAAGACTAAATCAATGTTCCAAAACTATTTCTTCTAAACGCACAGAGTGTCTCATGAGCCAGCTTTCACTTGAAAATTGTACACATTTTTTTTCTCACTGAACAATGACATGAAACATTTGGTGCTGATATCCGCCTTTAATTGTTATATTGTAAAATTACTTTCTTTTGAATGCTGTCTTTGAATTACTATCCTTTTTTTGCAATTCAATCTAAGAATGAACTGATTTTCTGATGCATAGGGGAAGGCAGTGGACAGGAGAATATGTAGTGAATTTCCAAGATCTTATAGATTCTAATATATCCGAAGAGGTTGAATATGCCGAAGAAGCTCGGTTTTCCTTCATCAAAGGTGGCTATATGGAAGATAGCCATCCTCAAGGTATTCACTTTGATCTTCCCTTTCTAGTTGTTTGCATGTTTGAAGTAAGTTGCATTCTTCCCTGGTGTCACAAGCTTCCATTTAAAGTGTTGATTTATTTTCCTCTTCACCTCCTTATGACAATTTTGTCATGAGAAATTGGGTTTAGCAATCTCTTTTGTAGAAATAGGTCTCATATTTACTGTGATCCTTTTTATTTCAAGTGCACTACATAGATGTTCATGATGGAAATCAATAGATTGTTCCACCAGTGAATATGCCTATCGATACCTACTCTTCTTATCGATATGCATCAATGGTTTCTGGCTTTGGTCATTTGTTGATTCATCAGAGCTTTCATAACTGTTTCTGCTGGCTATTATTTCATAAATTTCACACATTGTCAAAAGTTAATGCACAACGTGAACTGTTGGCAACAACAAACTACTATTCTGTGCTCACGACTAACTAATGTTACTAATTCTGTTTTTTCTCCCACAGAGAATGACAAAGAGCACGACGCAAGTTCCTTAGCACTGGCAACAGTCACAGAGAAGTCACTAAGTCTGCAGCACCAACATCCGAATTCTATATTGTTCAAAGGAAATGCTAGATCTGGATCAGAGTTCTTTGCTGCTCGCTCCTACCAGGGTCTCAACATGCAGTACAATAACCCAGCTCCTCCTCCTTATGTGATGGGCAGAACGGGCAGGGCAGCCGCTTATGTGGACGAGAAAAGGCAGGCAGAAGGCTCGCTTGGCGTCGTCGACTGACCTACTCGTCACAGTACCAGTCGCTGAATGGACCAATTCATGCACCGAGAGATCCTGCATCAACTCACCAGGTGCTGTTGAACAACAAATAATTCATGCAAAAGCTCTCTCTGTCGTCTCAGAGCTTTGCTTGAGGGCCCAAAGCTTCCATGGGTGGTGTTGTATTTACTGGCATGAGCTCAAAATTGAGCTATTTCCATTTGCATACGGTTTCATAATTTAAGACTGTAGATAAATTTCTTTTTCCTTTTTTCTTTTTTGTGTGCCGGTTATAGATTGGATGTTCAAAGAGGAGGGTTTCTCTTCTTATGTTGTGTTTGCTGGAAGGAAGTAGAAGGGAGATGTAGTAGTGAAAAATACATTGGATTGGATAATAATCTGTGATGTTGTTGAGCTTATTAAAAGTGGTTGCGTTTCTAGTTGAGTTGAGGTGGATATAGCCTAGTGGAGACGTGGTTTGTTTGAGTAGGATTGTAAATGAATTAAATGTTTATGAACAAACTCATTTATGTTTTTAATATACACAAGTTTGTTAAAGTTTATAAATCAAGATTGTGAATTATTCGTAATCATCTTTATAAATAAAGATTTGAGATAGAGAATTTTGAAGTTGGATTGATGTTGAACTTTATCAAGATTGATGAAGGTGCATGACTATTTTTTTATATAATAATTTAGGTTTTTTATTTCGCTAAATTAGGAAGGTAGATGACTTTCTTTTTAATTTATTTATCGAATAATTTATGTACATTTAAAATTCGATTATCTTCAAAACTTAATCTTCTTATTAATTCCATGTCCTGGTGTCTTTGGCGCCGCGTTTCTTCGTCTCCATAGATCGATCGATCGGTCGAACCTCCTCTTCTTCTCCTTCGTGGTTGGTGACGGTGGCGATCGTGCTCGTCGGGGTGATATTTCGTCCTGGATTGATTGTTCGATTGACCGATCGATTTTTCGTGATCGGTCGAGGGAGAGGCGGAGGGAGGATGTCGTCGGGCAGTCGGAACAACTACGGCGAGTTCAACCAGAAGATCGACTACGTCTTCAAGGTGGTGCTGATCGGGGACTCGGCCGTGGGGAAGTCGCAGCTTCTCGCCCGGTTCGCTCGCAACGAGTTCAGCGTCGATTCCAAGGCTACCATCGGCGTCGAGTTCCAGACCCGCACTCTCACCATCGACCAAAAGACCATCAAGGCACAGATCTGGGACACCGCCGGCCAAGAAAGGTTCTCTTTTTCGCCGATGTTTTCCCTTTTCGTGCCCTGGTTTTCCCTGTTATTTCATTTTGGATTGATTTGCCTGATCAACAATCAAATAAAAATTCAACAACCAAAAACAAAAAGAATCTTTTTCACGGTGTGATTGATATCTTTTCCAATCATAATATGAACAAGATGGTTAATCTAGTTTGGATGTTGTATGAAAAATTCTGTTATAGTGTTGTCCGAGTCTCGAGGAAGCAGGAATGCTTGATGCTTCAGAATATTTCGTCATTTATCTTTCAGTTAGTTATCTGCTTTTTTTTTTTCACTCTGATTAGGCTACTTGACTGTGGTTTGGTATGAACTACTCAATATCTAATGCATTAACTGCCTCTTTATCACCGTGATCAGGATGATAGATTAGAAAGTCAATCTACATTACAATGTGGGAAGGAAAGCCTCAATACGCTTGCATAACCATTATCTATGACACAAAAAGGTCACAACACTAGGAACTAACCTATAATGTTGCACGCCCTTCTACTTTTACACAATATGCTAAATTTCTAGTTGCTCCACTAAGAATGTGGGCAGTGATACATCCCTCCCTACTCTTACTTCGTTGATCTTTATGGTAAGATAAGTGTTTTTGCTATACCTGTACATTCATTGATCGAGAATTCTTGTGCCTTTCCTATAATGCTTATTATTCACCTAGACATTTCTTCAGACAAACTTATTGTGGTGGTATTTGCTGAAAATTCTTCTGCATTGTTGGCTTCTAGTGTTAATTTGGTAACGTAACCACAATATCTATAGTAACTCAAGTAGACTACATATTGGTTGTTTTAGCTTTGCTCACTGTACATTTCACTCGTTATAGACTGTAGTTCTTCATTCTTGAACTAGTTATGTCACTCAACTACGTGGTTGATTCCAAGGTGACTATTTTTCACAAATGTTATTGCATAGCATGCACCTTCAATTATGAAAGTGAGTTTATCCATTAGTCAAATATATTATTCTACATCAGAAGATTCTAGAGAAGTAACTTGGAAAGGGCATGTTATCCAGCACGTGCTTTAGATGGTTTCCTTAGAAAATTAAAAATACTTAATGATGTGGCAATGATCATAATGACACCAAGTAATGAAGCTCATAGTGTCCACCAAAAGAAACTCCCTTACCAAGTCAATTGCAAAATTTGTCATATGGTCTCTTTGGTTTACCTTGTATTAGAAAGGGTGGAAAATGTAAGTGCTTTTGATTATCTATTGTTTTTGTAGTGAGCAATCGTTATTTGCAAAATTAGCCGTTGAAATCACGGAATAATATCAGTTAACTTCTGTTTTGGTGTGGATGATCTTGCATACAAGTCACCATTCATTTGTGTGGATTGCATTGATGAGTTAACTCAAACCTTCCTGTAGATATATTATAATCTAGAAAAACAAAAGATTTATGAACTATTATAATGAAAAAAATCTATCCAATTCAACATACTAAGCCTTTCATTTTGTTGATTGCAAATTTCTTGCATTTCATGTTGATAGAGGAATTTCAGTTTCTGTAAATTTAATCAATGAAATGGACTTGCTTGAGCCAGAAATACTTGTGGAAATTCAGCATAACTCTTGCATCAAATTCCTAATGATCTCATGCTTGACAAATTTTACTCTGAGAATATTTGGTCCATATAAGGCTTTCCTTAAATTATTTTCCCTATTGCCTCAGTCTAAGACTATCATTTATATTCTGAAAACTGACTTTTAGGGTAAGAGTTTGGATTTGCTTTTGCTATATGCACTTTTATATAGTTGGGTTATCTAGTTCGTTGAATGTCAAAGTCACCCAAATTATTTAGTCAAAGATCCATCTTAAGCCCAATATATTAGGGAAAATTCCAGATAAAGCTAATTTCTTCGCCTTTTTAAACCAATTCCACTTCTTGTTAGAACTTTGGATGCTTGTTCTATGTCCAATAACTAAATTTCCAATAATATAATTTACTATTTTATCCCAAAATCAGTTTTAGGTGGCATTTTTTTGAAGTACGTGGATTGAGGATATGTTTTAACATATGTTACCTATCTTGATCATCAAATCTCATAACAGTTGAACTCCATCTTGTTTAGGGTGCAATTTCAGATAAAGCTATTTGCTTTGCCTCTTAAACCAATTCCTCTTCTTGTTAGAATTTTGGATGTTTGTGCCATATATAACTAAATTTCAACAATCTAATTTACTTTTAAAACCCAAAATTAGATAAACTGACTTTTTATAGGTTGAATTTCAGTGCGGTATCCTAATCAATACACAGTTATAAAATCTTGTTGTCATATATTAAGATGTGTCAATTAAGAGTATGCTTTATCATATATTACCTCACTTGATCATCAAATAATCTACCTTATCTCAGACACTAACAGTGAGAATACTGCCTTTAATTCTCAACAGGTATCGAGCAGTAACAAGTGCATACTACAGAGGTGCAGTGGGAGCCATGCTTGTCTATGACATAACTAAACGCCAATCGTTTGATCACATGGCCAGATGGCTTGATGAACTACGAGGGCATGCTGACCGAAACATTGTGATAATGCTCATTGGAAACAAGTCAGATCTCGGAAGCCTTCGTGCAGTGTCAATTGACGATGCAAAGGAGTTCGCCCAGAATGAGAACCTCTTCTTCATGGAGACATCTGCACTCGAAACTACCAATGTTGAGAGTGCATTCGTGACCGCGCTCACTGAAATTTACCGTATTGTGAGCAAAAAATCTCTTGCTGCTAATGACGAACCTGAATCAACCGGGAACTCAAACCTATTGAAAGGAACTCAAATAGTAGTCCCAGGGCAAGAACCTGCCGGTACCAAAGCCACCTGTTGCTCATCTTCATAGATTCTATAGATTCTGTTGCTTTCCAATTCTTTATGGTTAGTGTTTTTCCTTCTTTCCTATAACATTTTTCCTTTGCTTCCTGTCCATTTCCCAATCTTTTACACTTATTATTATTATTCTCAAAATGGATATTTGTGTAACAATCTGATTGATTTCTTGTTGAAAATCAACTACTGAACAAGATGGATGAACAGTATGCTCAATTGGCTTATACAATTCATTCTCCTTTGTAAACTACTCTTTATAGAGCCTTGTGTAAAAATTCAGTGAATCAACAATATGTTTGATACTAAAATTCATTATAGAAAATTCCACTTTTATTTGCTAAATTCTTTGTATAGCCTCTAAAATTTTGATAAATATGAATATATTTATGTAATTAATATATATCTCTGTTAGATTATGTTGAGATTATAACAAATATACATAAGATTTAATTATTAATGATAAAAATTTATTTAAATATAAATAATAATATAACAGAAAATTTTAATTAGTATATCAATTGATTGATTGTTATTATAGTTTTATTTAATTTTATAATTATTATGTACTATCTCATTCGTTTCATCTCCTTTTGCAAGTATTTTCGCATCATTCAACAATGGCTTTGCGTTAATGACGGTCATAATAAAGTATTAACCAACAGCTTAAAGCCTCACGTTTCAAACAAATAACAGTCCAACGACTTATAACATAAGTTGACGATCATCTGTATTGTCTAAGTCACCAACACGGAATTTAAACGGGTAAGAGATCCAACTTCAGTGATAAAACGGGAAGCTTAAAATCAATAGAAAGGTTCATGAATCTCCATCGTGATCTGACAGCGACAGCTAATCTCGTATTGGAACCGGTACCGATATCTGAATCGGCGACACGCTAAGTAATCCTCTTCTTCTTCGAGACGCGATTCGTGACTAGTGTCGTCGCTTTAAGTAGTTCTCTTTCTCTTCGCTAGCTCCACTCCAATTAGCGGCCGCGATGGTCGACGACAAGGTAGAGCCCTCGATCGCGACGGACGGCGGCGACAGCGGTGGGCCCCAGCCACTCCTCCGCCCTCGTCGTGAGCCCTTCGAGCACGGTCTCCTCCCGATCCCCAAGCTCATCTTCTCCGACGGAACCCTAACCCTCGCGCCGCTCGCCGACAAGCTCCTCCGGAGACCCGTCCCTTCTCCACACCGTGTCGATGCGCCCGCCCTCGCAGAATCCCTCCAGATCTCTCTCGAACACGCTGGTCTCGCCTTGGACACCCTCGCCTCCGTTCTCCCCTCCGATCCGGCTCCGGATGGCACCGCCGACGTCCTTGACCTCGTCCTCTTCCTCTACATCCAGTCCTACAAGCGGCTTGTCCCCCGTCCTCACAAAGACTCGGCTGCCGTCGCTGATGTCTGGCCCTCCACCTCGGCCTTCGACGGCTACCTGTCGGCCCTCTCGCCGCTTCAGGTTGGCGACTAGTCTTGAATCCCTGGTCTTTCCATCATTCAGTATTTGGATAAAAGGCTGCTTTATTTCTTCCGGTTTTAATGAAAATGAGCTTTCGCTTTCCTCACATTGCAGCTTGTACGAAGTAATAGTCGCAGGTTTCCTTCACAAGCAGATGAAGAAGCTCATCAGTTGTCATACATACAGAAGCATATGGGCAATATACTTGCTCTTTTGGCGGAGACTGTTGAAGGAGATGGCGACGAATCTCTGGTTTGTTTCACTCAAATATCCTAAAAAGTTTCTGCGATCGACCCTCCCTTTTCTGTCAAATGCATTCTCCCATAAACGTTATCCTCACTTTCAGTTGTGTTTCATTTTCTTATTATTTCATCTACTATTGAATTAATTTTTTGGACAAAAACGTTCTGCTTACTGTCGTTAGAATGTTATTTGATTATTCTTCATATGAAGCAGAATAAATCATCTTTATCCAAATTTGTATAAGGGGTGGAATCTGAAATGATAAAGAATTCTTAATCTGGGTAGTGCTGAACCTGTTTGATGCCAGTAGATTACATGTTCATTTACTTATTTGCAGAATCCTAAACTAGTGACAGCTTCGCTTTGACCAATGCTTTTATTTGTTTTTTTTTTTTGACACTCTTCAGATGTAGGTGGAAATATAAAGACTAATACTTACATTTGCTCACCATGAACTGGTCAAACATTTGCATCTTTTTCTTGGGATTTTCGTATATCCCCCTATCATCTTATGCAAATGATTAAGTTCTTTCAATATTGCAGTTGTAATATTTTTTCTAGTTTTTAAGTTACAACATTTTTTTTTGGAAAAATTGGCTAACAGGTTTTGACAATGGAAAGATTTGAGCACCTTGGTTTCCTCCTCCATTTTTCTGAAGGAATTTCTTTGACCCAAGCAGCTCCTTTTTTTGCTAATTCAGATCCAGACATGCCAGCTGTTCCTGTTCCTGCTGCCCAAGTCCATGAATGGGTTGTTCAAAACATAATTGCTTCACTGGATCACAATGCTGAGAAGGTAGTAACAAAAGAAAATGGCATGCAAAATCCTGCAGATGTTGACGTGTATATGACAGATGCCTGTGCAAGTCATTCAAAGACCCAAAGCAGTAGCTCTCCTTCTGGGGTCGCTGTTCCTGCTAATTCAGCATACTCCCTAAATGT
The DNA here is from genome assembly GCF_044706935.1 of Curcuma longa. Taxonomy (NCBI): domain Eukaryota; kingdom Viridiplantae; phylum Streptophyta; class Magnoliopsida; order Zingiberales; family Zingiberaceae; genus Curcuma; species Curcuma longa. The sequence goes on along the minus strand of NC_133868.1, from coordinate 5,514,141 downwards.
AACTTTTGTGGAAGGTATATCAAAAGCTTCTGTTGTCAAGCAGCCAGGTGATATGAAAGGAAATTCTATAAAGGCAAGGCCTGCACTTTTAATCTTTTATTTCTTATCAGATTTCAAGATCAACCTAGACCTTAGAGAATGGCTTGACAAACCAATCCCTATCAGGTGTCAGGCAGGTAGTAGTCAACTATTGCATTAGATTAAAAGCAAAAAGATAGTGGAGACTGGAAAGTGTTTCTGTATCCTCCTTTTGTTTAGTGGATACATATTTGATTATGGATTTGAAAAATATATGTATATTTGCTTATAACAGACTTGACTATAGGGTGTAGGATGGTTGAGAATTCGACTCAGTTTTTTTATGGATTTAAGTTTCAATTTCATTTCTATCTACCAGAGCATGTAAAAAGATAAGACAACATATTAATCATATCTGTTTCAATTTTAACTTTATTACACTAGTGAAGTTTACATTCGTCACCAACATGAACTGAAGGTGTAAAGCCCCCAGGGTAGGGTTGAGTTGGCTATTGCAGGACAGATATTGCTACAATGGGCAAGGGTTGAATCTCGACGAAGCCTTGAAAATGTCCTCTCCCACAGTGGCCAACTACAGCTTCTCGATTTACCTTTTCACAGATGGTTGTGGGGCCGACTGTGTGGGGCCGTTAGGGTGGCAGATTCCACCTTTTGCTACAATGAACTGAAGGTGTAAAGTTTTAGTGAGCAAGCTAATTGCCTTCTGGTTTGTTTTGCTTCTTTGTATATCATGAATACTTGTTTGCTTCTGTATGGCTGTGGTCTAATTAATAACAATTTTGTGGGCATTTTACTAAATGCACTGCTTCTGATTTTTTCCAATAATTTTTTTCTTCATTTGTTATGGATAATGATATCCTGAGAACTTCTTTCCTTTGTTGAGAATCTCAAAATTTTCAACTTCTAAAACCATTACACTGCTTCTTATATGTTATTATGGTTGAAGTGCCAGCACAATTGTACCTCTAGTACATTCTGGCTTTAATGCTTTGGAATCATATTTACTAGGTCCTATCTAAGAATGTAATTGTTACACTGCAGGTGTTAAATTGCCATGATTCAGTGATTTATATCTTGGCACCTCTGAGGCTTGCTACAGTTTATGGATGTTCGGATGCAACTATCCTTCTTGGAGCTGTTGGCAAGGTATGTTGTATGCCTATCCTGAATTTCCAATACCATTATGGTTATCACTTCTCAGTTTATAGCATGTAGCATATGCAGCATTAGAGCTCTAGAAGATTTTCCACAAAGTAGGTATTTCCAAATATTTTGTAGAAGGTGACTTTTTATAGTATTAATCCTAATATTTATTTAAATCTCATCTATGCTTCCTTTGATAAATTTTATCCTTATATTCAATTTGACATCGTCTTTGAAATACTCTTTCAGAAGTTAGGAACTTTATAGATAGATAAGTTTTAATTTGATTAAATGGAAGGTCTCCAGACAAGCATCCATTTTTAAAATGTAGATACTATAATACTTGGTAAATTGAAAGCAAAAAATTTAGATATCTGTTTCATATTCCCACTTGTTCTTTTATTTGGAGTTCGATCATACGGAACAGTGGAACACTTAATGGCTATGTAGACACCACATGATTCTTGGAGCAGCTATGGAATTTCCTATCTTTTTCTATTACACGATATGCCTTCTGATTTCATATTAATTTACTTCCTTGGCCTTTATTTCTCAAAAATAGTAGTTTTGGAGCTAATTTGGAATTCTATTTATAAGGATCAACAATTGTTAAGATCTGTTTTGTTTTATGTAATGTCTTACTACTGATGTATATGCTATTTGCTTTTGGTTTGTAAATTTTTAATATATGTGGTTTTCATGTTCATTTTTTTCACAGTTGCCGCTTTTTGTTGTTTGTCTTAGGCTGTTAAAGTGGAGCACTGCGAAAGGGTACAGATCATTGCAGCTGCGAAACGCATGTGTATTGCAAACTGTCGTGAGTGTGTATTTTACTTGGGAGTCAATCAACAACCCCTTCTTGTTGGCGATAATCACAAGTTACAAGTATGCTTCTTTTGCTTGATTTTGTTTTCTCTCTCTCAAGGAAGCACCTCTTGAATAACTAGAAAAGGACTTAAATGGGTAGGGATAATTAAACACTACAAGCTATTGATGGAGGTGATGTATCCATACTACGTAATCATTCAATTTTATTGTTGATATAGTATGTTGTGTCTGGTATTCTGAAGTATTATTTTTGTCAGCAGACTTTATGCATCCTGGTAAAGTTTTCTGATTATGACACTAGGTTCAGATTTTTGATTGTTCTAAAGGCATTACAAGTAATTTGATAAACTTGTATCAGTACAAACTATTTTGTTTGGACATTACAGTTCACATTGTTTCTGGGTCTAATCTGTTGGAAACCTACAACTTGACAATGGTTTTATGGAATCATGACCAAAGGTATATATTGACTTTGTGCTCAGTGGAAAGATCGAGATTTATTATCTGTAGTGGGAAAGTTAGAAATCTTAGTTTCATGTTTCCTCATTGACCACTTAGCAGTTTAAACTTAGCTTGAACCTTAACTACTCATTTGCTGAAAATTTAGAAATGAATCTGTAATCTTGCATTCAAAGCTCTAATATTGGCTAATCATTCTGTTCTTCTTTCATACATGGGCATATAGAACCCACATCTTTTCCCAAGAACAGACTAATCCCATTCTCTGTCCCTGACAGAACCAGGTCCCACTTAGTAGTTAGTGTTGCTAATCATTTGCTCCAATTAAGTTTGAATTCGTGTGTTAGTCTCCATAAGGCACTTCTAATCCTGTCAAAATAATCTTAGGGAATTTCCCCTTTCAAAATATTTCTCAAAGAGTAGTTTTTTCAGTGGCAATGCTCTTACAAATAATAATAACTGAATGAAGCATTCTTTTGTGTTAAGCAGACTGGGGTAAGAACTCCTTATTCATTCAGTATAAATTAGTTTTACCAGATTGTTACCATTGTGACATGAGTAACAACCTATTTGCTAAAATATTGATCTTGTCGCTTATTTTCTCTTTGCATCTAGCAACTTCATATTTGTCATCCATAGTAGTAGGCTAATGCATAGTGTGCTGCTATTTTTTTTCTTTTACTGTCTTCATTTCAGGTGGCGCCATTTAATACCTATTATTCACAACTGGAACAGCACCTAGCTCAAGCTGGCATCGATTCTAGTGTCAATAAATGGGACCAACCCTTGGTGCTGGGGATGGTCGATCCTCATGATCCTTTATCTCATCCTGCTGGAGTTTCTGACATTCAAGCTGAGCCAGCCATATGCATTGACCCTGATCAATTTACTAATTTTTTGGTATGCCAACGTAATTTCTGTTTTGGGTCTAGTTCTTGAAATTAGCATCCTGTGTTATGCAATTAAATTTCATTGGCTATAATTGTGAGCTATAGCTTTGGATTTAAAAGACTTATAGACAAGTTTGCACATTCCTTTGACTTGGCTAAGAAATTAGAATATGGTTTTCTTCAGATTCCTAACTGGTTTGGAGCTGAATCACCAGAATGTACAAAGTACAACCCATTTCCCTTGCCTGAAACCTACAGAGCATCCCAGAAGAAGAAGGTAACTTCTCTTATGCTCATTTGTACAGTGGCTATGTTTCACTTATACTACTTTTTCCTATTCTCAATCCTTGGTTGTATGGTTTCTCTAGCATACGAACTTACTTGATGTTCAACAAGCCATCAGAGATGCACCAGTTGATGAAACCCGGAAGCGAGAACTAGCATCTGCCCTTCATGCACATTTTAAAGACTGGTTATATGGTACTTTCTAACTTCCCACTTTATCCAGCCTGATAAAACTCCATGCACAAGCATCATCAGAATATCCTTTCAGCAACTGCAGAACTATGGTTTAGTGTATTTACTTTATGCATCTTGACAATGTTTTTAAAATAGAAACCAAAACCTGTCTTAGAACCCATCTAGGCATCAGTTTACTTGTGTTCACCTAACCTATTTAACTTACACCAATTCATGTTGAGCCCAGTTGTACCTGGTCTTGCTGGTTCTTTGCCAATCTGGTTCCGTATCTTGAGCCACATCATGTCCAAATCTAGCTCACTGAATCAATAGCAGTCTGGTTCTTAAAACATTGATGCTATGACACCTCAGATTAATCTCATATGATAACCTGTGAGCTAATATATAAAACTTAGTTGAGGGAGTGACTATTGACTTATTAACTTTGAGTTAGGCTAATAGTTGGTATGACAAGTTAGTTGGGTGAGGTACATAACTAAGAGGGTCGTGACAAGCAATGGAAGGAAGAATAAAGGAGAGGGAGAGTGCGGGTGAGAACTATGACAACGTACCTTTAGACTTCATCACAGGGCTTAGTCTTGAAAATTTGGTCTTTCTCTACTGTGGGCATCATACACCTTGTATTTCAGCATTATGCAGTGAGGCATTCAATACTGCCACACTTCCTGTGAATTTTACTTTTGACAATGCAAGTGATTTTAAACAAAGTTCCCTAACTTGACCGAATCCTTTTGCAGCGTCTGGGAACATTCGCCAGCTTTACTGTCTACAAGCCGAATGAACTTGTGACAGCGACGATGCCAATGTTATGCCTTGTAGTTTTTCTGAAACAACTGCAAGCTCTTTCCCCCTATTGAGATCGGCCTACCAGACTAACTCGTGCTAGACCTAGGGCTTCATGTGCTTGTGTAGTGGTAGCTGATATCGATGTTTTTATCTTGTTGCTGAATCGTCATCACGTTGTTATTGTGCATGAGAAATAGTGAGAAGAAGATAGTTGGTTACTGATGCATATTACAAGTTTTGGAGAACTAAATTTGTTCAAACTTGTCTTCTTAAATGTCAGTCTATGCCAGCCACCCAAACCCATTTGATGATTCCAAAACACAGCCAGCAAGTGGAGTTGGCACGTTATACCTTTCATGCTAGCCAACGAAATCTCATAAATTTTTTTATCACTTACTTTTCAAGTGGTTAATGTGTTAGTCAAATTGATATCTAATGTAATCTCTTAAATCCTTTTCTAAATTTGTTGTTGGGTTGTTGGCCCATCGTAGTCCTGTATGTTGGTCGATGTCTTCTGTATCTATAGGCTCCAGTAAGCCTCATCCTCTTCTACGAAGAATGGTTTTTGAATCACGAAGAATCCTTATCGAGCAGGTTCTCTTTGATCTCATTCTTCGATATTTTTTGACGCGAGATCGACCCCTAATGATGTTGCCCATCCTGAGGGTGACATCTGGATAACAATTTGATAGTGTTAGAGGTATGGTCCAATGACTGTCGCCCTTATAACGTGTTACTCTGTGTGTGTGGTTGGTCGGTGAGCAACGCTTCGCTCGTGTGGTCAGCTACATGGTTTGCCTAGGGCTCATGTAGCCTATGTGAACCTTCTACCTTTCGTGGTTATATAAGACTCTATAAAAGTAAATGAATGTATGATTTTTTTTCTTCATGCGAAGGCTATGCTTCTTCTTTGAGCTCTTTTGCTCTCTCGTGCACGCATGCACACGAGCTTCACATCTCGATCTAATGTCGACTTGATTGTCGGAGAGGTCACACTAACAACGCCGACCCTCAACTGACGACTTGCCTTGACTCCAGGGGCGGATCTAGAAATAATATTTGACGAGGGCTAATTTTTTTACAATATAATAACCATTTCAAAACACTCTAAAATCATAAAACTATATCCACTACAGTATAGAGAAATCAATATTTTTTTTAAACGTAAATATATAAATATGCGGGAGGTAAAAATCCTCATTCAAAAATTTAGAAATACATATCACTCAAAATGCAGATCACTCAACCAACTACCTCTCATCCTCTCCTAATCTCAAAACGGACAGAATCTCCCCAGTAAACTGGGGGTAGACGAGGTATATATAATTTCCATAAGAGGTAAAAAAATAAAGGGTAAAAGGTCAAAGAAATCCATGAGGTTGAAAGATTGGTATGTGAAATCTTAAAAGACTATCAGTATCACCCATGTTTGGCTTGGTAATCAGTGGCGGATGTAGTAAGGGACCCGGGGGGGCCATGGCCCCCCAGCCCACGGAGACCCCTGGGTGATCGTTCCGGGTGGCGGGATTCACCTGCTCACTCATCGCGTGATGGATTACATAAGCTCGCCGACCACAATTTCACCCTCGTCGAGATCTACGCGGAGTTCCCATTTCAAAAATCTGGTCTCCATCCGAATTTCTTTTTCGATGCCTCGGACTCTGTATCGGCGACGGCGGCGGAGAAAACAGGGACATCAACGCTTGCGTCCTTCTCCTTGTTTTCTTCCTCCTCCTCATCCTCCTCCTCCGACGGTAATCGATCGGGGATCACCGGTCGGTTGGCGTGGTTGATTCTGGTGCTCCTTTGCAAGCTCGACGGCAAGGCGGCGGCGTATCGGAACGCAAGACAATCATACCTCTTCCTGGCGAACAACCTCCAGTACATCGTGAACACGATCCGCCGCTGCCGGCTGAGGGGTTTATTAGGCGAGGAGTGGGTGGCGCGGCACGCCGCGAAAGCGAGGCAGCATGCAGCGAATTACGAAAGGGTGTCATGGGGGAAGGTAGCAGCGGAGGTTCCGGCAGTGGAGGTCGGCGCCGGAGTGGCGCAGGTGCAGATGTGGGCATTCGTGGAGGCGGTGGAGGCGGCGTGCGCTGCGCAGGCGGGGTGGGTGGTGGTGGACGCTGGGATGAGAGAGGAGGTGAGGGAGGCAGTGAGGGGGATGGTGCTCCCGGCGTATAGGGGGTTCTTCTACCAGCGGTGGAGGGCGGCAGTGGAGGAGGGCGAAGCAGCGAAGTTGTCGCCCGAGATTGTGCCCCAACGGCTCGCGGGACTCTTCTCCAGTTCCGACGAAGCTGGTTCCGGTTCGTTCTCGAGTTATCAGCTCGGTTCGGAGTCCCTTTCATCCCGGTCCGAAGCGTCGTCCAGGTCCCTATAAGATCTAGGCCGTTGCTGGTAACGAGTGTAAGAACTCAACGACTGATTCTTTTTCCTAGAATCAATGTATTATTTGTCTTTTGCTCGGTTTATGAAGTCGCTAATAAATTGTAATGGAATTTACATAAAATAATTAAATTAGATTGCATTCTAAATATAATTTTACAAATACTAATAAACTCCCTAAAAATTTAAAATTAGATGATATATATATACGTACTATATAAATAAGTTAATTCATCGACATGTCCAAATATTATCTCCGTTAATTATATTTTAAATTTATCTGATTATTTAAAATTATTGAACAATTGCATCAACTTATTTATAAAGAGCTGTTAAGCGTTATTGATGATAATATCAACGTAGTATACGTACACCTCTCAAAAAACTATTTTTGAGTTTTAAGTACTATATATTAATATTCCTCCTCGGTGAGAGGGAAAAAATAGTTATTAATTATTATTAGTTTATTACATGGTCTTCTTTGCCCTGCTTCCAAATTAAATGGCGCTTTAGAATTTTTCACCTATAAATCTATAACATATGCACACAACACACATCCATGTTAATTTGTCATCCTATTGCACAAGCCATAGATTTATACACCTCAAATATGACCCCCCCCCCCCCCCCCCCCCCCCCCCCAAATATGAAATCCTGGATCCGCCCCTGTTGGTAATGATGGCAATCTATAACAGGATATAACTATCTAATGGAGATCAATTTACTATGTCCATACTTCATACTAAAATGATTTCCACCTGTTAAAACAGGTGTTTATCCATATACATAGTATCTTGAACAGATTTTGTATAGTAGTAAATTTGTATGAACATTTGCTATAATAACATACAAAGTTCAGCTTCACTATCAAAATTTTGCAAATTTCAATTCAATCACAGATTTTAGAAATTTTAAATTTTAGAACATAAGTTACTCAATACTTACTGTAACAAACTCCTCTAAAATAGCACTATTTAGCCTATTTATTGCAGATTCTGTAGCCATAAAAGGATTTGCCAATGCACCAGAATAACCAGCAGAGTGAATAGCCTCCAAGAGCAAACCTTGGGGATTGTTAGATATTTCTCTTATCTCTGCTTTGATTTTTTGCAATTGCATTAACAAGCCAAAAACATATCAATATCTTTCACCAAGAAAACAAGAGAAACCCGGAGCATACGACTGAGATAATAGAAAGTGTGCATTTAACTGAAGCATCTTCAGAAATCAAAGTCAATCTCCAGATTTTGTAATTCATCTCTAAATTGATGATCCAGCTGTTTACTCCAGATCCGTAGCCACGATGGAGGTGATAACCGGGTGGGCTCCCATCCAAGCATACTAGATTCATAAGCAATACATAAACCAGGAGCTAATCTGTTGTCCCTCAAAATAACGAGCTAGTGTGCATCACATTAATCTTATTACTAAGAAAATATAATGCAAGCAAATGTATTGTTCAAGAATGGGCTGTGAAGCCCATTTATTATTTGTATTAACATATTTTTATTAGTGGACCAGTTTGAACCATATTAAATCAACATAATTTAATCCATGAAGGAAGAAAATTCTAATAAAACGGAATAGATAGAAAGATTCGTCTTGCGAAGACGAATCAAACAAAATTAGTTTGGGTCAAATCGGAAGTCGTTTGGTCACCGAACCAAGCGAACCAAAAGCAAAGATGATTGCTACAGTAATGAGCCCGAACCCGGTTCAAGTGAACCGGATTTCTCTCTTTTCTTTCCGGCCCGACCCACGCCACACAACCCGGGATTCCTGACTTTTTCCTTCCTCGCGCGCAGACCGCGTCCGCCGCTCGCCTCTCCGCCCGCAAGACTCGCGTCCCGTCCACCGCGCCGGGTTCCATCGGTGAAGAAATCGGAACGGCGGAGCCTTTAAAGAGGGATGTGGTGAGAAAATCCTAGCCACATCTCCTCTGCACAGCCCGCTCACGACCTCCTCTGCTTGACGTCGCCGCACCATCCAGTGTCGGAGAAGGAGAAGGCAGCACTCGCTTGGATCCTGGCGAGGGCTTCAGCCCTCGCCTGGATCTGCCCCTGCTTGACTCGCATGACCCTGGGAGCTAACCAATTGGAGAACAGATGCTATCGTAGCTCCAAAGGAAGCAGCGGATGAGCTTGAGTGGGTGAAGAACATTATCAAATTGATATCGTTTGTGAGAAATCGATACAAAAAGCTACGATGGTTAGTACAAGGAGAACTATGATGGAACATCAATCGGAGGAATTAGTTGAACAATATTGGCCATCTCTGTCGGCAATCAGTGAGACAACTAGAGATCCGATTTTGTGGAAGCAGCTCTCACGCATGGTTGCCACTAAAGAGGAGGGGGCTCTGATCGGGGAAATGGCTGTAGTTGTGCATAGTTTGAAGAGGAGCCACTTCGACCTATCATTTGGATAAATGACCAATCAATCATGAGCCAACCAAGTCGCTACTCACTAGAAGGGTAGTCGTGTGGCAAATGTCATTCTTTTAAAATATTCTGAAAGAAGAGCTGCCTAGGCACTTCCGATCACCTCATATCAATGAGTATAATGACACTATTGATCTGGAGGATCACTTGTGCCATTTTGAAAATGCAACCTTACTGTACCAGTATTCAAAAGGGATCAAATATCGAGTTTTCCTCACCATACTAATCAGACCAGCTCAGCAATGGTTCAACACGTTGAGGTTCATTCAGCCGTAGATAATTTCGTCACGTTGTTTTTGCGTCACTTCTCCAATTTTGAGAGGTATTTGCCTATCCCTCTCAACTTCTTTAATTTCAAGCAAAACTCAATACATACAACGGTTCACTATAGCTGTGTTGGAGATACTATCGGTCATGCCTAAGATTCTAACAAGTTCTTTTGCCCAAGGGCTACAAGAAGGAGACTTCTTCTGCTCTTTGTCAAAGAAACCCTCGAGGGATTACGATGAGCTTCTCGCCCGAGCTGAGAAATACATTAATATAGAGGAGACTCAGAGAGCTCGACAATAGTCTAGAGGAGCTCGCCCAACTGAGGTCCTATAGCAATGTTTGGAACCCTGACTCCTTCAACAACCTGCTCAGTCTCACTATGAATCATACCCGCTCCTCTATGGGTTTCTAAAGAGAGAGCGATGCAAATTTGTGACGAGCATCATCTCTTAAAAGGCCATTGGATTTCGAACAGGGCCATTAACAACTCCTACTTATTATGCTTTCATCAGGAACCTGGGTACAACACCAATGTTTGCCATAGGTTGGACAACGAGCTGGAGTGAGTCACGACCTTCCACCATTAGGTGAGGACCTTACTTACAACTCCCATCTCGTATCAACAATGACCATCTCCTCGATACCTTCCAAGGCAAGGTCGCTCGGGCGTACCAAGACCAGCTCAACCTTGACAAAACAACTCGGTAGATGGACAATAACAAGGAGCACCGACCTACGGATAATCCACCTGTCCGAGGAGTCATCAATATGATTTTCGAAGGAGCCATTGACCATGCCTCCCACCAAGCTTGGAAGAGACATAGTCAAGTAGAATGTATGGCCATCACCATGCCAACTGCTAAGTTAGAACCTATATTGGAATATGGGTTCAGGAGATTTGAAAGGCATCCTCACCCCTCATAACGACGCCTTTGTAATTTAGCTACAATTATTAACTTTAATGTTGCTCTAGTTTTTATTGATGCAGGTAGCTCGATTAATATTTTTTTCTCGGAGGTTGTAGATCATATAGGCATAACCATAGAAGACTTACAAGATGTTAATACTCTTCTGTTCGTGTTTGGGTTCTCTAGACACACAGTTCGGCTGCTTAGCCAAATTAAGCTACCACTATCCTTGGGGTATAGCCTAAACGAAGGACTATTCTAGCCACTTTCATTGTAGTGGACGCTCCTTCGTCCTAGAACATCATATTGGGACGACCACCACTTAACGCTTTATAGGTAGTGATCTCCTCTTATCATCAGAAGATCAAATTTCTTATGAGGAACGAAATTGGGAAAGTTAGGGGAGATCAACAAGTTGCCCAGAAATGCTATGTGGAGATGATCCGAGCTGACTAGAAGAGAATGAGAGGCATGGCAAGATCAGATTAACAAGAATAGTGTATGGATGAAGTATACGCCATGCATGAGAGAGAACCCTCCTTTGTAGTTGACTAGGAAACTAAAGTAGTCCGAGTGGTTCCTTCTTGTCTGGAACAAATCACATTTCCAAACGTCTCTTACCTGAGAAAGAGAGTCCTTGATCGGCTGTTTGACTAGGAATCAAGATATCTTTGCTTGGTCTCCAAAATACTTGATAGGAGTCCATCCAAGAGTAATGGAGCATTATTTGCATATTAGGGCGGATGCCTGCCCGATTAAATAAAAGATGCATCATTTTGGCCTTGAAAAAGGATAAGACCATATGCAAGGAAGTGCAAAAACTACTAGAAGTCGAGCATGTGCGGGAGATACAATACCCAAGTTGGTTATTCAATATGGTATTGGTACTTAAACCATTCGGGGAATGGCGCATATGTGGACTTCTAGGATTTGAACAAAGCTTGTCCCAAGGATTATTATCCCTTGTAGCGTATTGACTAGTTAGTAGACTGCACCGCATGCCACCAGTTCATATCAATGATGGAAGCTTACTAAGGGTATCATCAAATCCCCTTGGCCATAGTTAATGAGAGTAAGGTCAGTTTCATCACTACGGACGACACCTTTTGTTATGTCATTATCTCATTCAGATTGAAGAATGTCGGAGCAATATATCAAAGACTCATGAATCAAGTCTTTGCTGAGCAATTGGGGCATAACGTTTAGGTGTATGTCGATGATATCCTTATCAAATCCTTGTTGACTTGGTGCCCAACTTAGAGGAGACTTTCACCGCTCTATGAAAGTACCAAATGAAGCTTAACCAAGAGAAATGCACTTGTGGGGTAAGGAAAGAATGATTTGTCGGATATATGGTGACCACGTAGGGTGTGGAAGATAACCTGAAAAAGATCAAGGCTATTCAAAAGATGCAGTCCCCATATAATCTTCTCGAGATGAAGAGATTGATCGGGTGAATCTCAACCTTATCAGGCTTCATTAATTTCCCGTTCGACTGATAGAAGTATCATTTTCTTCAAGATTTTCAGAAGAGCCGATTGGTTTCAATGGGACGAGAATTGTGACAAAGCCTAGGCTGCTAATTTTGGCCAAACCCCATTCCAGCAAGGAGCTATTAGTGTATTTGGCAATATCATAGATAATTGTTAGCGAATAGTGTCGTGTTAGTCCGACAAGAGAAGGGAGAGTAATATCCTATGTATTACATAAGTTATGTATTTAAAGGACTTGAGCTTTATTATATTGATCTTGAAAAACTAACTATAAGGCTAACTTTGGCAGCTCGATGTCTACATCTTTAATTTCTATTTCACTTGATTGTTGTGCTTACTTATACTCTACTCTATCAAATGACTCATCAAATAGATAACTGAACTAAGTGAATATGACATTGAGTATCGACTGCATCTCTCGATCAAGGCACAAGCTCTTGGAGACACAAGTTACCAATTGAACATCTACCAATCAATTAATCAACAACAACAAATAATAATAATAATAATAATAAATCATCACATGTGAGAACACGACTTAACTTGATAGCCAACATAACAAAAACTTAACAAAAGAGTTATCATTATATCAATATCCACTAATTCGAGCAATCGACTCGTCAAATAGTTAAACCATAGCATGTTAGATGAACTTAATTAAACAGATCCATAAATACATTGTTATATAATTGAGTTGGAACAAGGAAAATCATCATAATTACAAGTGTGAAACAAGAGAAGCCACCCATACTTGATCGAATCCAATTGGGCACTTAGGACACAAATTGAATTGACTGACTAACAAAATTGGAAGGCGACGCATCGACTAAGACTTCGGTATGACCTTACGGTTCATGTATTTATTTCTTTTGTTTTAGGATAAAGATGTCTTTTCGTTGTTGTCTTGTTGATTGATTGGTAGATATTTAACTGGCATTTTACGATAGGGCGAAATTCTGCAATTTCATAAAGATGCATGTTTTGTTTTTGTCAAAAGGCGTATTTAATTTCAAATGATTTTTTTAACCACGTGATACACTTTGTTCCAAAATTTTCAAAAGGCACACCATATTTTTATATTTCTCAAAAGGTACACTTAATTCTAAAAATATTTTCCGCCTTTCAACTCTAAATTAAAATAAAAATCTATTTTCTTTATTTTAAACCGATTCAAATTGAACGAACCAAATTTAACATAATAAAATCAAGAAATTTGATACAAAATTAAAGCCATTGATGATACTAAAAAAATTTAATTCTTTTTTTTAAATACGCCATTAAATTCACGATCATCTCCTAAATTTATCTATATATTTTTTAATTTTAAAATTTCAATAAAAAATTTTAAAAATACAAAAAAGAAGCTTATTAAAATATTATAAAATTAAAGAAACGTTAATAAAAGTAAAAAGTACAAAATTATTTTTATCTTTTTAAATAGTTAATTATAAGAGAAAAAAATTAAATTAAATTAAAAAGAAAAATTAAAAACTAAAAATTAAAAAATTAATTTGATGTTATTTTGGTCCCGGCATTATCATCTTTGTGCTTATTTTATCAAAATATCATCATCTTTGTATTGATTTCTTAAAAACATCACCACATTACTGTTAATCTTTGAAAATAAGTACTAAAATGGTCTTGAACCCTAGAAATCAACACCACAGTGTCAATGTGGTGTTGTTGTTCAAAGATCAAAATTAATGTATTAGAGAAATCATAACATAGTGGTATTAATTTGGAAGGATAAGGACTATTATGATGTTGTTGTTCAAAGATCTATGTTAAGAAATTACAACATTCTAATTTCTATAGTTCCAAGACTATTGTGATGTTGGTTTTCAAATATCAACATTACTTTATTAGAGAAATTAGAACAATTTCTAAGGTTTAAGACCATTGTGAAAACAAAAAATCATGCATAGTTAGAAAAGCCTTGAAGCGCACTGCAAAAATCCACCAGACTTGGATTGGGCCCGATAGAAATAATTAAGGTCATCAATGAGTTTTGGCTAAACTCATTGATGAATTTAGAGAATTTAAAATTTGGACATGGAGTGGAAGAGAGTGTAGAGAAGGTATAGATGGTGTGATAACCTACTTTTTAACCTCCAACATGAAGTTATGAGTCTATACCAATTAACAGATATGTTAAATTTTTTAAAATAAACTGTGTATGGATAGGAAGATCTTGAATTTGAGACTTTAGAATATGATGAGACTCAGGAGTACTATAGAAACCCACAAAATTTGGATTGGTATGATCAAGGCTAACTAACGATATTAATGAATTTTGATCGAAATTCATTGATGAATCTACAAACTTTAGAATTTTGAAACTTGAACATGGAGTGAAAGAGAGGAGTGTAGAGTAGAGATGACATGAAGTCATGATTTTGAGCCTCCTACATAAAGTTATGGGTCCGTACTAATTAGCACGTATACAAAATTATGAAAAATAGACTATAAACGGCTAGAAAGAACTTAAAACTGAGAACTTAGAAATGGTGGGACTGAGGAGTGGCTGTAGAAACGGCAGGGGTTGAGCCATCCTTGGGCTAGGGTGGGCTCCAACCCCACTTTTTTTTTAAATAATAGGTTTTATTTTATTTTTTCAACCCCACCACAAACTCAATGGCCATTCCCGTAAGGCTGACTGTCAAATTTTCGTTTCAGCTATGACCTAATCCAAGGGTGGCTCTACTCCTATCGTCAGCCTCTCCCCCTTCCAATTTTTGATCGATTGTCATCCGAAAACTATCGAAAAAGGACGTTTGATCCTAAGCCAACCTATGTTAGGTCCTATTTTATCGATTTATGGCTTGAATTGGAATAGTTGAGTAAGAAATGGTGAAAAATGAACTCTACTTCACACAAGTCATACGTGAGCTGTTCTCCTTCAATTTTTGCCATTTCGTCGGTGATTTCCTAGAATTTAGGTCGTGGATTGTGTGTATTCGAACTCTAGAAAGATTTTCGACCAAACTTGACAGTGATCGCTACCTAACGATGACCAAATCATATAAAAGTCGTTGATGATCCTAAAAAACTTATTTTTTAAAAAAATTACATAATTAAACTCATGATGATCTCCTAAATTTATCTATTTTTTAATTTTAAATGTTTTATAAAAAATTTATAAATTCAAAAAAAGAAGGTTAATACAAAATTATAAATTAAAGAAATGTTAATAAAAGTAAAAAATAAAAATTATTTATATCTTTTTTAATAGCTAATTATAAGAGAGAAGTTTTTAATTTAATTTTAAAAAATTTAAAATTAAAAAATTAAAAATATAAAATTATTTTGGTGTTGCTTTGATCAATACATCACCACCTTGATATTTATTTCATCAAAACATCATCATATTGGTATTGATTTCTTAAAAACATCACCATCTTACTTTTAATCTTTGAAAATAAATATTAAAATGGTCTTGAACCCTAGAAATCAATATCACATTATTGTAATTTCTCCAACACAATGTGGTGCTACTATTTAAAGATCAACCCTAATGTATTGGAGAAATCACAACACAGTGGTGTTGATTTCGAAGGATCATGACCATTATGGTGTTGTTGTTCAAAGATCAACATCACTAAGTTGGAGAAATCACAATATCGTGGTTTTGATTTCTAAGGATCAGGACTATTGTGGTGTTGGTTTTCAAATATCAACATCACTTTGTTAGAGAAATTAAAACACTGTAGTGCTAATTTCTAAGGTTTAGGATCATTGTAAAAAAAAGTTGTGTACGACTAGGGAACCCTTGAATTTGAGACTTTAGAATATGGTGGGACTGAGGGGCATTGTAGAAATCCACCAGACTTAGGTTGGGTCTGATCAGAGCTAACTAAGGGTATCGATAGATTTTAGCCGAAATTTATTGATCGGCCTAGAGAATTTGAAATTCTAAAATTTGGACATGGAGTGGAAGAAAAGAGTGTAGAGAAGATGTAGATGGTGTGTTAACCTATTTCTTAACCTTTATATGAAGTTGTAGGCCTGTGCCAATTGGCACGCAGGTTGAATTTTTGAAAACAAACTACATACGGTTAGGAAGACCTTGAATTTGAGACTTTAGGGCATGGTGAGATTGAGGAGTACTTTAGAAATCTATAAGATTTAGATTGAGTCTGATCAGAACTAACTAAGGACATCATTGAGTTTTAACCAAAACTCATTGATGGACTTACAAGATTTAAAATTTTAAAACTTGAACAAGAAATAAAAGAGGGGAGTATAAAGTAGAGATGGTGTGAAGTCCTAGTTCTAAGCCTCTTACATAAAGTTATGCATTCGTACCCATTAGCACGCATATAGAATTATGAAAAATAGACTGTGCACGACTAAGAAGGGCTTAAAGTTGATAACTTAGGGACGGTGAGACTGAGGAGCGTTGTAGAAATCTATAACCCTATAGGAAATGGATTAGGTTCGATCAGAGCGGGCTAAAGTCATCAATGGATTTTGGTTGAAATTCACTGATAGATTTGGAGGATTTGGAATTGAAAACTTGAACATGAAGTGGAAGAGGGGAATATAAAGAAGGTAGAGATGGTGTGCAATCCTAATTTTAAGCCTTTTACATTAAGTTGTGGGTCCATGCCAATTGATGTTGATGCAGTTTTGTCCTGATTGTTGTTTTGATGTTGACAACGATTTAAGTTCATATTCAGATTGATCGATTAGAGAATGAGATCGGAGAGGGCTCGGTAGCTCGTTCTCCGGACTAGGTCAGAGAGGGCTCGGTAGCTCGTTCTCTGGACCGGATGAAGTCGGAGAGGGTTCGGTAGCTCGTTCTCCGGACTAGGACAGAGAGGGCTCGGTAGCTCGTTCTCTGGACCGGATGAAGTCGGAGAGGGCTCGGTAGCTCGTTCTCCGGACTAGGTCAGAGAGGGCTCGGCAGCTCGTTCTCTGGACCGGATGAAGTCGGAGAGGGCTCGGTAGCTCGTTCTCCGGACTAGGTCAGAGAGGGCTCGGTGGCTCGTTCTCTGCACCAAACTTTGTTTGGAGAAGATTCGATAATCTACCTCCGGACCGGATCGTTAACAGAATAGGCTAGAGAGTCCAATGTGGTTAGCATGGGTGAGATCCAAGCTAACCTGATCGTGTTTTGATTTAGGACTTAAAGTCTAACTTGTTTTAATCGATCAGTGAGTCGATTAATCAAGGGTAGTTTGGTTAATCGACCAGATGATCGATTACAGAACATTCTGTGATCCAAGTTAAAGGCGTAATCGACCAGATGATCGATTACAGAACCTTCTGGGATCGAAGTCAAAAGTTCAATCGATCAGGTGATCGACTACGGGACCTTCTGTGAATTCCGGGAATTAAGGTTTAATCGATCGGTTGATCGATTAACAGGTTTAAAGAGAAACGGAATTTACGCGCGGTAATCGATCGGTTGATCGATTACCGTGCCTTAATCGATCGCCCGATCGATTAAGGCAGACGGTAATCGATCGGTTGATCGATTACCCACGTTACTGAGAAGAGTTTACGATAATTGATCGATCACTTGATCGATTATACTTTATTCTGATCGACTGCTCTGATTTCTGTTTATCTGACAGTCTCTTATCTCTTATATCTCTTATTGCTTAGCTAATCTCTGATGAAGTTGCAGGTTGGCGTTCGAATTTGATCAAGAATAAGAAAGGTCAAGAGCTTGCTTTAGTTTGTGCAGGATTGTCGAGTTTGGCTTCGCTTTGCTTTCAGGCAAAAATGGAATCTGAGCTGCAGAGGATGATCAGGTTGATCCTGCAGTGAACTCAGAGGCCGTTGAAGCAAGAAGTTTAAAAGCAAGAAAGGAAGAAGAAGAGGGTTAACGCTGAAATCTGAAAAACCCTAGTTTCGCTGTGCGCTCCTGCTTGTTCTCGTGTTCCTACTCTCTTGGTGTTCATTGAAGCTCTTCTGCCCGAGGTGGTGCAACGAGCTTCTTGCTCTCGGGAGTCCGAGTTTCGTATTTGATTGAGGCAGGCTTGTGAGGCTTGTGCTGTAAGTTCTTATTGTAGTAGCCTCAGTTTCACTTCCTTCTAATCTCTGTACTTAAGTTTTCATCCTTGAGATTGATTGTGGAGAGGTAACTCCACCGAGAAGGAGGTTGTTATTAGCCGGATTCATCCGGGGACTGATCTACCGAAGATCAAGGCTTCGTCCACCTTACGGACACGCCGAGGAGTAGGGGCAAGTTATCCCCGAACCTCGTATATTGTTGTGTCTTCTTATTTTTCGATTTGTTTGCTATTGTTTCCGCTGTGCACTAACAAATTTGTAGGAGAAAACCTCTCGATTTCGAAAAGAAGGCTATTCACCCCCCCCCTCTAGCCACCTCTAAGTTCTAACAATTGACACGTAAATAGAATTATGGAAAACAGAATGTGCATGACTAAGAATGGCTTAAAGTTGAGAACTTAGGGCATTGTGAGATTGAGGAGTTTTGTAGAAACCTACATGAATTGGATTGAGTTTAATCAAAGTTGGCTAAGACCATCAATGAGTTCTGGTTGAAACTCATTGATAGACCTAGAGGATTTGAAATTCTAAAACCTAAACATGAAGTGAAAAAGGAGATCACAGAGAAGGTAGAGATGGTGTGCAATCTTGATTTTGAGTCTTCTACATTATGTTATGAGTCCGTGCCAATTGACATTCAAATAGAATTATGGAGAATAGACTATTCATTACTAAGAAGGGCTTAAAGTTGAGAACTTAGGGCATGGTGAGATTGAGAAGCACTGTAGAAACTTATAAGACTTAAATTGGGTTCAATCAGAACTGGCTAAGGTCATTAATGAGTTTTAGCTAAAACTTATTGATGAATTTAGAGGATTTGGAATTTTGAAACCTGAACATAGAGTCAGGTAGAGATGATGTGCAATTTTGATTATGTATCTTCTACATGAAGTTATGAATCTGTGCTAATTAACGAAAAGATTGAAGGATCAGGAGTACTATAGTGTTATTGTTCAAAGATCGGTACCATTTTGTTGAAAAAATCACAATATAGTAGTGCTGATTTTGAAGGATCAAAACTATTATGATAATGATTTTCAAAGATCAACACCAATTTATTAGAGAATCATAATACTATTGTACTAATTTTGAAAGATTAGAACTTGTATGCTGCTATTGTTCAAAGATCAACACTAATGTGTTAGAGAAATCACAAAAGGACGATGCTGGTTTCGAAGGATTAGAACCATTTTGATGTTAATTTTCAAAAATCAACACCATTGGATTGGAGAAATTAAAACACTGTATTGTTGATTTTGAAGATTCAAAATTATTATAGTGTTGATTTTGAAAGATCAGAACCTGTGGTACTGCAGTTCAAAGACCATAACCAATGTATCAGAGAAATCACAACACAGTGGTATTGATTTCGAAGGATCAAGACCATTATGATGATTTCGAAGGATCAAGACCATTATGATGTTGTTCAAAGATCACCACACTGTGTTGGCGAAATCACAACACTGTAGTGCTGGTTTTTAAGATCTAGAATCATTTTAATGTTGATTTTCAAAATCAATAGTAAGATGGTGATATTTTGATGAAATAGGCACCAAGTGGTGATATTTTGACGAAATAAGTACTAAGGTGATGGTGCTTTGACCAAAATAACATCAATATGATGATGCTTTAATCAAAACAACACCAAAGTATTTTTTTTATTTTTAGTTATTTAATTTTTGATTTTTCTTTTTTGATTTAATTTCATTTTTTCTTATATAACTATTAAAAAAGATTTTTAAAAATTTATTTTTTACTTTTAATAACGTTTCTTTAATTTATAATTTTTATTAACCTTCTTTTATTTTATTTTTTAAATTTTTATTGAAATTCTAAAATTTTAAAAAAATATGGATAAATTTAGGAGATCATAGTGAGTTTAATGATATAATCTTTTTTAAAAAATGAGCAATTTAAGTTATCAATGATTTTTATATGAAAATTTTTAATTTGATTCAATTCGATTCGGGTTCAGTCTGATTTAAAATAATGAAATCAATTTTTTTTACTTTAACTTAATGTTAAAAGGTAGGAAGGACATTTTTTGAATTAAGTATGCCTCTTAGGAAATATGAAAGTATGATATATTTTTTGAGAATTTTGGAATATTAAGTGTGTCCTTTGGTAAAAAAATCGATTTCAAAAATATTCTTTTTATTTTTCAGTTCTAAATTAAAGTAAAAATTAATTTTTTTATTTAAATCAAATTAAATATAACCGAACAAAATTAAAAAATTAAAATTAATTATTTTATCCAAGGAGTTGGAACTCCATCTAGATGCCTGAAAAATTAAGAAGATATCTTATCGTTACATCCGGAGAACTAAGTCCATGGGTCATCGAATGGTGGAGGAGTTCATAAATCCAGATCAATTCCCATTTGAATGTAAAGAAACGGTTCAATTTAAAATTTTATTTTAATTTTTCAATTAATTATAAACTTTTTAATGGTCTGATTAAATTCTTATTTATGCATGTTCAAATTAGTATCCATCCACTCATAATCATTTAAAATTATTTATGCATGTTCAAGTTATTTATTTATGCTTGTGTTCGACTGAATTCCTTCATCTTATTAAAAAATGATAATTATTTATTATTGGAATTGACATTGAAGTAACCAACCATTTCATTCCTACCATTCAAATATCCCTTTCCTTTTCAATTCAGTGGGAAAAAATGTGCTTAAAAGAAAATCTAAACCTTATCTGTATGCAAAGAATAAAATGATGTGACTTTTTTTTTGTGTTTTTTCTTTAAAATTATTTAAAATGAAAATTTTCAAAAGATAAATTTATTGTGGTTGTATTTATGTTTTATATTCAAATATTGAAACTCATAAATTGAAGAAAAATCTCGATGCAATAGTAAAATTATTATTGTATACTTTTGGATCACATATTGTGAAAAATAAGCTTTTATAATATAAGATAAAATGGTGTATAATGTCTTTAATGTGATTCAATATTTTTTTAAAGCTTTATGTATCAGACTATTTTTTTATATTAAAATTCATAAATTACAAAATATTAATTATCTTTTTCAACAATTTTAAAATAAATTTGATCTTTATAATCAATCATAACTCTCTTGTTTTTACTTATAATGTAATATATATTATTATGTATTTAATAAAAAATTAGAAAAAAAAAAAAGTTCGCGAGTGATAACAAAGTCTATATAAACGCCCTCGTTCTCGTCTTAATAATCCACACTTAGCTTTGTCTTCATCATCGATCAGCTACGCTTAACTGATCCAGCGATGTTGAAGCAAGCAGTTCTTCAACCGTCCCTCCTCTTCTTCCCGCGCCACCCCTCCCTCCTCGGCACCGGAACCTCCAACGTCGTAGCCTTCAGCCAACAACGGCAGTGGCGGCGCCAGCGCCGCCAGAATAACAGAAACAATAACAACAAGGTGCGCTGCGTCGCCACGGTCAACGAGTCCTCGTTGTCGGAGCAACCAACCATCGTGGCCGAGTCGAGGCAGCAGGCGACGGTGAAGGCCGAGGTCACCGTCCTGCTGACGGTCGGGGGAGTGTTTGCGGAAATGGAGACGACGATATTAACGATTTATTCGGGCAGGCTCTGCATCTCGAGCTCGTCAGCGCTGACCTTGACCGTGGTGATTGAATCAACGATCCCTTAATTCGACCTTAATGATCATGTGCGATGCTGTTGATGATGACGATGTTATTTATTTGGCTATAATTAACAGAAACAGGATCGGAGAAGGAGACGGTGGCGGAGTTCGCCCAAAAGGCCAGGATAGGAATCGGTAGCATCACATACGAAGCAACTTTTAGCATTCCGGCAAATTTTGGAAAGATCGGAGCGGTCGTCGTCCGGAATGAGCTCCACAACGAGCTGTTTCTCAAAGACATTGTTCTCACGATCGACGGTGATTATTCCGCTCCTCTTCTGTTCGATTGCAAGTCGTGGGTGCACTCCAAGTTCGACAACTATCAAGACAGAGTCTTCTTCACCAGCAACAAGGTAAACAAGAAGATTAATCAAGAAAAGAATTTTTTTCCTGATGATTTTCGTTGATTAATTGAGTGATTTTGTGGTTTGCAGTCTTACCTGCCATCGGAGACGCCGGCGGGGCTGGTGCGTCTGCGGCAGCGGGAGCTGGTGATTCTGCGCGGCGACGGCACCGGCGAGCGGAAGAAGTTCGAGAGGATCTACGACTACGATGTTTACAATGATCTGGGAGACCCTGACAGAAACCCTGAGCTGGCTCGGCCCGTCCTCGGTGGCTCCGACAAGTTCCCCTACCCGCGCCGGTGCCGCACGGGCAGGCCTCGCACTCGCTCAGGCATTTCATCGAACATTTTCCCACACTCGCATTTCATCGATCAATTGCTCTTGATGGTCCACTGAAGAACATGTGGTCGTCGTTTCAGATCCTAAATCGGAGCAGAGGAGCTCGACTGTGTACGTGCCGAGGGACGAGGCCTTCTCGGAGGTGAAGCAGGTGACGTTTTCGTTGAATAAGTTGTTGACGGTGCTACACAGCTTCCTGCCGTCGCTGGAGGTGGCGTTTGTGGACACGCGGAGCTTCCCATCCTTCACCGCCATCGACAAGCTCTTCAACGAGGGCTTGACGCTGCTGCCCCAATATTCCACGCTCATCTTCTCCGCCATCGTTCCCCGGCTCGTGAAGGCGATCGTCGGCGCCGCGCAGGATATCCTCCAGTTCGAACTGCCTGAACTGATCGCCAGTAAGAATATTCATATTAATTTCTGTATATATATTTTTTAAAAATATTACTTTAATATTTGCTTATTTACTCTGATTATTTAACAGGAGATAAGTTTTCCTGGTTAAGTGATGAAGAATTTTCCCGGCAGACTTTGGCCGGCTTCAATCCTCTCAGCATTCAACTAGTCACAGTAATTAATCCATGTTTTTCTGGATTCATATTTAATCACCTTAAATAATCTCAAAAAGAAAAGAAATTAAATGAAATTTTTTAAAGGAATTTCCATTGGTAAGCAAGCTCGATCCAAGCATTTACGGTTCGCCGGATTCGCTGATCACAGCGGAGCTCATTGAGAAAGAAATTAAAGGAATCATGACCGTCGATGAGGTCAATCGAAATCACTCTTCTCTTCTCCAGTTGATTAGTTCGAAATCATCCACTCTTATTTTTTGTTGGATCGATCATGCAGGCGTTGAAGCAGAAGAAGCTCTTCATTTTGGACTACCATGACCTGCTGCTTCCGTTCGTGCACAAGGTCCGAGAGCTGGAGGACACGACGCTGTACGCCTCCCGGACGTTGTTCTTCCTCTCGCCGGAGAGCACCCTGTGGCCGATCGCCATCGAGCTCACGAGGCCCGCTTCGCCGAAGCAGCCGCAGTGGCGACAAGTGTTCAAACCATCCAGGCAAGCCACCGACTCCTGGCTCTGGCGTCTGGCCAAGACGCACGTCGCGTCCCACGACTGCGGCTACCACCAGCTCGTCTCCCACTGGTACTGCTTTCATATTCCGGCGAAATTTCCGATTTGGGATTCTAAAGTTTTTATGTTTGCGTAAGGCTTCGGACTCACTGCTCCGTGGAACCGTACATCATCGCCGCCAACCGACAGCTGAGCCAGATGCATCCGATCTACCGCCTGATGCACCCCTACTTCCGCTACACCATGGAGATCAACGCCCTCGCACGCTTGTCCCTCATCAACGCCAACGGCGTTATCGAGCAGACCTTCTCGCCGGGGAAGTACTCCCTCGAGCTCAGCTCCGTCGCCTACGACAAACTGTGGCGCTTCGACATGGAGGCTTTGCCCGCCGACCTCATCCGAAGGTTCGAATTTCAAATTTTCCACCAAAATTTCACTTTTTTAGATCATTGTGATTAGAAGATGAGATTTTGATTCCACAGGGGGATGGCGGTGGAAGATCCAGAGGCAGAGCACGGCCTCCGGCTCACCATCGACGACTACCCCTACGCCAAGGACGGCCTCCTGATCTGGTCCGCCATCGAGCAGTGGGTGACCGATTATGTTGGCCATTACTACCCCTCGCCAGCTGATGTCGCCGCGGACTCCGAACTCCAATCGTGGTGGACGGACGTGCGCACAAAGGGCCATGCCGATAAGCAGCACGAGCCGTGGTGGCCGTCGCTGAACACGCAGGCGGACCTCGTCCGTATCCTCACCACCATCATCTGGGTGGCCTCCGGCCATCACGCCGCCGTCAACTTCGGTCAGTACCCTTTCGCCGGGTACTTCCCCAACCGCCCCTCCATCGCGCGAACCAACATGCCGGTGGAGGACCCCAATGAGGACGACCTGGCGGCGTTCCGGGCGAAGCCGGAGGCTGTTCTGTTGCGGTGTTTCCCGTCGGTGATCCAAGCGACGAAGGTGATGGC
The DNA here is from genome assembly GCF_044706935.1 of Curcuma longa. Taxonomy (NCBI): domain Eukaryota; kingdom Viridiplantae; phylum Streptophyta; class Magnoliopsida; order Zingiberales; family Zingiberaceae; genus Curcuma; species Curcuma longa. The sequence goes on along the minus strand of NC_133868.1, from coordinate 5,489,626 downwards.
GACCCTGGACGTGCTGTCGGACCACTCGCCGGACGAGGAGTACTTGGGAAAGGATCCGGAGGCTGCGTGGACGAAGAACCCGGTGGTGTACGCGGCCTTCCAGCGTTTCCACGGCAGGCTGAGGGAGATCGAGGGGATCATCGACGCGAGGAACGCCAACCCCAGTCTGAAAAACCGGTGCGGCACCGGAATCGTACCGTACCAGCTCCTGAAGCCATACTCCGGGCCGGGGGTCACCGGAATGGGCGTGCCCAATAGCATCTCCATTTGAAGCATCGCCCTTTACTTTTCCGTTCCTGGTTTGACCTTCCAATAAATGTGGAACGTATAATATCGTTTCCAATATTATAAACTATAATCGTGCCGACAAATCTTACGCGCACTCAGTTTTCTGAATTTCTAAAAAAACATATCATTTAATTTCTAAAATACCCTTACCGTTCACACCCCACCCCAGGCGTGACACGGTTGACTTTACCTATAAAAGCTACAATTGCTCATGATGAAAGAAAATTTACTTAATTTCTTTGAGATTGAAATAAATATTGTTTCATTAAAAAATAACTAAAAAATTTAATTATTTATCAAGTTATTTCATATACAAATTATTGATATCCTAAAAAACTTAAATAAAAAAAAATTGAAGTCATTCCTTCAAATTTATCTATTTTTTAATTTTAAAACTTAATATAAAAAATTTTAAAAGACCGTTACAAAAATAAATAAATAAAAATTATTTTTATATCTTAATGGTTATGTAGATATCATATGATTCTTGGCGCAGCTATGAATTTTTTTTTTTTTTTCTATCACTTGATATATATGCCTTCTGATTTCATCTTAAATATACTTCCTTGACCTTTATTTCTAAAAAATAGTAGTTTTGGAGCTAATTTGGAACTCTATTTATGAGGATCAACAATTGTTTCATTTTTTTCACACTTGTTTGTCTTAGGTTGTTAATTAAAGTGGAGCACTGAGAAAGGGTACAGATCAACAACCCCTTCTTGTTGGCGATATTAGTGTGTGCTTGCAAGTGCTTGTTGTTATTCCCTGGCATTTGGCTTTGTTTTCACAAGTGAGTTGATCCCAGTTTTGCAGTACAACAGGTACACGAGATCCTGTCACATCTGCCTTGCAAATCATTCTTGGCAAGAGGATATCACTTGATATAGCTCAGGTGGTCCGTTGGAAAACTAGCCCTTCTTCTAAAGAAGTGCCTTCTGTACACTATGCAGCTTCTTTTGCAGGGTAATTCAACCCACTTTGTTTAATTAATTTATTTTTATATGCAACTATGCAAAAAAATTACAGAGAACACAATGATTGAAACTTTTTGGTGGCAAAACTAACTGTAAAGTGTCTATGGAGAAAAAATGTTAAATTATTTCCTCTTCTTTTTGGTGCAAACTTGTTTCCAAGTACATTGATGCAGATTTCATCGTAAGAAGCACAGTAGATAATAGTCTTTAGTTCTTGCTTTCAATGTTTTTGCATAACTCCTATACCTAATCTAGGTTGGGGTTTAGTGGTTAATTGCCCTAGATTATAACATTTGGATTTGTTTTTCTTGCATGAGCTTATTGAACATCTTGTTTTCTTACTTCATTAAATGAATAGCTTCATTAATTAGGATGTTGAAGATGTCATGCTGAGGAAGTTCCAATTACAATGTCTCATGCAGTCATATACTCTGACAATAAAATGCACTGGTACTTTAGTAGACCTTGTGATGAACAAACTAGAAATGATATGCGATTAGAATGCCCAGCATTATTGTTAGGTTGGTACTGGTTGCATTTGATAGACTGATTTGCTGATCTTAAGACAATTTAGCTTAAACCCACCAGGTTTGGTTGGCTTGGATTTGTTTTACACAATTTACCCATTAACATGGACTCTCAGTTTGGGTTTAAATTGTTCAATATTTGATATCCTTAATCAACCTCCTCTGTTTTTTAAAAATTATGGTGGTTGGTCAAGCAAGATAGCAGTGTGTGGGTCAAATTTAGGCCAAAGTTTTCTTTAGCACATGGTTGTCAACCCTGCAGTAATTTAACCACCTCTGCCATAAAGATGTGATTTGTATTTGTGGTTAAGTATTTTGCTTAACTTGTAGCTGAACTGGTAGTGTTTATCCTATCTCATCCCTTTCTATAGCGTGTTTTCTAGTTATCTTGTTGCGTATGCATATGTCCTATTTTAAATACTTGTGTGAAAAGGACTGGTGTAGAGCATATTGCTTGGTAACATTGATATTATTTTCATCTTTGTTCTTGAGTAATGACATTTAGGTAGTATAGGAACAAATATTAATAGCAAACTGCATATGTTTGTATGCCATTGTGTACATGCCTACTACAATGGCCTGATAAGTTGCTAAAATTGGTTAAGTTGTCAAAACCCCAATTGCCATGCCTAATATAAATATTTCATTGGATGCCAATAAATTGATGTCTGATCATAATAGTTGTTGATTGCTTATTTGTTTCTGTAACATGAGTAGATGTGCATTGAGGAAAATGTAGTGCTTTGATCCTATTTCATTTCTTATTTTTCCTTGACTCTTTGATTTCTCTGATCTGGTGGAAGACAGAAAGATCTTATCTCCACATGCTTTCTAGACTTGAAGCGAAGTGTAATTTATTGGATTTTAAACTAATTTTATGAAATTTACTGGAACAGAAATGTCTAATCTGCTTTCTGAAAACCAGTTATCTGGAGTCATTTATCTATTCCATTTCTTTCACTTATGTGCAACCAAATAAGGCTCCTCTTGAGTATTTAGTTATTGCCAGATATGGCTTTTATGGTGATGTCATCAAGGGGAGTGAAGGCTATCGTTGGATGGGCCCTAAGCGCTATGATTATGCTGGAACTATGGCTTTCCTGAAGCACAGGTTCCTTACAATATAGAACTGATAGTTTGTGTCTTATTTCCAGTCATACACAAAACTATTTGACCACTGATTTTTTTTCTCAAGATCTTATGAGGCAGAGATTAAATTTCTGAAGACTGAAGAAGATGTTGTTAATAAAAACGGGATACAAACTTCAGAACGTTTTCATGAAAACTTGAAGAAGGTAGTTTGCCAAGCAAACTGCAACATCTGCAATGATACTAATGATTCTGCAGATGTAGACATTAGCAACATTAGTTCCCAGGATTCAAGGTGGCTACAATATAGGGGGCGTTTCCTTAGTGTGGGTGCCGCAGTCATTTCATGCAGAAATGAAAGAGCCCCTGAAGGATTGGTAGCTGAAGCACACCTCGCTGATGGTTTTCTTCATCTTATACTTATAAAAGATTGTTCTCGACCACTTTATTTGTGGTAAGTTGAACAGTTTTTCCTCAATTTCTTACTGCTGAAATCTTATGTTTAGATAAAGATTGCCCCCACTGTCTGGCAAACTGGTTTAATGCCACCTCTCTTTTCTATCTTAGATTATCTGAACAAGAATGTTTTTTGTGTCTATAAAATTAATTCTAAATATCCAAATTTTGATTTTCCTTATGGAACAGCCAAGACCACCGAGCACTAACTATATTGATGATTCAATTGACTGAATAAAATCAAATCGCCAATTAATTGCCAGGTGAAACTTCCAATTTGTATAATTCAGATTAATAGTTTAGATCCAAATCTTGATCCCAAACCTAGGCTGAACTTAGACTTCATACTTTTGATTTTTTTAATTTGGTCCATAATTGTTGTTTCTAGTTTCCAAGATTTAAAGTATCTTTTTGAGTTGGGACATGGGTCGCAGTCATAAAAATACCATGCATGTGGCATACTGGCATGCCTAAACATGGTGCCTATGATACTGCTTAGGAGGGAGAAATCGAGAATATAGGAGGAGCAATCAACAAAGGAAGTATCCTGGGTAAGTCAATTGTCATCTCGACTTAGTTGGGGGAAGAAGATGAAGCTGGAGGAAGCCTCTTGTTTAACAAAATCTTGGTCTTGCCTCACCATGGAACCCTCACTTATACTTCACTGTGGAATGCTTTCCTCCTAGCCTCATGGAGAAGGTAGTCTGCCTAGAAACTCTCAAGTCCATGTCGCCTTGCTATGCCTCTTCTCAATCCAGTTGGCAATCCTATATCTGTGAGTCTCTGGTTCTCTGCAGAGTTTTTGTTCAGACCCCTTCATCATGTCACTAGCTAGCAAAAGGATATGTTTCAACCATGTCGATTGGTATGGAATGGTCTTTTAAATAAACTATGCTAGTTTTGATTGATTTTTTCCCCTTCAAAATCACTGAATATATATTTTTGGACACAAAATAATCAAGGAGAATTCACAATCTTTCATTAAAAATGGAGGCAAGTGGATATTTTTGTGAAACAAAAAGGGTTAAATATAGATTAGAATCTTAAGAAACATGCAGAGATTAACTTTAAGAAATATATATAGGGAAGAACTTTCTTTCTTGAAAGGAGTGGCATGAAAGAATATTTCATACAATGATTTTCTATTTTCACCGAAGAGACCATGCCAGTTCCCTTAGTTGAGTTGCCTAATATGATATTCCTCAATGTTTACATCTTGTACAATCACGACAAACTTTGTACCATTAATTTTGTTACCATTCCAACCTGAGCTGGGTTACTTGGCCTCAAGGTTTTAAGCGTCATTCCATGTATGGGTTTTGATCCTTACTTGAAGCGAGATGGTGTTGATGGCATCGGAAGCGTTTTGAAATGGTGCCAATGGTGCTCAAGGTGTACCAAAATGGTGTTGTAGCAACAGAAAATGAAGTAGTTAGAGGAAGGAAGAAGATAAGGAACTTATTGTTGTTATCATTATCCATCACATCTTGAATAAAAGCTGTTGTCGCTGCCTCTCTAAGAAGTAAAAGGAGATGATTCTTGATGTTCACATCTCAAAGAAATAAGAAGTGCTTTCGCTACCTGTATTTGTGGATAAAGTGTCATGTCTCTAATAGGCAGAAGAAGATACAACTCAGAGGCAGAAGCCCTCACCACATCACAAAGCAATAGAATCCCTTGTTGCATCTCGTCTTGTGTTGAAACAACATTAGAACTAGTTGGCTAGCGAAACAAGATGTTTCTCCATGCCAACTGAAGTCACATTTAAAACTATGCATGCTAGCCCAATCCTAGCCCCCCCCAATCCCACCCTAATACCCGATTTAATTTGTAGAGTTGAGAATAATATTCTATTTTATATATCTTAAAAGGAATTACAATCAGATGCCAAAACTAGCTATTTCTTCTAAAAACTAAGTAAAACAAAGCCTTGCTAATTTAAACTATTCTTCCTAAATACTCAGTAATTAAATTTTATTATTTCTAACACTCCTTAAGCTAGAGCGTAGTACCTATTATGCACACCTTGTCACATAAAGATAAAAATTTAGTATAAAGAGGTTTGGTAAAAATGTTTGCTGGGTGTTCATTGAAAGAAGTGTGTGGTGTGCTATATGAAGTGGCAATCAACTTTGATGTGCTTTGTGGGCTTTTGAAATATTGAATTATTTGCCATGTTGATAGTGACGTGATTGTCATAATGCATATTCGTTGATCCAATGATGCTAAAGATAAGGCTTTCATGAAAGGATTTGCCCACACCATCTCAAATTGCACGTGTCATTGTTCTGTGCTCACGTTGCCACGTTTTGCTTTTCTAAGTTACAAGATTACCTCCAATATATATTCAGAATCTTGAGATTGATCTTCTATTAATTTTTAATCTAGCATAATTAACAACTGAGAAGCCATTAACATTTAGGTGCCCGTTCTTCTTGTATGGAAGTACTTTCTTGATCCTTTGATATATTGAAATATTCTTAAAATTGCCTCCCAATGACACTTTTCAGGGTGATTCATGAATTGACATGCATTTCCAATTGCAAAGGATAAGTTTTGTCTAGTAACTAGCAACTATGAGAGAAATGAGTTTACCTACTACTAGTCTTCAATAACGGGAAGGATCTTCAAAGTTATTATTTTTTTACCATAGATTATGACTTTGGATAATTGAAATGAGAAGGGTCTTCAAAGTTTTTATTTTTCTGACCATAGATTATGATTTTGGATAATTGAAGTTTCTGTAGGATTATGCTTAAGCATTTTAGTTTCTTATAAGAGATCATCACTTTTTTCCTTTGGGACAATGATATTTCTTCAGAGCTATATAAGCAATTTTGATTCCAAAAAAGTAGCATAGTCATCCCAAATCTTTAATAACAATTTTTTTTAAAGATAGTTGACTTCTATCATACCTTCTACATCATTTCTAGGTATAAATATGTCATCAACATAACCAAAATTAGAGTAGCAGTGTTGTTGCGTTGAACAAAAATTGAATGGTCTATTTTGCTACACTTGAGTCCAAGTTGCATAACTTGGCAGAACTTTTCTAACCACATTAAATTGTCTTTTTTAGCCTACATGTTTTAATCTCCTTTGAGCAACATAACTTGTGGGTTACTCCATATATACTTTTTCAGAAAGATCGTCATATAGAAAGAAACTCTTGACACTCATCTAAAGCATTTGCTAACCTTGATTAATCACCAGAAGTATAGTATACAAACTGTGAGTGAAGACCAGGTACAGGTGAGAATATCTTAAAGTAGTCTACGTGTGTTTGTGTATTGCTTAGCAATTGGTATTGATTTATGGCATTCAATCTAATCATTAGGAAAATATTTGATCGTGAATACCTATCAACAAACTATAAGGTGAGCATCGACATGAAGATGACGACTTCCTATGTCCCTTGTGACGGAAGAACAAGCATCTCATCCGTTCCTTGTTTCTAATGTTGGCCACTAAGAGCTTCATGATATGACTCGACAATTTTCACAATGTTAAGGACATAACAAACTCATGAAAAATGAAGTCAAACTTTGGAGGGGATTAAATTTGTAATAAGATATATAGTGGTAGTACGTTTACGTTTACGTTTCTGTTGGGAAATAGTTAAGTCAATTTTTGGCAGTGGATCTGCAATCCGCTAGTGAAGTTAATACGGCTCGAGAATATGAGGATGCCTCGAGCTAGTGAAGCTGTTAAAATGTCTTGAGAATATGAGGATGCCTCCACACGTTGATATGCTTGTAATGGGCGAGTTTGTTGAATGGTTTTGATGGGGTGTGAATATGGTTGGTGGTCATAGTGGTATGGTTTCACAAGGTGATGTCTTGTGAAACTGAAGAATTTAAAAAATATAGGATAGTTTTAGAATAAAGTTGCATCAACAAAAATACAGTTAACAAAAATACAGAAAGCAATGAGACATTGGGTCGAACCATCTATAGCCCTCTGTAGTGCGAGAGTACCCAAGAAAGATATATCAAGTACCTATAGGGCAAAATTTTTCATGTTCATGTTCTAAAAGACAAACAAAATGTAAACAACCAAAAACTTTTAATGCTAAAAAACTAGCAATTTGGTTAGAACAAAAACATGAGAAGGGTTTTGTTGTTAAGTACAAAACGAAGGTACACGATTTATAAGATGACATGAGTTGAGTATCGTCTCTCCCTGACATTGCTTGGCATACACATATGAGACAATATGGTGCATGCAATGCCAATCCTTACATTTGGTAATTCCATTTTGTAGATATGTATAGGCACAAATGGTTTGGTGAATTATGCCTTGTGAAGCATACAAAAGAGTAAAGCTTGATATGCCTTGGTTTGGTAAATCTATACACAATTTTATTGGAAGTAGAGAATTGTGTTTATATTTCATTTTTTTAATATATCAAGAGCCTTAGATTGAGTTGGAAGCAAGTAATGTCATACTTGCAATCATGGTTAAAAATAGTAAAATCCATCAATGGATATAGAACTAGGATCCCCATATGTTAGAATGAACAAGACTAAAATGTGAAACTTTCATGAGTACTAAAAGTAAATCATGCATATGATGATACTTACCCGAGTACCCAACTCACATGCTTTATATTGAAACTTAGTTAAGGAGTGTGGAATATTGATAAAAATTTTAATTATTGACATAGAAGTATGATTGAGCCACAGTGCCACCGATGGAGTGATCTTTGTGGTAAGAAGACTGCTAACAGAGAGGCGTTCATTCAAATAGTAGACTATCAAATTCATGACCTCCAATCAACTTTTGTGTTTATAGATCCTGGAAAACACAAAAAGTAGATGGAAAGTCACACAACAATTTTAGGATTTGATAAGAGAACTAGTGAATGATAAATTCATGGCAAATTGTAGAATATAGACTATTATCCTAATGAGAAGTTACTAAGGAACCTTGCCAAAGCTTTGACAGGTATGTGTGAACCATTAACAATAGACAGGTGGTAAATTGGAAAGATAGAGGGTAGAGAATAATTGGTGATTATTTGTTATAGGTGGAAGTGCACAAAAATTAAGTAGCCGAGTCTGACATTTTACCACTGAAGCAAATATACAAGTTTAGGTAGTTGTAGCAAAATTTGATGAATTGGAGTTCTTAAGAAAGTTTGGAATTGCTCCTATTTGACAGTAGTAATAGTTACTTTTGCTGCCCTTGTAGTAAGGTTGGAGAAAAGGAAGTGATCCTAGATGATAAAGAGAACTTTTAATAACCACCCCATTTTTAAAAACTCTCTTTTTTCTTTCTCTCTCTCTCTTTTAATCTCTCTAATTTAAGAATCATCATCATAGCTTAAATATTAACATCGTTGTAGTGCTAGTTTTTAAAAGCCATCACCACAACTTATAAAGGTTTGCTTTCGAAGGCTATGACTTTTGACTCGGTTATCAGAACGAGACGTTCTACTCGCTAAATCAAAGCTCGTTCAAAGATCTACATTTATTAAAGGGTGGAACCCGTATCAGTCCATGTTTTGAGCCCAAAAACATCATTTAAAGCTTTTTTGGAGGTTCCGAACAATTTTATTTTGGCATTTGAAACATACACATAACTTATCGTAGGGATGCCAGAATCAAACATGGACACTATAAATACCTTCACTGCACTTCCCTCTTCTATTACATGTTAACTTTTCAAAAATCCAAATCTCCTAGGTCCATCAATAGGTTATGGTCAAAATCCATTGATAGACCTCAAGAGCTCCAATCGGATCCATTTCAAGTGCTATAGGTTTTTGAAGTGTCATTGAGTCTATATGTGCTCAGGGATATCAGCTTGAAGTCATTAACAACAGTAATCAGAAGGTTTTCAAAGTTTTTTATTTTAAAGCAATTTGACACGTATAAATAACTTATCATAGGGATGTTAGAACTAGGCATAGACTCCATAAATACCTTCACTGCACTATTCTCTTTGATTACATGTCAATTTTTTAAAATTTTAAATCTCCTAGGTCCATCAATGAGGTTTCGGTCAAAATTTATTGATGGACCTAAATAATTCCGATCGGATCCATTCCAAGTGTTATAGGTTTCTAAAGTGCCTCGAAGTTTGTGTCCAAAGATATCAGCTTAAAGTAATTAATAACAATGATCAAAAGGTTTTCAATGACTTTAAAACAATTGATACATACACATAATTTATCGTAGGGATGTCAGAACCCAACATGGACACCATAAATACCTTCACTGCACCCTACAATAAGTGATGGTGTCTATGTCTGATTTTAATATCCCTACGATAAGTTATGTGTATGTGTCAATTATCTTAAAATCATAAACTTTGAAAATCTTTTGTTGTTAATGACTTCAAGCTGATATCTCTAGGCACATATAGACTCTAGAGCACTTTAAAAATTTATAACACTTGGAATAAATCTGATCAGAGCTCTCTAAGTCTATCAATGTGTTTTGGTTGAAACTCATTAATGGACTTAAAAGATTTGAATTTCTAAAAAGTTGACATGTAATGGAAGAGGGTAGTGTAGTAAAAATATTTATAATGTTCATGTTTGGTTTTGACATCCCTACGATAAGTTATGTGTATGTGTCAAATGCAAAAACAATGATAAAATTGTTTGAAGCCTTCGAAAAGACTTTAAATAATGTTTTTTGGGCTCGAAACATGGGCCGTTATGGGTTTCACCCAATAACAAATTTAGATTTTTGAACGAGCTTCGCTTTGGCACGTAGAATGTCCCGTTCTGATACCCGAGTCAAAAGTTATGACCTCTAGAAGTAGACCCTATAGTATTGGTATTTAAGCAATGGTGTTGATTTTCAACACCAAAGTGATTTTTTATGTTATTTTATTTATTATTTTTATTAATAAAATCAGTTCTTATTATTAAAATTTATTTTATTTTTTTATTCTTTTATAATTGGATATAAAAATAGAAGATATTAAAAAATAGAAAAATATTTTTTTGTTTTTTTATTAACTTTCTTTTATATTTTTTATTAAAGTTTTAAAATTAAAAATAAATAAATTTAGAAGATTATTTATTAACGTTTAAATTATAGTTTAATTTAATTGAAGAGGAAAGAGAAGAGAGGAAAGATATTGCATGCAAAAGAGAGGGGAACAGAAAAGAAAAAGTCAGCTTTTGACAGAGGTGTAAAATGAGAATTAGGTGCGTCTTTTGGGAATTCTAAAACCTCGGTGCACTTTTTGAGAATTCTGAAAATTTGGATGCACCCTTTGGGAAATTGTCGATTGTTTAATTGACCATTTGCTTTGTTTCATTTTGGTGCTCCGCAAACTTCAGCATATACACTTTCATCCAAATTATTTCCCTTAACAAAATCTTCATAATACATTTTAAACTTTTGTCCTTATTATGCAGATTGTTTTAAGCCTATCACAACACTTGATTTTCAGATTCTTTGATGTTCGTGAGGCTATTCACTGGCTAAAGCAAAGTAAAGAAGCTTCAACTAACTAAGAGAGCATGTAAAATGAGAGCAGATATAGGAGAGCCTGGGACCAGTAAGGTTCGTCAAACACCTTATTTGATGGAAGTGAGAGATGATTACACCTCCTAGAGGGTACCTAACTCTCTGTGTTCTAAAAAAGGATGAATGGTGAATCTGATGATCTCATTATACAATCAGATGATAAGGTAGTTCACACAGATTTTACCCTTAGACAGCTTAGTTTTCTTTAGGGCAGGATACTGAATAGTCGGGGATGGGGATCCTTTGTTTCGATCAATATCATTCATGAGTTTGTTGAACTAGTAGAACAAGGCACCTATAATTCTTTCATATTCCTGACAATCCTTTTTGCCAAAATTTCATTTTTATTTGTGGTCCAATAAATATATAATATGCATGCTTATCACTTTTAAATTGTCCAGTTCTAGAGTTTTTTGTAGATTTTCCGTTGGAATTATAGAGATTGGATTTATTTTTGGAGTGCGATATCAGATAATTTTGGTTTTACTGTTGATAGTTCTACAACACAACCTTGAGTAGCAAGCTGAAGATCTTGCATTTGCATTGTATGCAAGCTGAGCCTTGTTTTTCCCTAGCTATACTTCATTCATCACCTTTATTCAGGTGTCTCCAGGTGGAAGGAATTCTGAAGATCTTGATCCAAAAATAAAACTTCTAATTTTTTAAGAATTCATTTGTAGATTCACAATTTTTCGTTGTTTAGGTGTTCTCTTTTCTACTATATAATCCTATGGTATAATCAATATTCGACTTAGCCCAAATAGGTAGTTGAGTTCAAATGGATCAATCTCATAAAAGAGGCAGTGACTATAAAAGCTAACAGTAGCAATATCTTTAGATAATCCATTAATGATATTTGAGTTGATTCTGTTTAGTTTATCCTCCTTTGTGGGGTTTCTCTGGGAACCAATGGATTGATGGCCTCTTTTCTAGCTATGGAGGTTATTGCTCCCTTAATCTTCTTTTTATTTTATCTTTCTTTTCCCTTCTATAATCTCTTTTAAGTAAGCAGGACTGAACTTCACGTTTTCTTTCCTTCCCATTTCTTTTCTCCGGAATTTTTTTCAAACTGAAAAAGAAAAAAGAAAAAACGGCCTTTCGATGCTTGCTTATACTCAAAATTAATTGACAATTATAGATGATGCTCAACCAGTGGGACACCGACTTGTAGAAATACAGTTTGGATTTGCTTATTAATTGCTTTAGGTAATTGTAATGCAACATACATTCCATTGTACTTTCTAAGTAACTAGACAATAGTATATCCGCGTCGATTTACTTTTCTACTCCACAGCATTTATCATCAACAACAAGAACTACCAGCCAATTGCGACTAGTGCCTGTATACTACCTACCTACCATTGCACCTATTATAGCTAGATTCTTGTTATCTTCATATTGAATTGTTCTTCCCAGTTGTTCAGTCATCAAATCCAAATGAAATGCATTTGATTTCATAAACTAGTTCATGACTTGTACTGGATTTGGTTATATAAGATCCTTCTGACCAGATGAATTGTTTACTGCAGGCATCTGTTAAAACTTCAAAGGGGTTCTAATCCTTTTGACTTCAAATTTGTAGAACACCATAAGGTATGCATGGGTTGTTAGTACTTGGTATTTTTTCAGGATTCTCTATCGAATATTCGCTTTCTTTGCAGACCCCTGCCTTTACCTTTGCTTCATCTCACAATGAAAGTGTGTGGAACGTGGATGGGGAGATTCTTCAAGCATGTCAAGTATCTGTTCGAGTATGTAGAGGTCTAATCAACTTATTTGCCTCAGGGCCTGAAGTATAATTTTATCTGAAAAACTAAACATGTTTTCGAGATACAATATAAACTAAGGCCGCAGATCAGGACACAGAACAGAGTTTTCATTCCAGCTGAGATAGACTGGCACGAACTTGAAGGTTTTGAGTTGCAGGTGTTCAAATTTTGGGGTTTAGCCATTCATGGGAGTTTAAGTGTAAAAGAAATTAAGGACCTTTTACTTCTAACATTGCATATCAATCAAGGGTTACTTCTCTCTGTATAGGGTAGTAGTCCTGGTTATGGACTTCCTGCTAATGCGGGCTTTGGAAGAAGGATCGAATCGTATTGGATTAATTATACGCAGTTTTATTTTGTATTTTATAAAAGATTGCTTTCATGATTCGAATATGTGATCTTTAAAGTCATGTGGTAATAATTTTATTATTGAGTGAATACTCCTATATAGTTATAATTATGCACTATACCCATTACAGTTAAATCGTTCACTTTCAGGGATAATCAATGAGGTTAATTGAGAATTATGCACCATCCAAAATATTAAGGTTTTTTTTATATTTTTCCTGAATAAAGTAATTTTTTATTCTTTTATGATTTAGTAATTAAATAATCATATTTTAGATTAAAAAAAGTTTACTTTATCTCAGAATCATTCACGTAGCATTATGTTAAATTGGAGACATTACGCTATATTAATCTATTATCCTAATAATTACATAAATGAAAACAGTTCCAATTCCAGTAGATTGAAAATAATTTATTTTAAAAAAAACAAAGGATAAATGCTATAAAGTAAATATTGTCTGTCATTTTTTTTCAAAAATAAGGGAAAGTGTTTTTTTTTGTTCGCTTTTCTTTCAAAAACGTTTAGCTTAGTTGGTTATGAAAATAGTCCGTTATTCTTAATCATTTCTATTTTTTTAAAATATCTTTTAATAACAAGATCGAACATCTTTTATATAAAAATAGTTTTAATTATGAAATGGTGCTAAAAGTTGATAATTAATATCTCTTATTATTTTTTATTTTTCTGAAATCATAAATGGAAATTAAAAGTGCAGTATTCTTCAGCAAAAGATGAAATCTGTCATCCCAGCAATCCCACACGGTCGATCCCACGACCATCTATGAGGAGGTAAATCGAGAAGTTGTAGTTAACCACGACGGAGAAGGTATTATCTCAATTTCATCGAGATTGGACTCTTGCTCACAAAATGCAGTACTCAATGCTATCACTAGACGTCATTGTGATAGTTAATTGAAGCTCATTTAGTCAAATTCTATTGCTGAAAATTATGCATGTTGATCCAAATATTGATCAAAATGGCTTTGTATTCGGCCCCTAGGTGCGGTGCAACGACAAGATGCTCAATAAGATATCCAAACAATCAGGATTTGAATCTCACCTACGATATACTATGGAGCATTTTCATCTAGTGATGAAAACTCTAGGAACTTGATTATTGGACAAGTAGTCGTTTGCATTTTCAAATTTATCCGATGAACAAATTAGAGGAGGATCATCCGTCTCTAAGATTAATTGAGTCCAATGTCTGGATACCAAGATTATTAAAAAAAAATTCATATTCATATTAGGCAGCTTGTCAATAAAATTGTGTAGGTATAGTAACGTGGGTTGAATTCTTTTTAAAATTTTCATCGTATAATCATTCGGTTTAAATGTTACGTGAAGAATATAACCCAAATGATCAAACAGGGAGCATGTACATGTAGAAGATCACAACAGTAGTGATTCAACGGATTTGAATATTTGATTTTTTTTTCACCCCTATGTAAATAACCCAATCCAAGTGCATAGTCCATAACATTTTCATCATCAAGAATAACAATTAGTTGAAAAACATCGCATTGATGGGCGATGAGGACTGATATTAACCATCATGAAATCCTTTTTTAGTCGATATAGTTGATGGGGTAGATAGTCGACCTCCACGTGGCACGGTTAAGTCAAAAGTCAAGTTGAGTTGTAAGTCAAAGGCAAGACGAGACCACACCCAATCAAGATGGGGGCCCGAGTCAAGTCAAGTCAAGCTCGAATTTGAGCCTGACCTAACTATGGATAGGCCCAATCGCCCTAACTTCGAGGATAGGCTCAACTGCTTCCACTCTGTGACACTTGACCGCTCCCGATTTCATGGCACTTAATGGCTCCCGACTCCTTAATACTCAGTCATCTATGATCCTTCGACATGGTCGCTCCTACTTCCTCAAATGCGTGACTTAATTCCCTGACCACTAAGCTTCCCGAATGCTTCCGCCTCACACACTTGAGTGTGGATGATGAGAAAAGAGGGAGTGACGTGGCATCCCCTCAACCTGAACTTGGGTGACTGGGGACGTGGATAGGGGAACATGGGAGTCGTGCCTCTCTCCTCCAAGGTAATATAAAGAAAGCTCGCTCTCGCGGACACAGGTATGTGCACAAACAATCTAGACCTTTTTCTACTCTCCGCTCTTCTCTCCCTCTCTAAGCTCGAAAGCTTGACTTAAGCGACGAAGTGGCTGAGCCAAGGTTTATCTGGCCTCCATTCTAACTCTCATTGAGTTTTGTAGAGAGCCTCCAGCTAGCCCATCATCAGATCGTTTGGAACCTATCCACCTCGAATACTGCTTCCCTGGTGGTTTGCTCATCCTTGATCTCAAACAGGAATAAATCGACATTGCTTATAGAAAATCTGAACTGAAACATTTGATCTCGAGAAAACCATAGAGAATCACGACTCCTAGCAAAAGAGATCATGGTGAGATTATCACCATGATGAAGGAGGATTTTAATCGGCTCATTGCTACTACAGTATAGGAGATATTGTAGAGACGCCCTCTGTTAACCTTGACCCCTACTCGAGCACCCTCATGATGCACCTTCGATCCCTATCTAGGTGCCACCCAAATTATTGTGAATTTTCCGCCATGTTGGAAATTAATTCTCTTGCTTGCTCTGAGGTTTTGTTCACTAAGGCTCCTCCAGCTGTAGCATATATCATGCTCCTATCTATGGGAAGTAAATCCTCGTAAAAATACTAAGCAAGAAGTTGCTCACTGATTTAGTGTTGAGGACAGCTAGAGCATAACTTCTTGAACCGTTCCCAGTAACCATAAAGGGACTCCCCCACCACTTGCTGAATGTCACAGATGTTTTTCCTTATGATTGTTGTCCTGGATGTTGGAAATTTTTTTTCCAAGAATGCCTTCTTCATTTCTATCCAGCTAATGATATGTCCAGTAGGCAAGTAATAGAGTCAATCCTTTGCTACTCCAGTCAGTGAAAATGGAAAACCCCTCAACTTTATATCTTCTTCAAAAATTCCTTGTGGCTTCATGGTGGAGCACACTATATGACACTTGTGCAAGTGTCTGTTTGGATCTTCTCCAGATAATCCCTGAAATTTGGGCAGAAGATGAATGAGGCTCGAACTAAGCTCGAAATCCCCAGCTAACTCTGGATAGGTCATGTGCTTAGGGTATACATATGTTTCTTATACTTTAATCGCACATCTTTCTGTACTTCATGCTATTTCCTATGTTCATTGCATCCTTTATCTGTGCATTATGCATGATTTTCTTCATTTTCTAGTTCGGAGGTCTGCTCGTGTGTTTATGTATTTGCAGGACGGAAATGGAGTGAAAAAGGTGAGATGGAGAAATAATTGAACACAAGGCAAGACAGGGTCGTGCCTCCCAGGCACGGCCGTGTCTCATTTCTCCAGGGACCGTGCCCCCCGGGCGCGGTCATGCTTCTTCACAGGCAGAACCAACACACGACCGTGCCCGCCAGGCACGACCGTGCTTTCCACCAGAGGACCAACTGCCAGGGGTCGTGCCAAACAGGCACGGTCGTGCCTTCGCTCCAGCATCCAGCCAGAGCATGGCCATGCCAATTATCCAGAGCCGCAGCTGCCCCTGGCCGTGCCTCACAGGCACAGCCATGCCAGATTCCAGAGCCTCAACAGGCCACGACCGTGCCTCCCAGGCACGACCGTGTGACAAGGGCGTGCCTGCCGTGTGGCGAACTTTAGGATTTTGGGGGGTTATAAATTACCCACCTAAGAGCCTTAAAAAGAGGGGGGAGACCCTAGGAGTGATAGAGAGCCACCGAAGCTGCCTTCCGGAGCAAGAATCGATGATCCATCCATCCGCTCGGGATTACTCCATCGCCTCCGTCCACTGTCAACGAGGAGATTGCAAGGCGGAGAAGAAGACATACATTGATAAGTTTTATTTCCTTTTTCCGTCTTGGATTTTCAGATATAAAATGTATTTATTCAAATCTTCTTCGTGTTACTCTAGATTCTAGGATGTAGGAGGAATCGAGGTGTTATGGATGATTGTACATTTGGATTTGTTGTTTACCATGTTCAATGATATATGTGTGCATATTACTTTATGGACTTGTGCCTTGTGCTTGTTTAATAATATGTCTATGAATGACATTGAGTCTATGAGGATAAGGGTGAATTGTGGTTTTGAGGATTCTTAGGATCGTAGACCCGGGTGCCTTGTGACAGAAGGTGAACTTTTAACCGGACCTTCCGAGGAAATCTTTAGGCTATAATGAATCTTTGTGAGGGATAACTAATGGTTATTGATTGTTAGGGAGAGGTCCTTAAATGGATACCCTATGACAGAGGGTAGGACACTAGTGGCCTAGAAATTATATTCTATTTTTGTTTCTATGATCAATAACAGATCGAATCGATTTGATTTTTAGAAACATATATATATATATTAAAATTACTAAATTAATTAATTAAATTAATTTTTCTAAAGAATTAGTTAAAATTAAGAATTTTAATTGATCAATCAATTGGATAAATAATCGATCAATTTTTTATTATTTTGTAAAATATATTATTTTATAGTAAAATGTAAAAAAATAATTTATTAGTTAATTTCCCTAGAAATTAGTTTCTATTTTTACTTCTTTAGTCAATATCATCAGACCGAATCAGTTTGATTTTTAGAAACTTATATATAAAAATTAAAATTACTAAATTAATTTTTCTTAAAGAATTAGTTAAAATTAACAATTTCAATTGATCAATCAATTGGATAAATAATCGATCATTTTCTTATTATTTTATAAAATATATTATTTTGTAGTAAAATGTAAAAAAAAATTTATTAATTAATTTTTCTTAGAAATTAGGTTTTATTTTTGCTTCTATAGTCAATATTAGATGATTTTTTTTTAGAAACCTATATATATAAATTAAAATTACTAAATTAGTTAATTAAATTATTTTTTAAAAAATATTATTTAAAATTAAGAATTTCAATTGATTAATTGGATAAATAATCGATAATTTTTTATTTTTTTTATAAAATATATAATTTTGTTATAAAATATAAAAAAATTAATTTATTAATTATTTTTTGAAAAAAAATTAATTTATTAATTATTTTTTGAAAAAAATTAATTTCATTTTTACTTTTTTAGTCACCGAATCGATTTATTTATAGAAACCTCCCCCTCCCTCCCCTCTCAAAAACCCTTCTTCGCGACACCGTTGCCCACCCCAAGCACGCGCGACGCCACGCCGCCGCCGTCTTCTCCCACGCCTCCTCATCCTCTCCGAACTCCGGCGCCGGCGGCTGATAGCAATCGGACTTAACCACCTCTCATTCTGTCACCGCGGATCTCGCAATCCCCCTCCCCGCTCCGTGATCTTGCGTCGACGTCTTCTGTTTCTCCCAGCCAGAGGTTCGCAACCACACCACTACGAGACAGGAAAGGCGCGACCGCCTCATCCTCTCCGTTGCTGGCGTGAGGGAGAAATACAGGCGAGTAGTAGGTGAGATTGTTTTTGTTTGCGTTGATTGGGTTTTAGCTGGGCATGCAGGGTTTGATGTTTTCCTCTATCAGCAACCCTTCTTCCCTCCTAACACACGCCATCGTGCCAGTGCCCTTTCCGGCAGCAACCGAGAGTGAGTCGGAAGAGGTCCTGGGGCTCTAGAGTTTTGTATCTATTTCTTCTTCTAGATAAGATTTTCTAATTTAATTAATATTTTTTATGTGTTCTGGAACCTCGTTTCTTAGGTTGACAATGGCAATGGATCAGGAACAATCGCATAAGTCCCATCGATCACATAAAACGGGTGCTTCTGCCAAAAATAAGAGCAAGAAGGGAAATTCAGAGGAAGATAGAAAGAATAAAAATCCAAAGGTTCATGGAACAGCCAATGCCAAGCGAATCCCTTCCCCTTTTTTTTTTGGGGGATTTTTTTCTCTGTAATCATTAAAAGGATTTTATCTTTTTGGCTTCCTGTAGGCATTTGCTTTTAATTCGTCTGTGAAGGCCAAGCGACTACAGTCTCGAGCTGCTGAGAAAGAACAACGCAGCCTTCATGTTCCCACCATAGATCGTTCTACTGGGGAGCAACCTCCTTTTCTTGTTGTTGTGCAGGGACCTCCCAAGGTCAAATTTTAATCTCTCAATCACCATACAATTTTAAGTTGCTTTTGTCTAATTGCTTTGAGAGGGTAGTTTGAGAAATAGGCATGATTGACCAAAAAATATTTTGCAGGTTGGGAAATCTCTTCTGATTAAGTGTTTGGTAAAGCATTACACTAAGCACAATCTTTCTGAAGTTCGTGGTCCAATTACTGTCGTGTCAGGTTTATATTTTTTTCTTGCTTAGTTGTTGCATTACCTTCCCTTTTATCTGGCATTTTTTTAGAACTTAAAATGAAATAATAATATATTTCTTTTAAATTTCTAGGAAAGTCAAGGAGGGTGCAGTTTATTGAGTGCCCAAATGATATTAATGGTATGATAGATGCAGCAAAAATTGCTGACCTTGCACTGATGCTAGTTGATGGTACTTATGGTTTTGAGATGGTGAGTATGACTATCTGTTTTCCTATTATATTCATATATAGAAGTCCTATTGATCGAACACAGTTGTCCTAACCCCAAATGTTAAACCAGGATTTAAATTTTGAAAGTGACACATTTTGCCTCATTTAGCTAGGTTGGAATGAACATGATGTTCTTAAACAAACTTGATACTCAGCTTGATGAGGACTCATTTATGTTCATTTGATAACTTGAGCTTGATGAAAAGCTCGAATCGTCTCAAGCTTGTTGTAATTTTTAATAAACAAGATTGAATACAATGAAGCTTGACTCGACCTGGCTTGTTTACAACCATAGATGTAACCAATTTTTTATGCATATAAGATTGTGAGAAAAATAAAAGAGTTGTATATAAAATTTGTCTTTGTGCTTTAAAGTAGGCATCCAAAAATTTAATGAACCATAACTATGAGCTGAGCCCTATAAAGGAAGATCCTGAAGGTAAGACAACTTGTTAATAATATGTGTCACATGTGATTTTTGGGAATTCTAACAAAGTCTTGTTTTCTAAACTTTGTATTGATATTTCTCAGAGTTTATTAACCTAAATTCTAAATCATTTATCATCGGTGCAATTAATCACAACATATATATCATCATTCGTCATCTATTTCCCTACATGTTCTCAATTTTCATCAAGCACACACACACTTGAAAAAGGTGTTGTAGAGTATGTAGGCAAGTAGGGCTTTAAACAAGCCAAGCTGAGCCAAGCTTTATGATGTTCAAACTTGTTTGATAAGGTAACCGAGCCGAGCCGAGCCAAGCCTAGCCTAAAATGAACCAAGCCAAATAAATGATTATTCAAGCTTGACTTGGTTTTTTTAGATATTATCGAGTTCTCAATTCAAGTTTGTTTAATTGTTTGAAACTTTTATATTTTAAGCTTGTTTGGTTGGTTATTGAGTTTGATAACACAAACTTATTTGTTCATTTTAAAAGTTTTTTTATTTATTTAACATGTTGATAAGAGTTGATGAACGTTATTCACAAATATTGTTCATGAGTGTTGTTGATGACCATTGTTTACGAATGCTCACAAATATTAACGAGCAAAACACATATGTGGTTAAGCTTGTTCGTTTAGTTTAACGAGTTGTTCAAGTTTGTTCATGAACATTGTTCACAAATATTAACGAGCAAAACTGTCATGTGCACTTAACAAGCTGAGCCAACCAAAGAATTAGGCACTTAATCATTTTCTTCTTGGTAGAAATGCTCCTATTTGGTGAGCATGCTCATTTAGGGGGAAAACTGTCATGTGCATACTATAATCGTATACAAGTTTGAAAGAGAAATTTATAAGTAATCTTGTGTATGGTTTCTATTCAATAGTCACATTTGATCTAACAGTTGTGTTCATGAATGAAGACTATGTCACCATATAGATCATGCAGGATGTAAAGACCTGTGATCTAAAGGATTTGCCATTGGTATTCATTGATAATATCAGAGATTCTACTACAATTCTCTTTTAGCCCATGTTAACAAAGTCACAAGACCCAAAGCGCTGTCATTATACAAAGGTATTCAGCTGAGGTCCAATCTATATCTCTCCTGTTGCCTAGTAACATTTTCCTTTGTGCTCATTGCCTCCAATTATAGCTTTGGGCTACCGAGTCTGCCTAATCTAGAGGATACTTTAAGATATGCTACCATTTCAATTAATTCTAGGACCCTATGCATTTACAGGTTTCACATACACAATAAGGTAACTATATCTTTTGTGGTTCCAATGCAACAAAACCAAATTTATTAGTTGCAACGGTAATGCTCCACACATATGCTTTTGTTTGGAACCTAAGATGACGTCATATGGTTCATTGTTACAATTTATTTATCATTGAGAAAGATTCTTCTCATATGTATGCCTAAAGTTGACTTCTTAATGCTGTGACCATTGGATTTTATGCGTAAGCGTATTAACTAGATGAATCTAAATTATGATTTCTTTCCCTTTGCAGGAAACGTTTGAATTCCTTAATGTGTTGCAAAATCATGGTTTCCCAAAGGTTATGGGAGTTCTCACACATCTTGATAAGTTCAAGGATGTTAAAAAGTTGAGGAAAACAAAACAGCGATTGAAGCATAGATTTTGGACTGAGATTAGAGATGGTGCAAAGTTATTCTATCTATCTGGGCTAATTCATGGAAAGTAAGAAAATTCAAATTGTCTCCTCCTCTCACTTTCCTTTTTCCTCTTGTGAATATTAAATTGCCTTTGAGTGCAAACCCTTGGTAGTTGTTCTTGATTGTTTAACTAGTTGCAATTCACTTGCACACCATTCAAAAATATTGTTATCTATATTTTTGATATTCTCTTTTGCACAAGACATGAACATGTATTTAGATGACTAATTAATACTCCAGTTAAGCGATGTGAAATTATGATAAATATGCACATCAAATGAGAAAAAAGAAGACCAAAAAAGACTTGGTCAACAACAACAAAATAAGATAAAATTTATTTAAGTATAGAAAATGATATAGTAAGGGATAGAATCCAATGATATAGAAGGATTCATATAGTCGACCCCACCTAGTGGGAGAAGACTTGGTTGTTGTTGTTTTGCACAAGACCTCCTATTTACTTAATGAATCTTAATTAGATGGACTTGTTCCATCTTATGTTCCAAAACTTTTTGCGCTACCTAAATGATTGAGGAACACTTGATGTTGCCCAAAGTAATTTTCTTTCGAAGGCTTTGCCTCCTTTTCTCTATGATATAATCATACATGAAAGTTTCCTCCAATAATCTATTTTTTGTGTACAAATCATTTGGTTCATTCATTATTCAAATTTGTGAATCTTCTTGAACATCCCAATTTTTAAATTTTATTTTCTATCTTTTATGATGATCTGATAGTTGATTAGTTCTTTCTGATCTTCTACCTATTTTTTTACATGGACTATAGGTACCCAAAACGTGAAACTCACAATCTTGCAAGATTTATCTCAGTCATGAAAACCCAACAATTGTCTTGGAGATCTTCTCATCCTTATATATTGGTAGATCGCTTTGAAGATGTCACCCCTCCTGAAAGAGTGCATGCAAATATGAAATGTGACAGGAACATCACGGTGTATGGCTATCTCCGAGGTAGCAATATGAAGAGAGGGACCAAGGTATTCCTTCATTGATTTTGTATTGTGCTAATCATTTATGAAGTTCTCCCAACTCCCACTTTGCCCTCCTGCATGGTTATATTCCTTTTAATATCTTTGAAAATTCATGGTTATCAAAATCGATATGGTTGTCCAGATCAAATCGTCAAAATATCTAAGTATCTACCTTATTGGATCACTAGGACCTGTGCAATCAAAATCATTGAGAAAGATGAAAGATAAAAGAGGTGAAAATTAAATAATTTGATGCAAAAGATACAAATGAGGTTCAATTATAGGATTGCTACAAACTATGAAATAGCATGATAAATATCATGATAACGTAATATAAGTAATAAATAGTAGAATTGATTAATTAGATTAGTTATTTATTAGTGATTTGATGTTACTATTTGGTGAATAATATCATATTGTTATTTTCGTTATTTGTTAAAATGATATTCTAGAAAAATCCAATAATATTATATTATTGCCAAATGTTTGTCTTTTAGATTATTGATAAACACCAAATCAAAATTTATTAGTGCCAAATAAAAATTTTAAAGTATACCCACCAAAATCAATGTGGTGTGGTAAATATGATGCATTTATCAATAAAAGTTATTGAATATCATTTATTTCGTATTAATGGATTTAATTGAGCATGGAATTTGAGATAGTATTGATCAGGAGAGGAGAGGTTACTATATTCTATCTTGATCAATAAGTACCTGCCCAATCAATACTAAATGAAGAAAGGATGGATGATGTGTGCGGTCCAATTAGTGGTGAGGCACATGCAACAACAAGGTTGGCCTGGTAACAAATCTTAGGCAGTAAGGAGGTTGAATTAGCTGGTTTGGTTGAGTTTATCAAAATTAATTTAATTCAGCAAAATTTTAACTTATTCCATCCTTTTCATTCATAATTTGATGAACTTTAAAGTAATTTATTCTATTTTATAGCGTTGTTAATTCATCTCTAGGTAATTTCTTTGAATATATACTTTCTTTAAACTTCTCTTTCTATATATGGTATGACTGATGGATTGGGTCAGATTGACCTTTCCGGACACCGACCCAACTTGGGCTTTCTGTATTGGTATTGGCCTATTTTGACTACCATGTGAAAATCTATCTTGCATTCTACATTTTTAGTTTATTAATGCTTAGGTTCTATTTGTTTCAAACAACAAAAAAATCTGAAGAAGTCAGTTTCTGAGATGTATCTAAGTTAATGGTTGAAGCTATAAAAAAGCACATCACATGGACCAAGAATGCTGCGATGGGTGGACTGACCTACCCTATCTTTTCCTCTACTTTTTAAAATTGAATTTAGGATAAATTTAAATTATTTGATGCCATTGTAATTTAATTTCTAGTTTTTTGAGTAATTTTTAGTCATATTTGTTTTATAATATCCATATGCTAGAATCGATATTTTCTTTTTTGTTGTGACCCCTTTCTTTTTTCTATCTACACCTTCTAATATATCTATGTATCCAATTTTTCATATATATTTATACTTATATTATTTTTATATTTTGACAATATTTCATTATTTCGTTTCTACCTTTTATATGTTAAAATCATTAACATAAAAGTGTTTGTAACAACAAATTGTCATCATCACCCAGGTTGAACTAGTTTAATTTAAAAAAGGAAGTGTCAACACAATGTTTTTTATAATAAAAATATTGATGCAGAATAATGATCCTTTGCTTAAGAAAATGACTGTCTTTCAGATGGTGAGTCAATTCTCCTTATGTCAACATCAACATTAGCATCACCAAGATTTAGGCCCAGTTACCTGTGATTGGCTGCATGGATCTAGTCTCTTATCTTATGTTTGAACTCTAAGCACTCTACAATTAGTAATATCTAAATCTCTTAATCACTTTTTTAATTACATTAAATTCTTTGGTTTCATGCTGCTATTACATTCAAATCAAGTTACACTTTCTGATTAATCAGAAATAATTAATTTGACTGCCCTTTTTGGGTAAACAAACAAAAACACAAGAAAATTTCTTACGCATTTTCTAGTTATTGTTTTAACTGAAATAATGGCGCTTATTACTTGGAGTTGGACATTTGCTGAATATAACTGTAATTTGTGAGATGTAGCGACGTTATCCTTGTTGTCATGAAAGGAAAGTTAATTTTCCAAACCCAAAAATTAGAAATAATTGCAATTCTATTTGGTCTATAACTTGGACGATGATCTAATTTAACTCAATTAATCTCCAGTTTAGAACTTACCCTGGTCAGTACTAGTGGGATTTTACAATCTCACATTGGGTTCCATGTGAACTGATCTAGGATGTTGCAAGGATAATACCTACCTTTCATTGTCTGGTCAAATTAATCCGAAGAACTAATTAGATTGTTTTCTTTCTGGACTTTGCATGATACTACATGTTTTGAATGGGCCAAATTCAGTTATGTTTTGAAGTTGACATCCATAGCTTACCTATCAAATAGTTAGTGCTGTTTTTCTTCTGAGCTTTGGTAAATGCCGGTTCTCTCTTGAAATCTTCTCCTAACATGCTACTGCCAATTATGCCAGCTGCATATTCCTGGTGTTGGTGATGTTGCAACAGCCGGAGTAACTAGCCTGGCTGATCCCTGTCCTTTACCCTCATCTGCCAAAAAGAAGGGTCTGCGTGACAAGGAAAAATTATTCTATGCTCCTATGTCCGGTCTTGGGGAGCTGCTTTATGATAAGGATGCAGTGTATATAAACATAAATGATCATCTTGTTCAGTTTTCTAAAGTTGATGAAGAAACTGGATCCTCTGGGAAAGGTATTAAATATGTGACATAGTATTGTACCACGAATTTCATCTATTTGTAGCATCATGGAATTGACCTCCTTGTTGGATGGTTTTATTTCCTTGATCTAATTGGTTACAGTAGTGATATTTTTGCAACTAGCAATTCTTATGAGCTTGAGCAGAATAGTGTGATCATTTTTTCTCTTGTTTCTGTTAATTGCTGTCAGGAAAACCTAATGATGTTGGAGTAACATTGGTAAAAACACTTCAGCAGACTAAATATTCCATCGATGAGAAGTTGGAACAAAGTTTCATTAATCTTTTCTGTAGAAAAAAGCCTCCTGCTTCCGATAATGGCCATGCAAAGGGTAATGTACTGGATGGACAGCACCATGATGGGCACAGTGGGGGACTTGTTAGCATCCTGGAAGAGGATGCTAATCATTCTGGTGATGAAGTATCAGAGGATGATGAAGCTGGGAAAAACAATCTCACAGGAGATAGTGATTCTGATGGTTCTGATGAAGGGAATGATTATGCCACGGATGATGATCTTGAAGACGATGAACACATGAATCCATTTAGCCATGATCTCAATGAAGAAGTCGAGCTTCATAATGGAAGGTTAAGGAGAAAGGTGATATCATCTAGCTTTGGAAATAATGATCATTTGCAGGTAATGGGACTTTCTTTGTGTTTTTCTTTCTTTATGATTCCCAATTTGGATCAAATGTGATAACAACTTAGGTTTATCTCATTTAGTGGGATCGATTATATGGATCCTCCTATATCATCGTGCTCGATTCCCTACTATACCATCATTTATATTTAAATGAATTTTATCTATCTTATTATTGCTTCTTTTTTTATTTTCCTTTTCCTCGATTAATGTACATAATTGGGGCATTTATTTATCGCCTAAGTATATATTCATTCCATCTTAAATGTATCACTTGGATTTTTTTGATAATAGCCTCAATCTTGAGTTTCTCTTTAATGTTCTTATTTCTTATCCAATCTATTTCGTATGTTCACATATCTATTTTAACATACTCATCTCTGTGACTCTCATCTTTTACTCATGTGCTTAATTCATAACCTAACATTTAACTCTATATAACATAATAGGCCTAATCGTTGTTTTATAAAACTTTCTTTTAACCTCTAGAAGTACCTTACTATCATAAAAAAAAAGTGACACACGCTCTTTTCCATTTCAACCATCTTGCTTGTATTAGCCTTGTCATCTCCTATCTTAACCACTACATCTATACTACTAAACTTAACTTTCATATGTCTTTACTAAGTCAACATTTTACTTTCAATATTTGTTGCCAAGATTCGAACTTAATATTTACTTTTTCACGTGTCTCATTAACCTAGACATTGCGGTCTATAATTAACATTCATCATAGCAATGCATCTTGGATGTCTCTAGTGAGTTCATCCACAACTAGCTTAAAAAGATAAAAACTTTGAGGTTGTCCTTGATGTACCCTTAGCATTACATCCTTGGTTAATCTGTCTAGAGTCCTCATTCTTGTTATTACATCGTTATACATATCTGATGGTACCATGTGTAAGATTTGTGTCTTTTCCCAATACTTTTCAAATGTATAGATTTTATCATCGACCATTCATGCATAAATACAAATTGACTTTTGTAACTTTGGTTTCCGTAATCTTTTTTCTACCACGATGATAATAGTTTTAAAAGCCAGGAAAGTTTGGTCCATAGATACAGCACAGATCTGTGTCATTCATATTGTTCAATTAGATTAACTAGAGAATAGATGTAGAGAAAAATCAGAGCTTGTTTTATCTTTTATAGTTGTTCATGATGAAAGACACAAACCCCCTTTATTTACTAATCAATTTTGATTCTATTCATAGTAAAGTTTGGTATTCTACTGTTAGTTACATATTATGCATTTAACATGTATTTCAAATAATACTCTGACATGCTTCTTGTCTCTTGAGTATGCCCCAAGTCCCAACTATTTGGAGCATATCACTCCATTGAATTCTATGCAAGACTATATCACTAGTATATTTAAATCTATTGAACCTCTTTTTGTTAACTAGATTTTGTTTGTTTGGTGGATGGAAAGATGGGAGAGAGGGAGGAGAAATGTCATACATGGTAATATATGTTCTATGCTGTGTAATTTTATGATTTTCCCCTTCTCTCCCTATCTTTCCACTTATTTTTTTGTGATTCTTTCTATTGTGCCATCCACATGGAAGCATAGTTGGGTATGTCAGACAAATTATCTATTACAAAAGGTTTTTTAACTTTCTGTTCGTTTTCTTCAATTTTCTTTATGTTGCTTCTATGTCAAATTTCTCTGTCATGTGGTTATCACATGAATGACTTAGTCTGACCATTGACTTTGGCGAATGTGTAAAATGTCCCAATTACTAGTCTGACCATCAGTGGCAGGGTCTTTTACAAATTGTTCATCATTTAGTCTTTTGTCTTGCTTGCATATTTACTCAAATATGGCTGGACAGTGATTTTCCCCCCTAGGATTTTGTGTTTGTTAGGATTATTAAATAATTGCTTCATAGTTTCAGGTTCTCATGTTGGCATTGTTTCAGGATTCTAGTGATGATTTGCAAGAGTTTGATGATGACACTGACAACGATGATGTTGGTGATGATAAATTGCATTCTAGTTCAGAATCTACTGAGGGTGATGATGATCTCAGCTCAGGTATCAAGAAATTTAATGCTTTGTTTTTTGTTTTGGTTTTGGAGCACAAGTTGTTGCAACTTTCTCAGAACTATACAACAACAGAGTTATGGAGTGGAATATAATAAAGGATGAGGCACAAGAACAAATTAATGCTGTTATTTGAGAAGTTGTTGAATCTTTAACAAATCATTAAAAACAACATTCCAAACTTCGTGCAAGCATTCTAAAGAATTATATGCAAGTTAAAGTGCTTGCAAAAATTAGCACTGAGTTTTATGGTGTTACATGGGCCTTGTGGCTTTCAAAGACTGATTATTAAATCAAGTCAGGCCTTGTGGCTTTCAAAGACTCATGAGTTCAAGTTCCATATTCTTGGCCTAAATAGTTAGAACTGAGAACTTGATGATGATTGACTTTATGCTGATCAAATTATTATTTATATGTAGAAATCTAATATAATGCTATCACAACATAGTTGAATGTACTAATACCTTAAGTAATACTTAACTATGGTTTGCATTACAATAGCTGCTTTTGGAATGCATAACCTAACTTTGAATTGAGAAAATGATTTTCTGGTAAAGAGGTGTTGCTCATGAACATACTTCCAAAGTGCTTTCTTTACTAAAAGAACTTTAAGAAACACTCTACAACCCATCCTCAAGCTGCCTTTGTCCAAGCAATCTTAGGTGGCTACATGGATCTTATCTCTCCAGAAATATGATTAAAATCCATGCTTATAGAGGTTTGTGCATTTTAATGCTAGTTGTTGTGGCTAATGCAACTCTTAACAGTTTTCATCCAAGTTTGAGACTGACGTTGGCAGTTTAATCTTATAGCTGCCCAATGTAGTAGAATTGTGTCTCCAAATAATGGACAATATTATTTATATGCTCATATCATTCTGTTATCAAATTCCTCAATATTCTTATATTATTAAGATCTGGCTTTCTTACAATATTTTTTTTTGAAGTTATTTTGTAATCTCCCCTCTGACCAGAAGATATGAAAACTTGTCAGATTATGTTGTTCAAGGTTACACTTAACAGTTCACATTTAAAAAGATACATTTCTTACCTAAAACAAAATTTAAAAGGGCCATGATGATTTGGTTCATTTCAACACTATTTGACGTGAATCTTGTCTTTTACAATTCTAAAAAAATGAACTCATTTAAATAAAATTAATCAAGTAAATTTAATTCAAAAAAGGTATTAAAATATATCTAGTGTTAGAAATTAAACCAAAGTCATAAAAGAAGAAAATATGAATTTTATGTGATATGGTTGAAGTACAAAAATTGAAGAGAATGTAATCCCAAAGTCTCATAGACATAGAAGAAAATATTATAAGTCTCTTTAACTTGATGATTGTGCTGACACTAATTTTCTATTGTTCATTTCATTTCACTTTGTATTGCAACAAGAATAATTTGCACAATTCTAAAATTCATTAAAAGGATTCACAAAACAAACATTGATTACCTGTGGTATTTTGGGATACTAAATAAGTTGAGCTTGCATTTAGCAGACACTTCTAAGGTTCTGTCGAGGCTCAAATTACTTTGAATTTTGAAATCTACCCAATGTATGAGACGGATCAAATTGGTTAGTGGACTGGTGTTTCTAATAGGATATTTTACATCTTAGATCCCTTTCTATATTGGATAAATAAGAACTTGAAGTTGATTGTA
Source organism: Curcuma longa (assembly GCF_044706935.1). Taxonomy (NCBI): domain Eukaryota; kingdom Viridiplantae; phylum Streptophyta; class Magnoliopsida; order Zingiberales; family Zingiberaceae; genus Curcuma; species Curcuma longa. The sequence goes on along the minus strand of NC_133868.1, from coordinate 5,459,879 downwards.
TCTATCGTGAGGGTTTTTTATTGGCAATGTTTCCAAAGATCAACTGCAAGGTACCTCTGAAAAGGAGCTAAAGGGCTTTCCTTCCTAGGATAGCTATTTACATTTTCTTTTTAAGTTACTAAAACAATGTCTCATCATTGTAACATAAAATTTAAAATAAAATCATTCAATCATTTTGGCATCGGCTTGTATGAGGATAAGATTAGAGATATCTGAAAAACCCACTAACCAACCCTATTGACCTTCTAACATTGACTTGAAATTAACATATGTTTCCCTTGGTTTCATTTTATCCATTTTTTAATGTTTATTTCCATATTTAACTTTGCTTTTCCACCCAAGACTTGATATTTACTAAATGTTTCGTGATTGTAAAACTTATGTTGCTTAACCCATTACTTCTCATTACTTCAGTCGGGTTGAAATAATTACCATTGTTCGTGTCAAATTAATTTCAAAATATTTGGTTCATGTCTTGAATCTCAATTTTGTGTTTGTTGATATTTTAGATGCTAGCTAGCTTTGGAGAATTTCAATCATAAGGAATTTAAATGCCATAGGGCAAATTAAACTCAATTATCATTTTCATGTAAAATTTTTAGAGAGGTGTTATGATAGCATTTTTATGGAGAATTAGATTTTTTTTTTCAAAATTATTTTGATATACTACACATTGTAGATAGTTCTTCCATTAGTCCTCTCTGCATGAGTGAAAATGTTAAAAAAACATTCAACTTTTTGCCCTTAGTGTTTACACAAACAGATACAAAATATAACATTGGACTACCATTTAATTTTTTCTTTTTCTTCTCTTGATTATCAGGTGATGAAGCTGAGCATAGTTCAAAGTGGAAAGAATCATTGCTTGCTAGGGCAATGTCAAGAAAAAATGGTAACTTAATGCAACTTGTATACGGGCCCAGCCTACCAGTATTGTCTACCACTTCAAGGGATGCAGATGACAGTAGTGAGAATGATGAAGAGTTTTTCATTCCAAAAGGAGAGAGGACAAAGGTACTCCAATGATGTTTAATACAAATTTGTGCACATTTCTTTTTTTTTATTATTGTCAATTTTGATTTGTTTTGTGTTAATTCAAATGAATTAACTTCATTTTCAGATAATTACTTCTGACGATTAAAAACTTGATTGCAGAAATTAGGGGACAACCTGAGTGTTGATAATCTCAATGCTGAAGATTGCTCAAAGTTCACCAACATTCACCTTAAGGATTGGTCTAATGAAGACCTTATAAAATCTATTCGTCATCGCTTTGTAACAGGAGACTGGTCCAAGGCGGCGCAACGAGGTGAAGGGGAAGGTATGGGAGATGATGGAACAAATTTTGGTGATTTTGAAGATTTAGAAACTGGAGAAGTGTTCAAGGATATTCCAGAAGATAATAATGGTGGTAGTGAAAATATTCGCAAGGCGGATGACATAGAAATGGAAGAGCGAAGACTTAAAAAGCTTGCTCTCCGTGCAAAGTTTGATGCTCAATATCCTTTTATAATGCTGCTTGTTAGTCATTGCATTTTTTTACTTATGATTTTCACTCTCGGATTAACGTCATCATACTTCATGTCTTCTATCCTAAACCCATTTAATGTTTGAAAAAATGCTGTTCATCATACTCTCTATGTTCGTTGTGTTGAATATGTATATTCATTTGTCACTACCTTGACTTAAGCGTACAGCTAATGGATCTGACTTATCTGATGACGAATATCATAACAAAAAGAAATTTCATCAAAATCAAGCTAGTGAGGCTGTTGGATATTTTGACAAGGTATGCTTCTTCATTGTACACCTTTGATTTTGTGTCAAATGTTTGATTCTCCTCATTCGTAGATGAAATTTTCACAACACCTAGATCAAGAGTAGAATTCATTTTTTCATCTCTGAATGCCATTTTTTACGCATTTATTCTGTTTCTGTTTCCGCCTGCTGTTGCTTAACATTCTGAAGTTGGTATTTGTTTATAGTTGAAGACTGAGATTGAACTTCGCAAACAAATGAACATATCTGAGCTTGCTGATCTTGATGATGCAACTCGTATAGAGGTGGAGGGCTTCAAAATTGGCACTTATATGAGATTAGAAATTCATGATATTCCATTTGAGATGGTTGAGCATTTTGATCCCTGTCACCCTATCATAGTTGGAGGTGTTGGTCTTGGCGAGGACAACGTTGGATATATGCAGGTTTGTTTCGTGCCTTCAAGTTTTCTTTTTGATTAAATCTGGGTTTTTATATCTATTAAGTTGGAAGTTGATATCATGCCCATTTGTGATTTTTTTAATGAGCTGAGATGTTTTACTATACACTCAGTTTTATTATTCTTTAACCTTTTAAACTTATTTAGCAATAATTGTTATCTTTAACCTAAAATGGAGTGGGGTGGGAGCTGTGTGTGCATGTGCGCTCATGATCATGTTTTTAGTTCAATAGTGAATGCTAGGCTTAACAATAGTTTCTTTCCCCACACCCTGATAGCCAAGCTTCTCTTTATGGAAGTGTTCTACCATTTGTTGTATTTTATGTTATTTTATTATTATTATTTTTGTAAAGGATATGCTTTGTTAGATGAAAGTGATGAGTTGATAAATTGTGAAACATAATCAGATTTCCTCAATTAATTGAGAAATAATGTTGTTGCAAACGCAAGGTTTATGAAGTCTAATTGTAGAAGTCATATATTTTTAATTGATATATTTTAATTGACTAATAGGATACAATCATGTGATAGTTATATTGCATGAGACAATATGCTAGTATGGTATTAATCGTTGATAAAGTTGATTGGCTAACCAAGCTTGAGCTACTATATGTTTATACTCTCTTGACTTGATTGGTTCTGACCTCCCAATGTATGAATTGATTTGTTTTTTTGGAAACAGGTGGAATTTTGAATTCCCAATATCCAGTATCATGTTAAAAGATGAATGACTAATCACTTATTCGAAAGCTTAAGCTGTTAGGAATTAAACAAATTAATATATTTATATTGTTAGCATTCATTATATGCACTTAGTTGAGCGAAACTTGATTAAATTACCACAGTTTTTAGTTTTGAATTTTGAAAAAAAAAGTTGATTCTTTGGTTGGTTTAGTATGGCAGTGAACTAGCAACTTCTACTCAAATGCCTAGAACATTGAGCTACATTACCTTTTTCTTCATACATGAGTCATGCTTAACTATAACGTGCTTGGATGTCCTTAGTGGGTTCACTTCGATTTTATGCTTGCCTTCTTTGATTTTCAGACTAGAAGTTTGAATTATATGAGGTTCTGTAATTAAGCATTTAGTAGAAGCTTTATGGAATCTTTCATTTAAAGATATGGCAGCTTGTATTTTGCACTGATCCTTGATTTTCTCATGCTTGATTCTTACATCTTTTATCGATTGATTCTATGCTTATCAAAGTTTTGAATATTTATTTAGGTTCGGTTTAAGCGACACCGATGGCATAAAAAAATTCTTAAGACACGTGATCCAATTATCATTTCAGTTGGTTGGAGGCGGTACCAGACAGTTCCTGTGTATGCCATTGAGGATAGAAATGGGCGCTACCGCATGCTGAAATACACACCAGAGCATATGTTTTGCTTAGCCATGTTTTGGGGTCCTCTTGTTCCTCCTCAAACTGGAGTACTTGCACTGCAAACCTTAAACAATCAAGTAATGCCCTTTTGGAAACATATATTTAGTTTTACAGAAGTTCGTTTCCGCTTAAAAATGACACGGGAATAATTTTGTGAAACTATCAGCAAGTTGTTTTCCATGCACATAATGTACGGGCCATTCTATTGCATAGCAACTTAAATGTGGGTGGTATCAGCTGATAGAACTATCTCATTAAGACAACTTTTACTTTGCATTGCTTACTTTATCCATTTGCTGAAAGTTTTACTGCTCAACAGGCTGGATTTCGAATTGCTGCTACAGGCACAGTGCAAGAATTCAATCATGAAACAAAGATAATGAAGAAGATCAAACTTGTTGGTCATCCATTAAAGATATTCAAGAAGACAGCACTCATCAAAAACATGTTCACTTCTGACTTGGAAATTGCTAAATTTGAAGGTGCAGCTGTTCGGACTGTGAGTGGCATAAGAGGGCAGGTTAAGAAGGTAAACATGCTGCAAGTATTCATTTAAATTTCGTCGATTTGTTCTGCTTGTTTTGCTATTTTTCTGCTTATCAATGATTCATGGCAATCGCTTGGCTGCTGGGGTGCATGCCATAAATTGTTATCCTTTATTAGGATCGGCCTTCACATCTAATTGCCTTGACTTGATCTTTTGTATTATAATTGCCACAAATTCCTCTTGTTCTTGTATGCATTTCGTCATTGTATCTAATTAATACTATGAATTCTTCTTTAGAAGCTACATAGAGTGAATTCTTGTATTATATTGTTATATGCTCGACACTTCTGTAACTTGACATCCATCTCTCTTCGTCTAACATGGAAAGAGAAAAAAAAACAATCAGATCCTTACAGAGACATGTTTTCCTAGTACTCCTTTGAATGGGATTATGTAATGTTTCAGGCTGCCAAGGCTCAATTAGGCGACAAGCCAAAGCAACGATGGGAGAGTGGGAAAGAAGGGGTGGCAAGGTGCACATTTGAGGATAGAATTCTAATGAGTGACATTGTTTTCCTGCCGGCATGGACTCGTGTAGAGGTTCCACGGTTCTATAACCCTGTCACTACATCCCTGCAACCAAGAGATCAAACATGGATGGGCATGAAGACAATAGCTGAACTTCGGCGCAAAAATAACCTTCCCATACCACACAATAGGGATTCAGATTACAAGGTGCTGCTTCATGTGTTTATATATACCTGAATTTGTAAAATCATCTACTTTCATGTCTTCATCATTCCTCATTCTAATACCGCAGCCGATTGAGCGGAGGCCAAGAAAGTTCAATCCTCTAGTGATCCCAGCAAGATTACAAGCTGCTCTGCCTTTCGAGTCTAAACCAAAAAACAAACCACCTCGTACGCGGCCGTTGCTTGAGAATCGCCGCGCTGTGGTAATGGAACCTCACGAACGAAAGGTTCATTCTCTTCTCCAAAACCTTCGGGAGATCAAGAATGAGAAGGTGAGAACTCTTTATTGCAAAATGCAGATCAAGTGTTCATTGTAAACAAACACCTCGAAGTGTTTCGTCTAACATTCCTTCCCCACTCTTGTAGGCGAGGAAGCTGAAGCTCAAGGAACAAGAAAAAAGGAAAGCATATGAAGCAGAAAAACTGAAAGATGAGCAGTTATCGAAGAAGAGACGAAGAGAAGAGCGACGAGAGCGCTATCGCCTGCAAGACAAAAAGAAGCAAAGAAAATCATAAGCTACAAAATAGTTTGTTTGGCAAATGTATGCCATGAACCGGTCCATGCTGGCGGGTCTAATAGAGTCGTAATCATATGATAATTTTCGATCATGTAACAAGATAATATATTAATTTTATACTTATTTTTATTTAATTTTAGTTGTACATCTTTTCAGTAAGGCTAATTGACCAATGAACTGCTTTCACTTCAGGCAGACCGTGATTCCTATTAAATCAAAGTGTGGAATTCATTGATGAGATTGATCCAATAGGTTCAAGTTTGGTTAGTCATTATGTCATTAGTCAACGAATGAGAAGATGTTGATTGATTATATCTCTTTATTATTCTCAACATCTTTTGATTGTCTAGTCACCCTTTGGTTGGATTGACTTGCTCTTTATAGATCCTCGTTGCTAGTAACTCTAAATCATAAAATTCCTAATGCCAAAGTAAAATCATAAAACCCTCTTGAGCATTTTACAGTAACCTTTGGTAGACATTCACAGGGTGTTTGGTTGGAAATTATTATTGATAATTTTAATTATCTAATTTGTTTGGTTCATGTTATAATCGATTCTTAAGTAATATAGCATCATTGCTATATCAACGAATGAATTATAATTCAGAAATGTGATTACTTTGGTAACTTAAGTTTTTCTGCAAGTTCAAAGGTAAATGAATATTTTATTATCTTATGATTTTAAATAAGTGAATTAATTCAATATATTTTAATTTAAATATTTATAAATTTAAAAAAGATAATTTATTTTAAATTTTAAAAAATAAAATCAATGAATTATATTAATTAATTTAATAAATTATTTTATTAAAATAATTATGTTAACGAATTATTTTATTAAATATATATAATTTATTTTAAAATCTAAAAAAAATAAAATTAAGAAATTATATTTATTAATTTAATAAATTATTTTATTAAAATATATATAATTTTAAATTTTAAAAATAAAATTAATGAATTATATTTATTAATTTAAAAATTATTTTATTAAAATAATTATTTTATTAAAAATATATAAATTTATTTTAAATTTAAAAAATTATAAATAAATTATATTTATATTTTTTATATATTATCAATTTATTATCTTCATTAATATTAATATAATTAATTTAATTAAATTTATTCTAAAAATAAATTAAATCAAAGGTAATATTGTAAATGTTAAATTGGTTATATTTTATTTTTTTAAATAAATAAGTTGAATACAAATAATATTTGATTATATTTAATTACATAACCAAGATTATGTATGATAATTTGAATCAAACGCACCTTTAATGGTGTGAAGATGTCTACTTTACACATTGTACAACTTAATCTTGTCAAGAGCACGAAAGAATCTAGTCCTATTTAGGTTCGGTTTAAGCGACACCGATGGCATAGAAAAATTCTTAAGACACGTGATCCAATTATCATTTCAGTTGGTTGGAGGCAGTACCAGATAGTTCCTGTGTATGCCATTGAGAATAGAAATGGGCGCTACCGCATGCTGAAATACACGCCAAAGCATATATTTTGCTTAGCCATGTTTTGGGGTCCTCTTGTTCCTCCTCAAATTGGAGTACTTGCACTACAAACCTTAAACAATCAAGTAATCTGCTTTTGGAAACATATGTTTAGTTTTACAGAAGTTTATTTCCGCTTAAAAATGACACGGGAATAATTTTGTTAAACTATCAGCAAGTTGTTTTCCATGCACATAATGTACGGGTCATTCTATTGCATAGCAACTTAAATGTGGGTAGGGGTGAGTAACAATTCGGTTAAACCGAATAAACCGACTGAACCGACCAAATTAAAAAATTCGGTTCGGTTATTTCAGACCAAATTATACCGGCGGTTACAATAAACCGCCGGAAAATAGAATATATATCGGCGATTAACTTTCAAACCGCCGCTAAAAATTTATTTTTGCGGTGGTTAATTGAAACCGCCGGAAAACAGAAAATAGCGGCGATTTTTAAAATCGCCGCTAAATAACTGCCGCAAAATCATGATTTTTTAGTAGTGAGCAAACATATTATCATAAGGGAAGGTTCAAAGGATAAAAGCCTACCTTTCCTATGCCTGACTTTACTGCTAAAAGCTATCACATACCAATTTCCATTCATGTGGGGGATTGTTGGAAATATGAATGGAAACAATGAAATGGAAGGATGGAGAAGACCCTCATATGGAGGACTTTAGTCCCACATTGGTAGTTGGAGGGCTACTTGGTTGGTTTATATTGTATCACAAGCATTGATGTTGTGAACAAATGCAAGGGGAGAGACTCTCTCTCACGCATGGGTGCGCAGGGGGGTGCAAATCCAGGGCCCGGATTGCACTACCCGCAAGGTAACTTGTGTGCGAGCGCGACCTACGCGCGTCGAATGTCGGACCGGTCAGGGCATAATTTGCCCAAGCAGATAAACCAACATTTTGCCATTCCTTTCAATTTTGTGTAACGTTGGTTGCAATGAAACGAACAAAAGTTATTACCTGGCGTTGAAACGGCCAGAGTTAATTAGACGTTTCGAATCAAGCCATCAATTCCACCATTAATCTCCAATTAATTAGAGATATGGTGCGAGGTTATAAAAGAGGCAGCGATGGGAGAAGAGGAGAAGAAGAGCATTCTCGATCCCTCTCTTCCTTTCTTCCTTTGCTTTACCCGTGATAGTTTTTTGGTGTAGTCAGTTCGCCGGCAATGATCCGGTATTGTCGTATCCTGGGAAATAGACGTCCGTTGTGAGGGCGAATCTGTTTTAAGGAAACTGCGTTGAACGCAGGCCTCGACCACTCAGCCATTCGGCATTCGGCCACTCGGCTCGACGATTCGGCATTCGCCCACTCGGCTCGGCGATTGCATTCAGCCACTCGGCTCGGCGATTCGGCATTCGGCCACTCGGCTCGGCGATTCGGCATTCGGCCACTCGGCTCGGCGATTCGGCATTTGGCCACTCAGCTCGGCGACTCGGCACTCGGCGGTTCGGCCACTCGGCGACTCGGCACTCGGCGGTTAGGCCACTCTGCTTAGCACCCTACTCGGCACTCGGTTCGGCCACTCGGCGACTCGGCACTCGGCGGTTCGGCCACTCTGCTCAGCACTCTACTCGGCACTCGGTTCGGCCATTCTGCTCGGCATTCGGCAGAGGACCACTCAGCCATTCAGCTCTCTCCGGCAAAGCATATTGAGATAACAGTTTGTTGGTGGGGAAAAAGGGGTTTCTAATGCTTATTATTTTTTAATGCCATGGGGTTTGGAGGTAGTTTGGAGTCCGGTGGTGTAGATGATGAGGAAGTCTTGAAAAACCGTTTCGGTAGATTCTTGCAGAACAAAAATTTTTCTGAAACGATCTCAAGTTGCCCGACGCGTTTAGATCGTTGGGCTCTTGTGTTTGGTTTATAGGATCCAATATAAAAGCATAATTTAATTAAAGCGGAAACTTTAAATTATACCTCTTCGGATGAAGGATGTAGATTACCCCTCGATCTTCTGCTGTATTCCTCTCCTCTTTCTCGAACGTTGTGTGGGCAACGATCCTTCGAGAATATCTCCACCAGAATTCTCCACCAGAATTCTCCTCTCCGATGGCTAGCAAACTTTCCCTCCTTCTTAGAGAAAAGAGAAAGGGAAGAAGAGGCTGTGGCTGCCGAGAGCTTCAACCACCAAATAATTAATTCGTGTGTTCTCTCAAAGCCAACCTTGCCCCTTCTTTTATAGCCTAGCCATCCCTTATTTATGGTATAATTAGAGTCATAAACATGGTATAATTGATCCATAAACATGGTATAATTTGATTCAATCAAATCAGAGAATTTGGCATGATTTCGAATTATAATCAAATCAAATCTAATCCAGATTTGATTCTAATCAAATCAAATCTCATCTAGATTTGATTCTAATCAAATCTCATCCAGATTTGATTCTAATCAAATCTCATCTAGATTTGATTCTAATCAAATCAAATCTTATCCAGATTTGATTAGAAAAATCATAATTAATTTTCTCTGCGGAAGAAAATTAATAATTTCGTAACGGAAATTTTAATTGGAATTTCTTAACAAAATTTTTCTCCAGAAAAATAATTTCAGAAATTCTTAAAATTTCTTATCCGAAATTTCATATAATTTTCTTAGGTGGATACGAGGTTTTATCCAGAGGCTATAGCAGGGACCTAGAGGAGAAATTGGTTTTGGCCTCCTGATGGACTTGGGCTTCCTATGTTCTCCCTGAACACCCAACTCAAGCCCATCAATAATAACTCATTCCACTAGAGAGTTATTATTGCACTACCGCACCAATCCCATATTATTGTATGAGCTCCTTCTTACTATAAGTACATTAATCTCCCTGTGTTTAAGATATCGTATGTCCGTCAATTAAATGAGTTACTGACAACTCGAATTTAATCAACTTCTATTCCAAGAGTAGTACCACTCAACCTCATTATCATGCGGACAAGGTCCACCTGCAGGGTTTACATGATAATCCTTATGAGCTCCTCAAGGGGACATCATCAGCCTAGATTATAGGACACAGTTTCCTTCTATAATCAACAACACACCATGTACATAATACTACTTTCCAACTCATCGGGCCTTTTGATCTATCGTTCTAAATCTCACCCTTTGATGAATTAAAGAAGTACATACTAAGTACATGTGTTTGTTATTATATCGGGATTAAGAGCATGTACATCTATAGTAACAGAGGTTTGGTTCAATTATATAGTCAGTATAAATCGAACAATCCTCAGATGGTCCTATTCAATACACACTTAGTGTACTAGTATAATTTTATAGTCAAGACAGACTAAGACAAAATTACACTACAACCACTCCGATGGTTTGTCCAATCCATCTTGGTTGTGAACACTGTTTATAATCTATAAGGGACTGATAACATGGTCTTCTGTGTGTGACTCCGCACACCATGTTAATCTACAGTATAGATTAAATGGACACTTCAAAATATTGACCAAATGTGATTCTCATTTCAGAATGTTTATTTACATAGCTAGGATTCTAGTATACATCCCAACAGTAGAGGCCAGAAGTTATGCCTAAACATCGATTTATCTTATGGATGTTAGCAAATGGGCACTTGAGGACCAAGGATCGCTTGAAGTATGTGTCTAATAAGTTATGTGAGTTATGTCAACTTCATGAAGAAACCAACCACCACTTATTTTTTGAATGCCCCAAGGTTTGTGAGGTATGGGGCAAGGTCAAGCATTGGCTTGATATTGGGCAAAATTTTACTTCTTTTGACGAGATGCAGCAGGTTCTTGGAAGACATTACAAGAATAGGCGACGGAAAACCAATGCATGCTACCTCGGCATCTCTAGCTTGATATACTATATATGGGTGACACAAAATCGAAGGTGTTATCAAGGCATTATCCCGGATTTTGATTGAATTTTTCGCAATGTGCAGATCCATGTGTATCAGTTTGTAGATCTCAAGCCACGGTAGTATCCAAATTATCGGTCACTCTGTTTCTGAGATGAGATTGATTTTATGGTCTGTGGTGCTTTGTATGGCTTGTAGATGGGCATGTAAGTGTTGTGATGTGGAGACATGTGAGGCTATGGTGTCTTGGTGTTGGTGGTGTCATGGGTTTGATGCAGTTTCTTGTGTGATGGGTCATATATGTGTGTCTAACGGCTAGAGTTGTCTAGGCTATGATGCTGATCTTTTGATTATACATTTAAGATGTCTAACCTCTTTTATTTTATTTATATATGAATCATTTTTCAAAAAAAATAAAATTAATAATTTCAATTGATCAATCAATTGGATAAATGATCAATCAATTTCTTATTATATTGTAAAATATATTATTTTATAATAAAATACAAAAAATTGATTTATTAGTTAATTTCCCTAGAAATTAAGTTCTATTTTTACTTCTATAGTCAATATCATATTGAATCGGGTTGGTTTTAGAAACCTATATATATAAATTAAAATTACAAAATTAATTAATTAAATTAATATTTTTTAAAGAATTAGTTAAAATTAAAATTTCAATTGATCAATCAATTGGATAAATAATCAATATAATCGATCAATTTCTTATTATTTTGTAAAATATATTATTTTGTAGTAAAATGTAAAATAATAATTTATTAGTTAATTTCCCTAGAAATTAGATTCTATTTTTTGCTTCTATAGTCAATATCAGACCGAATCGGTTTGATTTTTAGAAACCTATATATATAAATTATAATTACTAAATTAATTAATTAAATTATTTTTAAAAAAAATTAGTTAAAATTAAAAATTTCAATTGATCAATCAATTGGATAAATAATCGATCAATTTCTTATTATTTTAAAAAATATATTATTTTTTAGTAAAATGTAAAAAAAATTTATTTATTAGTTAATTTTTATTAGAAATTAGGTTCTAATTTTGTTTCTATAGTCAGATCGAATCGATTTGGTTTTTATAAACCTATATATATAAATTAAAATTACTAAATTAGTTAATTAAATTAATTTTTTCTTAAAGAATTAATCAAAATTAAAAAATTTTAATTGTTCAATCAATTGGAGCAATAATCGATCATTTTCTTATTATTTTATAGTAAAATGTAAACAAAATTCATTTATTAATTAATTTTTCTAAAAATTAAGTTTTATTTTTGCTTCTATAGTCAATGAATGAATTTGATTTTTAAAACTTATATATATAAATTAAAATTACTAAATTAATTTTTCTTAAAGAATTAGTTAAAATTAAGAATTTCAATTGATAAATCAATTGGATAAATAGTGGATCAATTTCTTATTATTTTATAAAATATATTATTTTATAGTAGAATAAAAAAATTGATTTATTAAGTAATTTCTCTAAAAATTTAGTATTATTTTTATTTCTATAATCAATATCAGATCGGTTTGATTTTTAGTAATATATATATAAATTAAAATTATTAAATTAATTAATTAAATTATTTTTAAAAAATATTAGCTAAAATTAAGAATTTCAATTGATTAATTGATAAATAATCGATAATTTTTTATTTTTTTATAAAATATATAATTTTGTTATAAAATGTAAAAAAAAATTAATTTATTATTTTTTAAAAAAAAATTAATTTAATTTTTTACTTTTATAGTCACCGAATCGATTTGTTTATAAAAACCTATAAACCCCTCCCTCCCCTCTTAAAAGCCCTTCTTCGCGACACCGTTGCCCACCCCAAGAACGCGCGACGCCACGCCACCGCCGTCTTCTCCCACGCCTCCTCATCCTCTCCGAACTCCGGCGCCGGCGGCTGATAGCAATCGGACTTAACCACCTCTCATTCTGTCACCGCGGACCTCGCAATCCCCCTCCCCGCTCCGTGATCTTGCGTCGACGTCTTCTGTTTCTCCCAGCCAGAGGTTCGCAACCACACCGCTACGAGACTGGAAGGGCGCGACCGCCCCATCCTCTCCGTTGCTGGCGTGAGGGAGAAATACAGCCGAGTAGTAGGTGAGATTAATTTTTAGAAAGTTATTAAATATGTGACATAGTATTGTACCACGAATTTCATCTATTTGTAGCATCATGGAATTGACCTCCTTGTTGGATGGTTTTATTTCCTTGATCTAATTGGTTACGGTAGTGATATTTTTGCAACTAGCAATTCTTATGAGCTTGAACAGAATAGTGTGATCATTTTTTCTCTTGTTTCTGTTAATTGCTGTCAGGAAAACCTAATGATGTTGGACTAACATTGGTAAAAACACTTCAGCAGACTAAATATTCCATCGATGAGAAGTTGGAACAAAGTTTCATTAATCTTTTCTGTAGAAAAAAGCCTCCTGCTTCCGATAATGGCCATGCAAAGGGTAATGTACTGGATGGACAGCACCATGATGGGCACAGTGGGGGACTTGTTAGCATCCATCCTGGAAGAGGATGCTAATCATTCTGGTGATGAAGTATCAGAGGATGATGAAGCTGGGAAAAACAATCTCACAGGAGATAGTGATTCTGATGGTTCTGATGAAGGGAATGATTATGCCACGGATGATGATCTTAAAGACGATGAACACATGAATCCATTTAGCCATGATCTCAATGAAGAAGTCGAGCTTCATAATGGAAGGTTAAGGAGAAAGGTGATATCATCTAGCTTTGGAAATAATGATCATTTACAGGTAATGGGACTTTCTTTGTGTTTTTCTTTCTTTATGATTCCCAATTTGGATCAAATGTGATAACAACTAAGGTTTATCTCATTTAGTGGAATCGATTATATGGATTCTCCTGTATTACCGTGCTCGATTCCCTACTATACCATCATTTATATTTAAATGAATTTTATCTATTTTATTATTGCTTCTTTTTTGATTTAACATTCATCATAGCAATGCATCTTGGATGTCTCTAGTGAGTTCCTCCGCGACTAGCTTAAAAAGATAAAAACTTTGAGGTTGTCCTTGATGTACCCTTAGCATTACATTCTTGGTTAATCTGTCTAGAGACCTCATTCTTGTTATTACATCGTTATACATATCTGATGGTATCATGTGTAAGATTTGTTTCTTTTCCCAATACTTTTCAAATGTATAGATTTTATCATCGACCATTCATGCATAAATTCAAATTGACTTTTGTAACTTTGGTTTCCGTAATCTTTTTTCTACCACGATGATAATAGTTTTAAAAGCTAGGAAAGTTTGGTCCATAGATACAGCACAGATCTGTGTCATTCATATTGTTCAATTAGATTAACTAGAGAATAGATGTAGAGAAAAATCAGAGCTTGTTTAATCTTTTATAGTTGTTCATGATGAAAGACACAAACCCCCTTTATTTACTAATCAATTTTGATTCTATTCATAGTAAAGTTTGGTATTCTACTGTTAGTTACATATTATGCATTTAACATGTATTTCAAATAATACTCTGACATGCTTCTTGTCTCTTGAGTATGCCCCAAGTCCCAACTATTTGCGGAGCATATCACTCCATTGAATTCTATGCAAGACTATATCACTAGTATATTTAAATCTATTGAACCTCTTTTTGTTAACTAGAGTTTGTTTGTTTGGTGGATGGAAAGATGGGAGAGAGGGAGGAGAAATGTCATACATGGTAATATATGTTCTATGCTGTGTAATTTTATGATTTTCCCTTTCTTTCCCCTTCTCTCCCTATCTTTCCACTTATTTTTTTGTGATTCTTTCTATTGTGCCATCCACATGGAAGCATAGTTGGGTATGTCAGACAAATTATCTATTACAAAAGGTTTTTTAACTTTCTGTTCGTTTTCTTCAATTTTCTTTATGTTGCTTCTATGTCAAATTTCTCTGTCATGTGGTTATCACATGAATGACTTAGGCTGACCATTGACATTGGCGAATGTGTAAAATGTCCCAATTACTAGTCTGTATTTTCAGTCTTGTTCGTTTTGTTTAGTGCAGCAATATTCATTGATATATAATATTCAAGTACTTTTTTTGTAGATCCATGATATACAATTGTGGCATACCATCAGCTGCTATTATTGTTTGCATATAAAATCATGGATTAAAGTTTTTTTTTGTGCACAAGAGAACTTCTGGCTCGGACACTATTTTTTGGTTTTACAATGATGTTTTGGCAGAATTTTTGTTTTACTGCATCTTGTTCTTCTGAACACAGACTTGTGGTTCTTTGAACTTCAAATGAATATCTGGTACTTATATGGCTTCAGATTTTGTTGTTTGCTGTTTCTATAATCAGAAATCAGTTAAATGATTTTGCTCCAAATGAATAAAAATGGTCTATGCTATTTGAAGTTTCTGGTTATTTTGAGGTAAACGTTGGACTTGTATGAATCCTTTCCATGCTGTCGAGTGAAGTGCATGCTTTAATACTTATCATGAGTTGGTTGTTGATACTAAATTGGTTTATAAAGTGCTTTGTTACTTTGATACTGCAAAATGCTCCACTTGTTATCTCAATATATACAAGGCTTTTAGGTGGTTAAATATGCTATGAGATGTCCAGTTTTTATTTTTCTGAGGATGTGCATGTGTGCACCATTTTATTCATTCTTGTTGGCCGGTATAATCATTTTGATTGTCATAATGATTGTGGTTATTGGTTGATACTTGACACAAGGAGCTATTTTGGCATTTTGAGAAGTGTGTATTAGTTGAAAGAAACATTGTAAAATGGAACCCTTTCTGAATTTAATATTATTTGATTCTATAATCGTGTCTTTTTTTTTTTTTTGGGGGGGGGGGGGGGATTTTATGCCAGGTAATCATATTCATATTCATCATATTCCTGCAGATGTTATCACTTGTTATAAAATGTATCTGTGACTGAAGGAGCTTTTGCACCAACAGCTAGGTTTTCCTTATGCCATCAGTGGCAGGGTCTTTTACAAATTGTTCATCATTTAGTCTTTTGTCTTGCTTGCATATTTACTCAAATATGGCTGGACAGTGATTTTCCCCCTAGGATTTTGTGTTTGTTGGGATTATTAAATAATTGCTTCATAGTTTCAGGTTCTCATATTGGCCTTGTTTCAGGATTCTAGAGATGATTTGCAAGAGTTTGATGATGACACTGACAACGATGATGTTCGTGATGATAAATTGCATTCTAGTTCAGAATCTACTGAGGGTGATGATGATCTCAACTCAGGTATCAAGAAATTTAATGCTTTGTTTTTTGTTTTGGTTTTGGAGCACAAGTTGTTGCAACTTTCTCAGAACTATACAACAACAGAGTTATGGAGTGGAATATAATAAAGGATGAGGCACAAGAACAAATTAATGCTGTTATTTGAGAAGTTGTTGAATCTTTAACAAATCATTAAAAACAACATTCCAAACTTCGTGCAAGCATTCTAAAGAATTATATGCAAGTTAAAGTGCTTGCAAAAATTAGCACTGAGCTTTATGGTGTTACATGGGCCTTGTGGCTTTCAAAGACTGATTATTAAACCAAGTCAGGCTTAAGAAGTTAATAGCTTTGAAGAAAATACTCATGAGTTCAAGTTCCATATTCTTGGCCTAAATAGTTAGAACTGAGAACTTGATGATGATTGACTTTATGCTGATCAAATTATTATTTATATGTAGAAATCTAATATAATGCTATCACAACATAGTTGAATGTACTAATACCTTAAGTAATACTTAACTATGGTTTGCATTACAATAGCTGCTTTTGGAATGCATAACCTAACTTTGAATTGAGAAAATGATTTTCTGGTAAAGAGGTGTTGCTCATGAACATACTTTAAAGAAAAAGAACTTTAAGAAACACTCTACAACCCATCCTCAAGCTGCCTTTGTCCAAGCAATCTTAGGTGGCTACATGGATCTTATCTCTCCAGAAATATGATTAAAATCCATGCTTATAGAGGTTTGTGCATTTTAATGCTAGTTGTTGTGGCTAATGCAACTCTTAACAGTTTTCATCCAAGTTTGAGACTGACGTTGGCAGTTTAATCTTACAGCTGCCCAATGTAGTAGAATTGTGTCTCCAAATAATGGACAATATTATTTATATGCTCATATCATTCTGTTATCAAATTCCTCAATATTTTTTGATTAATATTATTAAGATCTGGCTTTCTTACAATATTTTTTTTTTGAAGTTATTTTGTAATCTCCCCTCTGACTAGAAGATATGAAAACTTGTCAGATTATGTTGTTCAAGGTTACACTTAACAGTTCACATTTAAAAAGATACATTTCTTACCTAAAACAAAATTTAAAAGGGCCATGATGATTTGGTTCAATTCAACACTATTTGACGTGAATCTTGTCTTTTACAATTCTAAAAAAATGAACTCATTTAAATAAAATTAATCAAGTAAATTTAATTCAAAAAAGGCATTAAAATATATCTAGTGTTAGAAATTAAACCAAAGTCATAAAAGAAGAAAACATGAATTTTATGTGATATGGTTGAAGTACAAAAATTGAAGAGAATGTAATCCCAAAGTCTCATTGACATAGAAGAAAATATTATAAGTCTCTTTAACTTGATGATTGTGCTGACACTAATTTTCTATTGTTCATTTCATTTCACTTTGTATTGCAACAAGAATAATTTGCACAATTCTAAAATTCATTAAAAGGATTCACAAAACAAACATTGATTACCTGTGGTATTTTGGGATACTAAATAAGTTGAGCTTGTATTTAGCAGACACTTCTAAGGTTCTGTGGAGGCTCAAATTACTTTGAATTTTGAAATCTACCCAATGTATGAGACGGATCAAATTGGTTAGTGGACTGGTGTTTCTAATAGGATATTTTACATCTGAGATCCCTTTCTATATTGGATAAATAAGAACTTGAAGTTGATTGTATCTATCGTGAGGGTTTTTTATTGGGAATGTTTCCAAAGATCAACTGCAAGGTACCTCTGAAAAGGAGCTAAAGGGCTTTCCTTCCTAGGATAGCTATTTACATTTTCTTTTTAAGTTACTAAAACAATGTCTCATCATCGTAACATAAAATTTAAAATAAAATCATTCAATCATTTTGGCATCTGCTTGTATGAGGATAAGATTAGAGATATCTGAAAAACCCACTAACCAACCCTATTGACCTTCTAACATTGACTTGAAATTAACATATGTTTCCCTTGGTTTCATTTTATCCATTTTTAATGTTTATTTCCATATTTAACTTTGCTTTTCCACCCAAGACTTGATATTTACTAAATGTTTCGTGATTGTAAAACTTATGTTGCTTAACCCATGACTTCTCATTACTTCAGTCGGGTTGAAATAATTACCATTGTTCGTGTCAAATTAATTTCAAAATACTTGGTTCATGTCTTGAATCTCAATTTTGTGTTTGTTGATATTTTAGATGCTAGCTAGCTTTGGAGAATTTCAATCATAAGGAATTTAAATGCCATAGGGCAAATTAAACTCAATTATCATTTTCATGTAAAATTTTTAGAGAGGTGTTATGATAGCATTTTTATGGAGAATTAGATTTTTTTTTCAAAATTATTTTGATATACTACACATTGTAGATAGTTCTTCCATTAGTCCTCTCTGCATGAGTGAAAATGTTAAAAAAACATTCAATTTTTTGCCCTTAGTGTTTACACAAACAGATACAAAATATAACATTGGACTACCATTCAATTTTTTCTTTTTCTTCTCTTGATTATCAGGTGATGAAGCTGAGCATAGTTCAAAGTGGAAAGAATCATTGCTTGCTAGGGCAATGTCAAGAAAAAATGGTAACTTAATGCAACTTGTATACGGGCCCAGCCTACCAGTATTGTCTACCACTTCAAGGGATGCAGATGACAGTAGTGAGAATGATGAAGAGTTTTTCATTCCAAAAGGAGAGAGGACAAAGGTACTCCAATGATGTTTAATACAAATTTGTGCACATTTCTTTTTCTTTATTATTGTCAATTTTGATTTGTTTTGTGTTAATTCAAATGAATTGACTTCATTTTCAGATAATTACTTCTGACGGTTAAAAACTTGATTGCAGAAATTAGGGGACAACCTGAGTGTTGATAATCTCAATGCTGAAGATTGCTCAAAGTTCGCCAACATTTACCTTAAGGATTGGTCTGATGAAGACCTTACAAAATTTGTTTGTCATCGCTTTGTAACAGGAGACTACCTGAGTGTTGATAATCTCAATGCTGAAGATTGCTCAAAGTTCACCAACATTCACCTTAAGGATGAAAGACCTTATAAAATCTATTCGTCATCGCTTTGTAACAGGAGACTGGTCTAAGGCAGCGCAACGAGGTGAAGGGGAAGGTATAGGAGATGATGGAACAAATTTTGGTGATTTTGAAGATTTAGAAACTAGGGAAGTGTTCAAGGATATTCCAGAAGATAATAATGGTGGTAGTGAAAATATTCGCAAGGCGGATGACATAGAAATGGAAGAGCGAAGACTTAAAAAGCTTGCTCTCCGTGCAAAGTTTGATGCTCAATATCCTTTTATAATGCTGCTTGTTAGTCATTGCGTTTTTTTTTACTTATGATTTTCACTCTCGTATTAACGTCATCATACTTCATGTCTTCTATCCTAAACCCGTTTAATGTTTGAAAAAATGTTGTTCATCATACTCTATGTTCATTGTGTTGAATATGTATATTCGTTTGTCACTACCTTGACTTAAGCGTACAGCTAATGGATCTGACTTATCTGATAACGAATATCATAACAAAAAGAAACTTCATCAAAATCAAGCTAGTGAGGCTGGTGGATATTTTGACAAGGTATGTTTCTTCATTGTACACCTTTGATTTTGTGTCAAATGTTTGATTCTCCTCATTCGTAGATGAAATTTTCACAAGCACCTCGAAGTGTTTCGTCTAATATTCCTTCCCCACTCTTGTAGGCGAGGAAGCTGAAGCTCAAGGAACAAGAAAAAAGGAAAGCATATGAAGTAGAAAAACTGAAAGATGAGCAGTTATCGAAGAAGAGACGAAGAGAAGAGCGACGAGAGCGCTATCGCCTGCAAGACAAAAAGAAGCAAAGAAAATCATAAGCTACAAAATAGTTTGTTTGGCAAATGTATGCCATGAACCGGTCCATGCTGGCGGCTCTAATAGAGTCGTAATCATATGATAATTTTCGATCATGTAACAAGATAATATTAATTTTATACTTATTTTTATTTAATTTTAGTTGTACATCTTTTCAGTAAGGCTAATTGACCAATGAACTGCTTTCACTTCAGGCAGATCGTGATTCCTATTAAATCAAAGTGTGGAATTCATTGATGAGATTGATCCAATAGGTTCAAGTTTGGTTAGTCATTATGTCATTAGTCAACGAATGAAGATGTTGATTATATCTCTTTATTATTCTCAACATCTTTTGATTGTCTTGTCACCCTTTGGTTGGATTGACTTGCTCTTTGTAGATGCTCGTTGCTAGTAACTCTAAACCATAAAATTCCTATTGCCAAAGTAAAACCATAAAATCCCCTAAGCATTTTACTGTAACCTTTGGCAGATATTTACGGAGCGTTTGATTGGAGATTATTATTGATAATTTTAGTTATCTATCTAAGGTTATCCTGTTTTGTTCATGTTATAATCGATTCTTAAGTAATACAATATCACTGCCATATCAATAAATGAGTTATAATTCGAGAATGTGATTACTTTGATAGTTTAAAGTTTTCTACGATTTCGGAAGTACACAATTTTTTTTTTCATATTACCTTGCGATTTTAAAATTGAATTAATTGAAATATAACATGAAACAAATTTTACAAAAATAAAATTAATGAATTATATTTATTAATTTAATAAATTATTTTATTAAAATAATTATTTTAATGAATTATTTTATTAAAAATATATAAATTTATTTTAAATTTAAAAAATATAAATAAATTATATTTATATTTTTTATATATTATTATTTTATTATCATTATTAATATTATTAATTTAATTTAGTTTAAAAATAAATTAAATCAAGGGTAATATAGTAAATGTTAAATTGGTTATATTTTATTCCTTTTAAATAAATAAGTTGAACCAAATAAGATTAAATTATATTTTATATCTATAATTAAGGTAATCATATAATTAAAATTATGTATGATAACTTGAATTAAACGCAATCTCAATCATGCGAAGATGTCTACTTTGCACATTGTACAACTTAATCTTGTAAAGAGCACGAGAAAATCTAGTCCTACAACATTCAGAAATAAGGGTTGAGCAGGCAACAAGAACATTGCAACAAAAACAAAGCAATGTGAATGAGAGTATTTTTCGAGAACAAATTATAATGATAAGGTTTAGACAATACATTTACCGGTTAAACTATCAATCAGTTTTTTTAGAAGACAAGTGAAAGTTTAGTGGTTTAGCTAACCCATAATTTGAATCTTAACTGTGACGTATTATGGAACATGTTCTTTTAGTTAGGGTTGACAATGGGTCAGGTTTGAATCGAATTTCATATCCTTCATCTTCATTCTCATTTTTTATATTCATTCTCATCTTCATCCTTATTCTCGTTCTCATTGGATATTCAACTTTTATTTTTATCTTCGTACCCATTAGAGGATCGGATACTCCTTATCTCCATATCCATCAAAGGACCAAAGATTATCTACATTAATAATTTTTTATTCTATCCGACTACCATCATGTAATAAAAGTATATTAGAATTAATATCATATCCCAAAAATTTAATTCAACGAAAATAGAATAAACATCTATAAGCTAAAAGGGAAAAATCAAGAAGGAAAAAAGAGAAGATCAGATTTATATTTATATTTTTTTAATTAGTTGTCGATGAAATGAAAATAAAATAGTTAGTGAGTATATATATATATATATATATATATATATATTTTTGAGTATTTGAGTCAGGTATGGATAAGATTTTATCAGATCCGTCTCCCTATCTAAATCTATAAATATTTATATTCGATTATCTAATTATTTAATCAGGTCTAAAAAATTCCTTTATATCCTTCTCTATTCGGATATGATATCAGATCCTCTATATGATTCGGAGGAAATTATCATCCCTATCTCTAATGAGATGAAAAATTTGAGACGTTAGTTACTGGTTAAAGAGTCATTTGTACTTTTAAATTTATCCGATGGGCAAACCTTGATTGTGTGGTAAGAGTTTGAATATCTAGATTACATACATAAAAAAAATAAAATGCAAATCTATAATGTAACATCTAGAAGTCATACCTCGATGAAACAAGAGACCTTGTTTCTAAATCGAAATTTATAAACTAGGGAGGGGTTCGTTGTAACTTTGCCATTAGATTGCTAATCTCGATTATTTGTGGGGCAAAAAGTTAATCGCGGCAATAAAAGAGCACCTACCTTCCCCGTCAGGCCGTTACCACGTTCCCCATCCATCGTCGTCATCGGTAGCTCGACTACCCCGAGGGCGCAGGATTTCCACTTCCCTTGCTCCCTCCGCACCTTTTCCTTCGGTTTCCTCGCCATCGTTTCTCGATCTCTCCTTTCCCCTTCCGCTCCCTCGTTGTGGTGGTTCTTGGCCGAGATTCAGAGGTGAATTCAAGATGAGTTCCAGAGAGTTGCTCGAAATTGATCCCTTGTAGCTCAACTTCCCTTGTAAGTTTCATATCCACGCCCTTTGCCTTGTTGTCTGCGTCGTAGTCGTAGTCGTTGGGGGGGGGGGGGGGGGGGGTTTCTTTCGGCCCGATGGCTATTATTCCTGTTCTGTTCGTTGAGTTTTTGTTTGATTTTGGTCGCGACAGTTGAATTGAAGAAGCAGATCTCGTGCTCCATTCATCTTACGAACAATTCGGATAACCACATCGTGTTTAAAGTTGCTACTTTGCTTATTCTGCTTTCTTTTACGTTTTATGCCGGGATAACCACATCGTGGTTCAGTTCATGCAGGGCCTTTCCGCATATATACGAGACAGGATGTCCGAGTCTTCTATCAGCTCGTACAGAGAGGTCTTAGACCGGGCACTTGCTATCGAGTTAACCCAGCAGCAAATATCCAGAGATAAAGAGGTTGGAAATCAGGACGCTCGTGGTAAGATGAGGAGTCGGGACTTTCAGTCGACTGCTCAGAAGCGACAGAGAACTGGACAGCCGTCTAGAGGATAGTTCCGTAGTACGTCATATTCGGGAAAGAAAGATCAGAATAAGAAGTGTAATCGCTGCGGATCACATAGTCATACGATGGATGATTGCGAACTGGATCAACCTATCTATTACTATTGCAAACTTCTAGGTCATACGGTCAGAGAATGTACTCTGAGGACTCAACTAGAGTCTACTGGTGCTGCATCTTCTGGAGGACGTCCTACACAGTAGCGATCTCAGAGGACACATAGGCCTAGAGCACATCAGCAGCAGTGACCCCTTCCGTCTCAGCCACAGAGAATTTCCATACATTTTAGAACCAACAATGATCCAAGTAACAAGAAAAAAAATTATTCATAAGCTCAAATCAAACAATTCCTACTAGTTAATCCCCGGCAACGGCGCCAAAATTTGACAACCCTAGATTTGCTATGCAATGTCACGATAGGGCTTCAAATTAGAATTTATAAATTTATCGAAAACCCATAATAAATTCAAATAAATGAAGTATAGGGGCCTCGAGTCGTATTTTTCCAAGGACTAGTAGAAAATTGTTTGAATTGAGCTTTTGTGTCGTTCTTTTTGGGGTTTTCTATGAAAATGGGTGTTTGATGCTTTCAAATTAAATGTAAATGAAAAGGCAATGATTTAATGGAATGCAATTGAAATCAAGTTATCTCCTAATCCAAAAAATGCAATGCAAGAACTTAGGGAATTTAAAAGCTAGACTAAGATAAGTAATTGAGTTTGAAGAAACTAACCTAACATTGCAAAGAGCAAAGCAAAGATGCAATCCAACTAATCACTACAATTCCCCAACACAAACAACAAAGCTTAACTAACAAACTTAAACTCTAATAGTAAATTGCTGGCATGAAATAGTGATTTTTGGCACGGAACAGTAACTTGGCAAAGAACTAGACTTGGCACAGAACTAAACTAAACTAACCACACTAACAGCATTAACCAAACAAATTGCATTCAAGATTCTTGAAACAGATCCGATTAACTAACGGAGTTCAGGAACAAAATGACAGAAACGAAGATAACAACAAAAACAGAATGAAATCAGAAACTTCAGATTCTTCCCTTCAAATTGATTTCAATCTTGCCGTCACACAAGATCCAATCTACGATCGGAAATCCCAGAATAGCTCCTCTCAATCCCAGCTCAGCTTGCTCTGAATCAACTCCGAGCAACGCAGTATCAGAAACCCTCCTCGCTACGCCGAACAGAGCCGAATCAGGATAAATGAAATCCAGCTAAATCCTCCAAATCTCTGGCAATGTGTTGCTTGGAAACCTTCAAGAACCCTTGGAGAACCCCTCCTCGCGATCTTGATTGCTCCGCTTGGTTAAATCCGAAAAAAACCCAGCTGAAAATGGTGGCGGAACAATTCCCTCTGGCGAGACCCTCACCGGATGAAATCACCACCAATTGACGCCGAACTTAGCTTGTGATTAGCCTCTGGAATCCGGAAATCAATATGCAAGGAAGAAATCTGAAGCTTCCCTAAAAAAACGCAACGAAAAAACGAAGAAAAATGCAAAAAAACAGCAAGGAAGAAGACGGCGGTCTGTTTGCTACAGTAGTGCTACAGTAACCGCGATTTTTAGGTTACTGTAGCTTTCTCATTAAAGCTTGGGTACTGTAGCAGTGGGTTCGGTTAGCCTGACTTGAGTCCGAGTTAGCCCGTTTCAATCAAATTCACTCAATTTAGCTCCAAATTGGCTCCGGTTCGCATGGGTTCCATCCTAATCGAGCTTGAGTCTTGATTCATGAAGTTGGATCGATCAATTGGGTCAATCTTGGCTTGATTCGATCATGGTTGAGCTCGATATGGGTTCAATTTGAGCCCTACAACCAATTAAACTCAATTAATATAAAATTCGTCATTAAATCATGAAAATTATAATCAAGCCTCAAATTATGCAATATATCACAAATATAATCAAATTAAATCATTAAGCAATTTATTTTCATGAAAGAACCCAAAATTGAATCGATAAAGTGCATAAAAATCCGAGCACTAACTCATATTGGCTTCAATCAGGCACCCTGCCTCAATGCTCGAATATTAGCTTCAACCGAGCTCCTAGTCTTAATGCTTAGATGCTAGCTTCAATTGAGCACTCGATCCAAATACTTGGATATTGGCTTTAACTAAGCACCTGGCTTCAATGCTCATATATTAACTTCAATCGAGTATTCGATCTCAATGCTCAATTATAAACTTCAACTGAGCACACCGCCTCAATGCTCAGATATTGATTTCAATCGAGTATTCGATCTTAATGCTTGGTTATAGGATTCAGCTGAGCACCCCGCCTCAATGCTTAGATATTGACTTCTACCAAGCACCCGGTCTCAATGCTTGGATATTGGCTTCAACCGAGCACCCTAGCTTCAATGCTTAGATGTTGACTTCAATAGAGTATTTAATCTCAACGCTCAGTTATAGACTTCAGCCTAGCACTCCGCCTCAATTATAGGCTTCAACCGTGCATCATGCCTTAAATGATCTGAGCTAGATAAGCCTGTTATTGGGCACGTGGTATCTTTTGAATGGTGGAATAAGTAGTGGATGTCAGAGATAGTTCCCTATTTTCCTACCAAAAAATATGTGATACTTGGTGAGTGGAAAAGGAGGTAGTGGATGTTAGATCTGGTTTTCCGATCCCTACTGGGGAATACGTGGCATTTGGTGAATGGAAAACCCACTAACGATTGTTGGATTTGGTCTCCTAATGACCCTCATGAGAGGA
Source organism: Curcuma longa (assembly GCF_044706935.1). Classification (NCBI taxonomy): domain Eukaryota; kingdom Viridiplantae; phylum Streptophyta; class Magnoliopsida; order Zingiberales; family Zingiberaceae; genus Curcuma; species Curcuma longa. The sequence goes on along the minus strand of NC_133868.1, from coordinate 5,434,205 downwards.
AGGTGATGGGTGCGGCGCCTCGGGTGGAGATGCTCTCTCTGCGACTATATGAACAGCATAGAAGCAAGGTCCTTGGTATGGTTTTCTTCTTGCAAGCAGAGGCAACTCGCTTCCTCTATAGAAAGCTCATCTCATTTCTTCTTCTTCTTATTTTTGCCTATACTAAATCCCTTCTACTGGTGAGTGACTTGAGCATCGAAGTGGCCGCGTCGATAAAGCCGGTCAACCCCTAATTTGTGTTACCTCTCAGGCCAACATATCTCATCTACTAGGGAGGCAATCTAGATTTATGGAGAGGAGCGCAAGTGAGCAAAAAGGACACCATCAAATTAACGCGGTCTGTGAGAAATTCTTACAAAAAGCTATGAAGGTTAGAGTTGCGAAGGCGATGATAGAGCAACAATATAAAGATTCATCTGGATTGTCTTGGCCTCCGTTACCCCAACTAGGGAAGGTGTGAGAGATCTACTGTTAGTGTAAAATACAGGGAAAATAATAATAATAATAATAATAATAATGAAAAAAAAATATAGCTATTTTGGTTAGTGGTTTGGGGCCAAGTGGGTTCAAAACCGTTAACCCGTTAAAGGTTTTTCCTTCTTAAAATAGTTGTGACGCTGTGTTATTCCGGAATTGCGATCTCCCCTTCTCTTTGTCTCCTTCCCTGTGACGGCACGCGCGCGATCGCCTCTCCTCTGCAGTGAGTGTTGGCGATCGGAATGCCGGCCACCAGGCTTGTCTCGCCGGGATTGATTGGGAGTTTTTGGCGGCGGCGTTCGACGGGAAATCGAGGAGCGCGATTCCTTCTCCAGCCACCTGTGGCGTCGGCTCCTCTCCTTCTTGGTATTGATTTCGTCCTCTTTTCGAATCATGCGTTAATTTCTAGGGTTTGCGAGTCCTTTTGCCGATCAGGTCTCGATTTCTCCTCGATTTGCGAATCGGTTTCATCCATAGGTTGTATGATTATGTTTCTATGTTTTCCCTAAATTGATTTTTTTGCAGGATAGGTTTGTGGATCGGTAAGGTCTGAATCTAGGGTTATCCTTTATAGGGTTTGGGTTTCTGTTCGATAATCTGGTCTCGAATTCTTCTCGATCTTCTAATCGGTTCCGTCAATTGGTTGTCTGCATGGGTCCCTATCTTTGCCCTTGAATTACTCTCTTCTATACAGGCTATGGATGGAATCATAACATTAAAAACTTTTAAGTCTTTAGCGGCATATTATCCTCTCCCTGCTTATCAGGCAGGAAATCGAAATCAACACGGTGGTTACTGGGTTGATTTATCTATGATAGATGCCAACATACAAAATTTAGGAGATCTTTTGGTTAGATTTAAATATTATGAATTTATATGCAAAAATAGTTTAATTGTGTATTGCAGTGTGTTACGTATCATGGAGGATATGAACAGTAACTTCCATAATGTTGAAGTGTTATTTTATAGGTCCGTAAGGTATAGGATGGAATGCACCAAGAGATATGTTGGTTAATGGAAAGTTAATCATTCCCGAGATGTTGGTAAGGATAGCAAAGTGTGATATTCAGTTGCACTGATTGTTGATATTCAGTTGCACTGATTGTCACTTTTGGTTAAAGGTTGAGTATGGATTAAGTTTAACTAAATCAATTGGTTAGGTTAGGTTAGTCGGATTAAACGGAGTTGGTTGGACCTATTGACGGATCTGATTCGGTTTGATCCGGTTAAGGTTAACTCTAGTTTTGATTAGGGTTTGATTTTCGTTGTAGAGTTTAAAATACAATTTTTTTTGGTACTGAGTGGATTAATATAATTGTAGGATCCTGATTATTGATCCTGTTACACATGAGGGGTATTTCAGATATTTTCCTTGCTGATACGGACTACATTTGGAAGGCGGGTATCTCGACTTATTTTTTTAGATTTGTCTTATTCATATGTATAGTTTGCTAGATTTAGTAGTAATATTTATGTGTTATTTCTGTTATGGTAAGTTACTACTTGGTACATATGGTATGCCTTCCTTGTTACACTGTTTCGTTACTGGCATAGATCATGATTGCATGCTAGCGATCATCGACTCCTTTGCAGTTTCAGCCCGTCGCTAGTTACAGGATCTGCACACACAACCACTCATGAGATAGTAGTACATCAGGAGGGTGTGTGCAGTTGCTCTGTCAGGGCTCCGCTTGGCCGCACCAGAGGTAGCAGTGCCATAGCGTGGTAACATTACAGGGATCCCTCATTCGCATTATGACGAGGAGATGAGAGCGTTGCTCCCCCATATGACTTGGGGTAGGAGGATAGGTGTACTCCGACAGGACATTGCATCATGTGTATACTGCATGGATTGCATTTATTATTGCTTGTTGCATTTGGTTGTTGCATATGTTTGACATGGACATATAGGAGGCTTTATGTATTTGGTTTGTGCTGTTGTATCGAGGTAGATGATTCTGGTATGTACAGCTTTTACTGTATTTCATTCTGTATTTTTTACTGTACAGGCATAGTTATTACTGCTAGCTAGCTTATTGTACATATCAGTTAGATATCCGTTGAGTTCTTTGAACTTACTTCGTTGATTTTATTCTTTTCAGGTTGACGTCTGTCTGGAGAGCCGTGCTGCTAGTCCCTCGTCGAGTTGACCTCGACCATTTTGGTTTTTGCTATGGTTTTTCAGTATTTGTGTTAGAACTTGTTTTATGTCGTATGAATGTTCTTAGACATGTTGGGTTTTGTGGTGCATACTTTATTTACTAGTTGTGGATCTTATTCACATAGTTTAGTTTCTGTTACATATGTTGTCAGGTGTGGATTGTGGCCGTGTAGGCTTTATTGTGGCCATGGAGGCCTTATGCTATATTGTATTCAGAGAAAGTGAATTGTTACAGGGGAGATGCTGTCGAAATTTCTCGGACAGTCGTCTCCCGGGGCGTGATAGTTAGATTTGAGAGGTGTTATAAGACAATCGTCTTATGATTATACTATTTATCGGATAAATAACAATTCACTATTTGAGTACACATTCCATATGTGCTTGATTGGATCTTAAACTTAAATACTGAATGTCCGCAATACGATTTATAACATGAGAGAATTTATGATTGGATCACAACTCATGAGCATCTTTTTATGTGCAATTATGAATGTATTAAAATTATCCCTAGTCGAGGAATTGATGAGAACGGACGTCATCGATTTTGTCGAGACTAGCACGTTTAAACTCCTTGGTTAGCTAAGCAGCCGATTTCACTACTGGAGACATTGGATATTGAGAGTTAAACATGGATGCTGGTTAAAGGTAACTAGTTCATTGGAATAACCTACCTTGAGACTTCATATGGTTCTATACATATGTCAATGAAGATCTCAATACAGTTTAAGTGCGAGTTTCCTTTGACTTGCAGTATTCAAGTCATCTTGGTCATGGAGACTTATACTTTGACATCTTAAGCAAGCATCTTCAAGGAGGTGTGGACCTGAGATGATTGGGTATAAGTCAAAGTGCCCGAAGGTGTTTGAATAGTCCATAGAGGATTCATCGTTCCTTGAAAAAAATATATATACCCTGCGACCGCTTTTTAGGATTATTACTAAAAGTCTTTGGCCGATTTTCAGAATGAGAGAAATAAAGTCTGGTTGGATCAGGCAAAGGAAAAAAATGATGGAACTCGTCTTGCGAAGACGAAATGAACGAAACTGATTTCGTTCAAATCAGAGGTCGTTTGGTTAATGAATCAAACGATTCGATTTTGAACCAAATTGAACCAACTTGGTTTGGTTCATGATGGAAGAGATTTTGACAGAACGGATGCGATGAGAAGATTCATTTTGTGAAGACGAATTGAACAATACTAGTTTGGGTCAAATCGGAGATCGTTTGATTATTGAACCAAGCGAACCAAAAGTGAACCGGTTCACTACAGTAATAATAAAATCGGTTCAGTCTGGTTTTGTTTCCTCCGGTACAACCCACGCGAGCCGGCCGACCAAAAACCCTAGTCGTGGTAAGGAGCACTGTAGCTCCTCAAAATAATGTGAATCGCACGATAATAAAAGGGAGGCCCTATTCATCGTCTTCAAGCTCGCCAGCGAATGCCGCCGACGCGTGTGCTCCTCCTTCCTCCCCACGCTATGCCACCTCTCTAGTTTGCTCGCCGACCTACTGGGCTTCTTCCCGCAAGCCGTTGTCCGCTTTCCGTTGGTCGCGGATCGCGACCCGGTGCCGCCGGCGTCGGCTTCTTGCTAATCGCCACCGACGCCTGTGGTTGATACGCCGTCCTGTTCTTCTCCGAGAGCAGACCGTCGCCAGCCCGCGTGAGGAGAAGGAAACCGTGAAAGTTCCCTGTACCGATCTCTTGCTCCTCCTCTCTGTTTGTTGCCACGAAGATCACCGGCCTGTGAGAGAGGGAGAGGAAACCCTAAACGCCCGATCGCCCCTTCGCTGATCATGCGAGTGTTTTTTCTCCAAATCGCGATTTTGATCTGTTGCCGGCGATGTAGGTTTTGGGTTTCATGGTTTTCATTTCTCCTGGTTATCGAACCGTTCCTTGGCATGGGCAGGGTCGGCCACCCTCTATTTTTCGACCACGTGGGAGAGAAGGAGAAGACACCGAATTGTAGATCCATCTTTACTCGGTCATGTGGACGAACACAACCTCGGAGTCGCTGTCGGATTGCCCTGTTTTGGTTGATGGGAGAAGAGGGAGATCGCCCTAGGATTAGGATTGTATTAGATTTTGTTGTCAGAACTTTCTACAATTGTCGGAAATTATTTTTGATTATTGGACAGGTTATTCGACCATTGCCTATCAATCTCAGTCGTCTGACGATTATTTGTCATCTTCTCGAAAACTTGTGAAGCTTCCGAAGAATTGTTCATCGACGTCAGAAAGGTTCTGACTATTTATCATAAATCGGCGGTCAAAGATTGACCATCAAAATTATATAGAGAATATGATTTTCAATAATAGTTAGAAAGTTCTGGAATGATCATGACAAACGTTGTTGCGTGAATTCTGAAATAAAGCTTCTCTTGATTCAATCGCCATCAATCATTGGCTAGTACCGAAGACGATGACACAACTCGTGGCTTCCGAAGCCGTCCAGACAAGAGTTTGGCGTAGATCATCAGTAGAGGCGGGACTCCGACAAGGACTGCTCGATTGATATCAACATCATTCAACGTCATCGCGAGGTACACGTTTAGAATAATTTACTATTCTGTAAATTTTAATTTCCTGTCATGCCTTATAAATGTTATTTTCTGTTTTGCATGCATGTGTTGTTGTAATAATTAGATGTAATTATTTATTTATTTTCGCTGCGCATATTTTCGAAATGTGTAAACACGCACATTGTACCGGGATGATCCCAACATCCATTGTCCCACGAAAAACTTTTTCAGACAACTGTTATGTATAGTTTTAGAGGCAATACCTCTTGATATTGACCAGACAAGAGGTTGATCAACGATACACCCATTTTATCAGCACCAATAGCCCGTCATCCTGATAACATGCTAGGCGATGAATTGATAAGACCTTCTTCCACTAGAAGGATGACTGCTTGGCAAATCCCTTTTTTCTGAATACATTTTGAATAAAGAATTACCTAGACTTTTCTAACAACTCATATTCCAGAATATAATGGATCTTCTGGTCCCGAGGATCATCTGTGTCAATTTGAAAATGTTGTTGTATTGCATTAGTATACAAAAGAGATCAAGTGTCGTATCTTTTTTACTACCCTTGTGGGATTAACTCAACAATAGTTAAGCATGTTGCGATCTGGATCTATGTGTTCTTTTGATGACTTTACAACATTGTTCTTATGATATTTCTCTAGTTCTAAAAGGTACATCCCCACCCCGCTCAGTTTATTTAATATTAAGCACACTACAAAAATAAGGGCATTTAGCAACAAATTTTTGCGACAAAATAAATTTGTCGCAAATTTGGGACAAATTTTGCGACAAAAAATGAAGTTGATGCTAATTTGGAACGGAATTTGCGACAAAAATAATTTTGTCGCGAAAATTGCGATCACCTAACTTTGTCGCCAAATTTGTTGCAAATTTGCGACAAATTTAATAATTCGTTGCTAATTTGCGACGAATTAACATGTTCGTCGCAAAGTTGGGCGATCCCGGCAAAATAAAATACCCAATTTAGCGACGAATAGGTTATTCGTCGCAAACTTTGCGACGAATATGTTATTCGTCGCAAATTATGCGACGAATTCATAAATTCGTCGCAAAGTTTGCGACGAATTCGTAGATTCGTCGCGAAATTCGTTTGCGACGAATAACCTATTCGTCGCAAAGTTTGGCATTTCCGCGCGCCGTAACTTATCTAGCCGGGACCCACTTGATTTGGCGACGAATCCATTTATTCGTCGCAAATTTCCAACGAATAAGTGGATTCGTCGCAAATTTGCGACGAATTTACTTATTCGTTGGAAATTTGCGACGAATAAATGGATTCGTCGGAATTTTTGCAACGGAATTAGAGACGAACTTGGATTCGTCGCAAAAGCCCTAACTTTAAAGTTTTCGCCGATCCCCTTTCCCCCTCCCCTCGCGATTTCCTTTCCTTTTCCCTTCTGCTCGTGCGATTTTCGGCGATTTCCGGCGATTTCCGACGATCCGGCGACTTCCGACGTTCCGGCGACTTCCCTTCGTGCACCCCACCTCTGTTCGAAGGTAAGACCTCGTTTTCCCTTCTTCGTTCTTTCTGTTGTTGTTTGTTCGGGCTGGAATGTGGAGGGCGGCCGGCGTCGGTCCGTTGGTCGGCCGGGTTGCTGGAGCTCGCCGGCCAGCAGCGCTAGGGTTGCTGGTGCTGGCCGGCGGCGGGCGTTGGTGAGGAGGGTGGCGGGATTTGGTGTTGCGGCAGTGGACAGGGGGCATTGGTGTGGCGGCGGGTGTTGGTGTGGCCGGCGGCGGCGGCTGTTGGTGTGACCGGCGCCGGCCAGCCAGAGGTGGGGTGCTGGCCGGCCAATGGTGGGCGCTGGCCGGCCTGTGGTGGAGTAGCAGGGGGGGTTAGGTTTACATTAGGGTTAGGGTTAGAGTTTGTTTTTAGGATTTGGATTAGTGATTAATTTTAGGGTTAGGGTTAGTGATTCATGTTTAGGGTTAGGGTTATTGAATATCATTAGGGTATAGGGTTTGGGTTAGTGATTGATGTTTAGGGTTTGGGTTAGTGTATGTTAATTTAATTTTTTTAGTATATTATAAATAATTTTCTTGGTTATATAATATAACATTGTAAATTTGATTGTGCAGGTCCTACTTTGAGCTGTGAAGGTCATACGCATCCTCGTGCTTCACGTGTTGTAAGTATAAATTTTTTATTATTAATTGATATATATCCATGATTACTATCTTTTCTATTTAACTATAGTGATCGGAGTTACATGATATTTTGATTTGGCGACGGAAAAAATATTATGTAATTTTCGATCACTGTAGTTAAATAGATCAAGTAATTATGGCCATGATTGTTTTATATATTTTATAATTGTTATAGATGTTAATTATTATAGGTTTTGTATGTGTTATGTTATGTTAGGTTTATGTTTTATATGTCATAGTTGTTGTTTATGTAATTAGGTTTATGTTTTATATGTCATAGTTGTTGTTTATGTAATTAGGTTTATGTTTTATATGTTATAGTTTTGTTTATTAATTTATTAAATTGAAAACAGGAAATTAAAAATGCAGAATGAAAGGGGTTGGATGTATAGAAAGAACAAACCTAACCGTAAAGGTTTAACTGATGAATATATTGTTGGAATGGAACAATTTTTGGAATTTGCAACCTCTCATGTTGAATTTATGGATGGAGAAAAGATAAGATGTCCTTGTAGAAAATGTCATAATGGTAAATTTTTACAATGTGACAAGGTTCGCGAACATCTTTGTAGATTTGGTTTTACTCCGAATTATTATAATTGGACATGCCATGGTGAACCATTTATACCTGACGAGGATTATTATGGACAAAATATACAAGCGTCAGCTGCAGTGAGTGGTGATCAAAGTGCTTATAACCAATTCAATCCATATCAGAGTTCAGGAGGTCATAATTTATTTTCTGATCCGAGTTTTGCAAGCTCTAGTTGTCCTCCAACAGATGAACAAATATTTTCTGCTTATACATCACCATTTGAAGGGGTACAAGAACAAAATGTTTATGAGAATTTAAATAATCAGACATATCAACAATTTCAAGAAATGCTAAGTGCTGCAGATGAACCTGTGTGGGCTGGTTGTGACACTCACACTCAATTATCTCTGACTGCAAGATTATTGAATGTAAAAGCTGAGCATAATGTGTCTGAAAATTGTTTTAATGATTTTGTTCAAGTTATGGGAGAGGCACTTCCGCGTGATCACAACATGCCTACTGATTATTATAGTATGAAAAAACTTGTGAAAGACTTAGGTCTTCCAGTGGAAAGGATTGATGCTTGTAGAGATGGTTGTATGATATATTGGGGAGAAGATCAAGATGCAGATGTTTGCAAATTTTGTAATCAAGCTAGGTACAAGAGAAGCAATAAGCCTCAACAACGACGTAAAGCATACAGTCAGCTATTTTATTTGCCTTTGACTCCTAGGTTACAAAGACTATATGCATCAGAAGCAACTGCTGAACATATGACTTGGCATGCAAATCATCAAACAGAAGATGATCTAATGTGTCATCCATCAGATGCAGAGGCATGGAAAAATTTTGATAGAACATATCCAGAATTTGCAACTGAAATTCGGAATATAAGATTGGGTTTATGTGCTGATGGATTTGCTCCTTTTGGTAAATCAGGAAGAAATTATTCATGTTGGCCAGTTATATTAACTCCGTATAATCTGCCACCTGGGATGTGTATGAAAACACCGTATATGTTTTTAACATTGGTTGTGCCTGGCCCTCAAAATCCGAAAAAGTTAATTGATGTTTACATGCAACCACTGATTGCAGAGCTGAAACAATTATGGAATGATGGTTTTCCTACATATGATATTCATACTAATCAGACGTTTGTAATGAAGGCTGCACTGCTTTGGACGATAAATGATTTTCCAGCTTATGGCATGTTATCAGGATGGAGTACTGCAGGAATTTTAGGATGTCCAATATGTATGGAAAGATCCAAATCATTCAGATTGAAACATGGAAGGAAAGCCAGCTATTTTGATTGTCATAGACAATTTTTACCAGCAAATCATAAATTCAGGAGGAATAAAGATGAATTCACTAAAAATAGAGTTGAAAGAACACCTCCACCAATGAGATTATCAGGTCAACAGCTTTGGTACAGAGTTTATAACTTTCCTTCTGTTATTGAAGATCCACATGGTACACCTTATGAATATGGGAGCACACATAAATGGACTAAACGGAGTATATTTTGGGAGCTACCGTACTGGTACAGTCATTTACTACATCATAATCTAGATGTGATGCATATTGAGAAAAATGTTTTTGATAATCTGATAAATACAGTCATGGATATCCCTGGAAAAACAAAAGATAATTTGAATGCAAGAAAAGATATGCGACTGATTTGTAAAAGACCCAGTCTTGATGTCGATGAAAATAGTAGGGGGCCAAAGCCAAAGGCAATTTATACATTAAATAGAGAGCAGAGACGTATTGTTTGTGAATGGCTAAAATCTTTGAAATTTCCAGATGGTTATGTCTCTAATATTGGAAGATGTGTTGATTTGAAAGAATACAAATTAATTGGTATGAAAAGTCATGATTGTCATATATTCATGGAAAGACTTATTCCTATTGCATTTAAGGAGCTGTTACCAAATTTTGTCTGGGCTGCAATTTCAGAGTTAAGTATTTTCCTTCACGATCTTTGCTCAACAGTTTTGAGACATTCACACATGGAGACTTTAGAGAAAAATATTCCAATCATTTTGTGCAATTTAGAAAGGATTTTTCCACCGTCATTTTTTGACTCCATGGAACATCTTTTGGTTCACTTGCCATATGAGGCTAAAGTTGGAGGTCCTGTCCATTATCGATGGATGTATCCATTTGAAAGGTACTATTTGAAATTTCGAATAATGACTAAATATTTATTGATCTTAATTATTTTATATTTTGGTTTCTAATCTGATTTCTTATATGATAAGCAGATTTTTATATCATTTGAAGAGAAAGGTTAAAAATAAAGCACATGTTGAAGCCTCTATTGTCAATGCATATATCGTCGAGGAAGTAACAACTTTTGCATCATATTATTTTGAGCCTCACGTTAAAAGCAAAAGGCAGAGGCCAGGAAGAAATGATGAAGGTCCTATTGATCAAAATTTAAAGTCATTTTCAATTTTTAACTATCTTGGTCGACCAAGTGGACAATGTAAGGAGAGATATTTAACTGGTCAAGAATTGCGTGCAGCTCAGACATATATTTTACTGAATTGTCCAGAAGTCACGCCATATTTCGAGTAAGTATATATTTTTTATGTTGGTAATATCTTATATTTTGGCACATGTGTGACTGTCATTTAATTTTATTGTAGGATTTTTCAACAATTATATTCTGAAATGTCGGCACAAGACTTTGATCGATATTGTGATGAAGAATTTGCACCGTGGTTCAAATCATATGTAAGTAGTAGTCAATCTAAATTTATACTATCATTTATATATATACATATGACAATTTTTATACATGTTTTTTGGATTTTAGGTTTATGACAATCAAGCTCACCTTGAGCATGAATTTCTATTTCATCTTTCTTGGGGTCCGAAAGCATTGGTACGCACTTGGCCAGCATATTTCATAAATGGATATATTTTTCATACTCAGGAATATGGAATGGGAAAAAGTACAATGAATAGTGGAGTATGTGTTCAGTCATCAGAAAATGACAGAGCCAGTGCAAGCAATGATTTTTATGGTTTGCTGGATGAAATTATAGAGATAGAATATCCCGGACCAGAAATGAAAGTTATTTTGTTTATGTGTCGGTGGTTTGACCCAATTAGAGGAATGAAGGTGCATCCACAGTACAAGTTGGTTGAAATAAATCATAAAAGGTTTTATAGACGATATGAACCATTTGTGTTGGCACAACAAGCTATTCAGGTATTCTATGCTTCGTATCCTAGTTTGAGACGTGACAAAATTGATTGGTGGGTTGTATGTAAAACTAAAGCACGGTCAAAAATTGAGGAACGTTGGGAAGACATTGCATATCAACAAGAGGAAGTTAGAAACACATTTGAGACTGAAGAACATGATATTTCAACATTACGAGATCCAAGCGGAATTGTAATTAATGTTGATGCAAGTGAACTTAATGAAAATATTAATGAAGACGCTGAGAGCGACGACGACGACGACGACGACGACGACGATGATAACGAAGATGATGACGACGATGATAATGACAATGAAAATGAAGATTTTGATTTTATATAAAAAAATAAGATCTTTTATAAATAATGGTAAGGATAATTTTATGAGTTATTTAGTTTTATTCGCCATATTTATATAACTTGGTTACTTGTTTATACACTATTGATGCACTGTAATTTTTCTGATATGTTCTTAATTACAGGTCATATTATTTACATTTTCTAGCTGTTTGACATCTACTGACCTCATACCTAGCACAGATGGTAAGTATTTCCATATTCCTCTTAATGTAATAATTATTTATTATTTGATCTCATAACAATTTTGTTTCACAGTTTCGCAGAGGTGGACATAGACGCAGTAGTCCTGCTGGCCAGTCTCCATCAGCATCTGGCCAGTCTGGATCACCATCTGGACAGGCTGTAGGACCTTCGCATACACCTTCACCGCCCACTGCTGTAGGACCTTCGCATGCACCTTCACCACCCACTGCTGTAGGACCTTCACCTTCACCACCACAGCCGTCGCTGGTGCAGTCTCCCAACCCTTCTCCGGTACAGTCCGCTACTGACCCTCATCGGGAGACCGTAGTCCCTCATGGCGATTCGTAAGTATATTTAGATTATTTTTTATATTTATATATTTTTATTATTAATAATAATGTTTGTTTGAATTTTTTTATATAGTTTCGAAAATTCAGTAACAATTATTCGCCAAATTAATCGAATTGTTAATAATCATTGGGGAGGGGCTTCAATGACTTACACAAGCACTCCAGGACCCACCAAGGATTTATGGTGGACTGAATTCAAGGTATATTTTATATTAATTTAATTAATATATCATATACAATTTAATATATCTAACTATTTATTTTTATGTATTTCAGCGAGCATTCACTTGGGATCCATCACATGAATTGGAAATAAAGAGAATTTTTTAAAAAAAATGTGGGGATCATATTCGTCATACTCTACATCATGCCAAGATCAGAGACAAAAAACCACCGTGTATCACTGATGAAAATTGGACGAAAATCAAAAGTGTTTGGGATACCGAGGAAAGCAAACAACGAAGTCACCAGAACAAGACAAATCAATCATATAATTCTGGTGACTCATCTGCTACATATGCGGGAGGCTCCATCAACATCGAGGAACACACGCGTAGATTGGTAAATTTTTCTATATACTAATTTATTATTGTAATTTAACTTATTTCTTTATTTCTAACAATGATTTTTAATTTTAGACTAAGGAGATGGGGAAGGAGCCACTATTTATTGAGACATTTACCCGCACTTTTCAAAAAAAAGATAAGACTTGGAGCGGGGACAGAGCTAGAGCTATGAAGGTTTAAATTTTAATTATTTCACTTATATGAATTATAATAGTTATGTATGTTGTTTAACTTATTAAATGTATTTATATTTAATACAGGAAAAATTTGATGAGGCCGAGCTAGCACAGACAAGTGCTGATGGATCAGAGCCCTCCATTGGAAATGACCTGAGTATCTGGTTGGATGTGACTGGAGGATCAAAGGGGGGGAGGATATTGGGAATGGGTTCTCTTAGCAGAACTCATCGAGTTGCTGCCACCTCTTCCTCTTCTTCCACCCAACCAGCAATGAGGGCACAAATAAACAGCCTAACTGAAGAAGTCTCTCATTTAAAAGGCATAATTAATCAACGGGATGAAGAAATGAGAGAAATGCGCAGACAACAGAATGAAGAAATGAGTGAAATGCGCAGACAGCAACAGATGATTATGCAGCATTTTCAGTTAGGCTCTGCTCCGAGTCAGCTTCCTCAGGTTCCCCATGATGATGATGACGGTGACGACGGTGAAGACGATTCTTCTTGATAGCCTAGTTGTGTATCTTTTTAATTTTTCTCACATTTAATATTGCTTTTACTTTTTTGTATTTGTAACTATTTTTTACTAATTAATATTATTATTTTATTTTGAACAGGGTTGATGAAACCAAGGATGGCCAAAAGGTAAATTTTTACATATTATACTGTATTTGTTATAAATAATTTCTAATATTTTTGTTTTCCTATGTAGAAAAAGAAATGATGATGAAGAAATCAGTGATGCAGAAAGTATTACCCGAGGTTGATACTATGGACGGTGATGCTTTCTTTTCTGGTCATTCAGATACTTTTTATATATGTATTTTATTATGGATTTGGTTGTTATGGTACTTTGATGCACTTGGAGTTTATGTTTCATTTGGTGTACTGATATTTGATACTTTGCACTTGGAGTTGTATATGTTTGATGTCCGGATTGGAGTAGTTGATGTTTGATAGATTTGGATGTATTTATGTTTGTGGATGTGTTTATGTTTGTGAATGTTTGTGGATGTGAATATTTGTGAATGTTTGAATGTGAATGTTTGTGGATGTGTATGTGTTTTTGTGTGCATGTGAATATTTTTAGATGTGGTTAGAGATTATGTATGTAAACAGGTTTCATATTTCGAAGAAACGAATGGAATCTGTGAAATTTTTTTTTGATTTGCGACGAGATTTGCGACGAATCCATGATTCGTCGCAAACTTATCGAAACTTCACTGTAGCATCGTAAACATGGCGACGAAAACATTTATTTGTCGCAAATTTGCGACGAATTATGAAGATTCGTCGCCAATTTGCGACGAAATCACTAGTTTTGTCGCAAATTAGCGACGAATACACGTTTTTGTCGCCAAATATATTAAGAAATAATCTGCCATTATATGTTGCGACGAAAATCTCTGTTAGTTTTCCGTTTTTTCGTCGCCATTTTGCGACGAAAACCCTTGTTTCGTCGCAAATTTGCAACGAAAAAACATATTTCGTCGCAAATTGGCGACGAAATTTCGTTTTTTCGTTGCAAATTTGCGACGAAACAAGGGTTTTCGTCGCAAAATTGCGACGAAAAAACATTTTTCGTCGCCAAGTAGATCGTCTGCGATTTTCCGAAAGGTTGCGACGAACTTTATTTTCGACGCAAAGTTTGCGACGAAACAGTATTTTCGTTGCAAAATTTTGGAACGAATTTTGTTTTTCGTTGCAAAATTTTGCGACGAATTTTGCGACGAACTTTATTTTTGTCGCAAAATTTGCGACGAATCTAAAATATTTTGTCGCCAGCCATTGCGACATGCTATTTGCAACGAAAAAGTTTGTGTCGCCAAATTCGTCGCAAAATGGTTTTGCAACGAAAATTCTTGATTTTTTCGTCGCAAAATTCGTCGCAAATGGCTGTTATTTTTGTAGTGGAACAAGAGTCCATAGTAAGGAATATGCTCTAACCGTATCCTACGACATGAGTATGTTCCTCCCACCAAAGTTGAACACAAAACAGAGCAACCACGGAGACCACAAAGCCTGACCTAACCCCCCATGCCCCATGGCATAGTAGTGTCTCATCCAGCTCAAACTGCTTTGATTAGTATCCCACACGTCGAGGTCATGCCACTAGGCACGACATTGTTAGGCCTTCTCTTTTGTCGTCGATTTCTGACACCTCCTTAATGCCATTGGGCATGGCTGCATCACATAGGCGACACCTTCGATATTTTTGGAAGGTTTAACGAACTTGGTCGATTTTGAGGGCTATAAAAAGCCTCGTAAGCCTCATGATTAGGGGAGGAGGCATTTTTTTATGACAAGGAACCCTAGGAGAGTCGTTCCAAGGAGCTGTTGATGTTTTCGTTTATCCTAGAGGTTGAAGATTCTAAGCTTCCTCTTCTCTTTTCTCTTAGATTTGAGTGGTAGGATGTCTTTTTCTTTATCTTTCGATTTGTAACTCTATCTTCATGAAGCAGTACTCTACATTCTAGGATGAGAGAGTAGCTTGATGTATTGTTGATATTCGTTTTATATACTTATTTATCTTTTTTGTTATATGATATGTTTATCCATGATTCGATTTTATTACGCAAACTTGATTTTAACATTAACCGTGCATCTTCATATCTCATGGGATGCTGAGAAGGATCGAAAAGTGAACTCAAATCTCCGACCCATAAAGATCAAGATGTGAGGGGTAATTCACGAAAATAGTCCAAAACCTCGCAATAATACCATTGGCTATGACAGAGCTTAATTGGTCGACTCTGATTCGGCGTCACAAAGTAGAGGATGACACCTAGAGAACCATGGGACATCGTGATAGGAGACTCCCGGAGAAAACGATCACTCTAGTAAGGTCGTCTTAAAAGTAGGCGTCGTGTTTGGGTAGACATACTAATATAATTCCAAAAGTCTATACTAGTATCTTGGGATAGACAACCTGCATGCGTATAAATATTGAGCTAAGAAAGTAAATAATATTTAGAGTGTTGACAGTCATCATGATAAAATTGAAATCCTAAAGTCGTTTCTCAAAATTGACTTTTCCTAAGACTTCTTATGTTTTCTCGATTCATTTTCTTTCTTTCTCAACTCTCATGATTTTTGATTGTTTAGATAACATGCTTCGTAATTCTAACTGATACTCAATTTTACAGTGTCTGCGGGTTTGATCTTTTTATTACTTGACGATAGTCGTGCACTTGTGATTTTGCTTATCAAGTTTTTAGCATTGTTGTCAAGAACTGTGTCAAGATCGATATTAGTTCAACCACGATTTGGTTGATCTAGATTTTCTTTACTGTTAATTTTTCTTGTACTAATATCTACTGATTCTCTACAAGATACAATGGGTGCTGACAATGAAGACACACTCTTAAGTGATTTTTCCGCATCCATTACTAGAAAATTGAGGTCCAATATCGTAAGACCTCTGATTGTTGTTGGAAATTTTGTGCAAAATTTTGCATTAATTTTCATCATTCAACAGAAGCAATTTGGAGGGACGCCTTCAAACGATCCATATTTACACATAGAAGACCTTTTGGAATATTGTGATATATTGAAATACGAAGATGTTTCTATTGGTACTATTAGGCTAGTTTTTCCTTCTCTCTGAAGGACAAAGCCACGACTTGGTTATGTTCTCTCTCTTCGGGAAGCATCACGACATGGAGACGAGATGGAATGACTTTTTTTGAACAAGTATTTTTCACCTAGCAAAATAGACTATTTGAGGAATCGAATCACAAGTTTTGCATATATAGATGGGAATCATTATGTCGCCATTACTACCCCTCGTTGACAGATGACCCCGCAAACTCTGAGCTCCAATCGTGGTGGACGGAGGTGCGCACCAATGGCCACGCCAATAAGTAGCATGAACCATGGTGGTCGTCACTGAGCACGCCGACAGGCCTCGTCCATATCCTCACCACCATCATCTAGGTGACCTCCGGCCACCACGCGCCGACTCCATTTCGACCTCCAGTCTTAACCTTAAAGCATGTTTAATCTCAGGAGTTGATCAACTTGGGCAATCAGGGAAGTCTAAGACTGTTTCTTCTAGAAAAATTAAAAAATATCCCTAAAAGATATGGGCGATCAAAATCTTTCTAAAACTGAAACGAGTATTTCAGAATATTTTCTAAACGAATGTTAATATTTCAGAGATCAATTTATACAAGGTTGCCTATACTTATGGACACAGGTATGCACACATCAACTCTAATTTTTCCAAGTCATTAAACTCCTTATTCACGCAAAATTCTAACTTGAACATCAGAGTGGCTTGCTAAGATTTACCTCCGGAGCTATTCTAACTCTCTTTTGAGTACTTTTCAGATCTCTTCATCTCTTCGGACGACTATATTAGAAAAACTCTTAAGAGCGCACCATCTTTTCCTCGTCTTTCACTTCCTTACATAGCATTTCCTTGTCGAAGTAAAGAGATATTGGCCAAAGATTGAAATATAACTCGACTAGAAAAGGCTATGAAATTAAGCGAGCCAAATTTGTTAGCATTAAAGCATCCACAAGGGCTTATTCAAATCCATTCATTTAAAAATATTGTCAACAGCTGTTGAGTTTGGCTGTTCACCTAACCCAATTAATCAATAGCACGATTAATTTCAATAATCAAGTTAAATTATTGGTCTAATGTTTATAAAATGCAAACAATGTGTATCATTTTTCTCATGTGATTGAGTGAGATCGTTCTAGCAGAGATTAAGAGGTGGCATATATTGGTCATGGGGGAGCAGAGGTACACCACCACCAAACATATCACTATTATTTTTAAAAATAATAATTACTTTAATTGTTGAATTAAATGACGAGTTGTACAATAAAATATGAATATATATATTTATTGTACAAAATAAATGAAATATTAATACATATGCCAAACTCACTCACACTCGTGCTAGATCTAGGGCTCCATGTGCTTGTGCACTGCTCTTTGTCTCCCCATGATATCCATGTTTTTATTGTTGCTGAATCATCGTCACGTTGTTATTGTGCATGAAAAATTAATTGAGAAGAAGATTGTCGGTTCAAGCTTGTCTTCTTCAAATGCCACCTCTATCGTGGTTAATGTGCTAGTTAAATTGATATCTAATGTAATCTCTTAAATTCTTTTCTAAATTTGTTGGTTTGTTTAAAGATTTCATTAATTGTGAATACTTTTTAGTTTGCAACCTAACTAAAACTTCAGTTTTAGACTCAGACAATATTTTGATAATATAAATGGGACTTGGAAAGTATTTTTAAAATATGAAAGTTCGAATTAGTATATTTAATTTTGTACCAAAAACAAGGCCATCAGAAAGTTTTGTTGTTTAGAAAAGATTTAATTTTATCACTTTCGTATTTAAATTAAAACAGTGCAACATTTAATTATTAAAAAACGACAAATCTTTGAAGTAGCCAACCCATTCGAGTCAATTACCATTTCATCCCTAATCATTCAACCTAGTCATTCAAACGTCTCTTTTCCTTAACTATAAACCTTAAATTCCTTTCTTCTAAATAATGTGCTTAAAATAATTTAGGCTTATCCAATCCCTCGTTTAGAGCACCGCACATTTAGTTGTTAAAATTTGATGACATGTAAAAATTTGTATTCATGCGACTTTTTTTTTAAGAACAAAACAGACATCTTGTCTTTTTCTTTAAAATTATTTGAAATGAAAATTTTCAAAGAATAAATTTATTGTAATTGTATTTATGTTTTATAATGAGAGTCTTGATTAATAATAAAACTATGACCGCATAATTTTATGATCACGAATTTAAATCATAAAAATAATCTTGTGTAATAGTGGGTAAAATTATGTACATCATACGATAGATTCAATGAGATGTGATCTTTCTCCAAATCCACGTAAGCTTCATGCATTGGATTTTTTTTAATTAAAAATTTTTTTAATCAAAACTCAAATTATAAAACACTAATTAATTATAAAAACTAATTACCTTTTTCAACAACTTTAAAGTTCTCTTGTTTTCATTAATAATGTAATTTTTTTGTTTTCACTAATTAATTACAATAATGTAAAACAAATTGTACATCATGTATTCGTATTCAATAAAAAAAATAGAAAAAAAAAAGTTCGCGAGTGCTAACAAAGTCTATATAAACGCCCTCACACTCGTCTTAATAATCCACACTAAATTTGCCTTCATCATCGATCAGCTACGCTTAACTGATCCAACGATGTTGAAGCAAGCAGTTCTTCAACCGTCCCTCCTCTTCTTCCCGCTCCACCCCTCCCTCCTCGGCGCCGGAGCCTCCAACGTCGTAGCCTTCCGCCAACAACGGCAATGGCGCCGCCAGCGCCGTCAGAATGACAGAAACAATAACGACAAGGTGCGCTGCGCCGCCGCGGCCAACGAGTCCGAGTCCTCGTTGTTGGGGCAGGCAACCTTCGTGGCCAAGTCGAGGCGGCCGGCGACGGTGAAGGCCACGGTCACCGTCCTGCTGACGGTCGGGGGAGCGTTGGGGCAGTTGGAGCCGACGCAGGCTCTCGACAATATTAACGATTTGCTCGGGCTGACTCTACATCTCGAGCTCGTCAGCGCTGAACTTGACCGTACGTGATTGACTCAACGATCCATTAATTCGACATTAATGATCGTGTGCGATGCTGTTGATGATGACGATGATGTTTGGCTATAATTAACAGAAACAGGATCGGAGAAGAAGACGGTGGAGGCGTTCGCCCACAATGCCAAGAAAGGAATCGGTAGCGTCACATACGAAGCAACTTTTAGTGTTCCGGCAAATTTTGGAGAGATCGGAGCGGTCGTCGTCCGGAATGAGCACCACAACGAGATGTTTCTCAAAGACATCGTTCTCACGATCGACGGCGATGATTCCGCTCCTCTTCTGTTCGATTGCAAGTCGTGGTTGCACTCCAAGTTCGACAACCGCCAAGACAGAGTCTTCTTCACCAGCAACAAGGTAAATAAGAAGATTAATCAAGAAAAGAATGTTTTTATTTTTCTGATGATTTTCGTTGATTAATTGAGTGAATTTTGTGGTTTGCAGTCTTACTTGCCGTCGGAGACGCCGGCGGGGCTGGTGCGCCTGCGGCAGAAGGAGCTGGAGATTCTGCGCGGCGACGGCACCGGCGAGCGGAAGAAATTCGAGAGGATCTACGACTACGACGTCTACAATGACCTGGGAAACCCGGACAGCAAACCCGAGCTGGCTCGGCCCGTCCTCGGTGGCTCCGATGAGTTCCCCTACCCGCGCCGGTGCCGCACCGGCCGGCCGCCAACTCGCTCAGGCATTTCATCGAACACTTTCCCACTCTCGCTTTTCATCTATCACTTGCTCTTGATGGTCCACTGAAGAAGATTTTGGTCGTCGTTTCAGATCCTAAATCGGAGCAGAGGAGCGCGTCCGTGTACGTGCCGAGGGACGAGAGCTTCTCCGAGGTGAAGCAGGCGACGTTCGGGGCGAAGACGTTGTGGTCGGTGATACACGGCCTGCTGCCGTCGGTGACGGCGGCGCTGGTGGACTCGCGGATGGGCTTCCCTTACTTCACCGCCATCGACGCGCTCTTCAACGAGGGCTTGCCGCTGCAGCTCCAAGATTCCACGCACACCTTCCACACCATCGTTCCCCAGCTCGTGAAGACGATCACCGCCGGAGCGCAGAATATCCTCCAGTTCGAACTGCCTGAAATGATCGACAGTAAGAATATTCATATTAATTTCTGTATATATATATATTTAAAAAGTTTCTTTAATATTTACTTATTTACTCTGATTATTTAACAGGAGATAAGTTTTCCTGGTTTAGAGATGAAGAATTTTCCCGGCAGACTTTGGCCGGCCTCAATCCTCTCAGCATTCAACTAGTCACAGTAATTAATCCAATGTTTTTCTCGATTCAGATTTATTTACCTTTTAATAATCGCAAAAAGACATAAAATGGAAATTTTTACAGGAATTTCCATTGGTAAGCAAACTCGATCCAAGCATTTACGGTTCGCCGGAGTCGCTGATCACAGCGGAGCTCATTGAGAGAGAAATTAAAGGAATCATGACCGTCGATGAGGTCAGTCGCAATCACTCTTCTCGTCTTCTCCAGTTGATTAGTTCGAAATCATCAAAATTTATTCCTTTTTTTCATCCTATTTGTTGTTTGATCGATCATGCAGGCGTTGGAGCAGAAGAAGCTCTTCATTTTGGACTACCACGACCTGCTGCTTCCGTTCGTGCACAAGGTCCGAGAGCTGGAGGACACGACGCTGTACGCCTCCCGGACGCTGTTCTTCCTCACGCCGGACAGCACCCTGCGCCCGATCGCCATCGAGCTCACGCGGCCGGCTTCGCCGAAGCAGCCGCAGTGGCGGCAAGTGTTCGAGCCCAGCTGGAACGCCACCGGCGCCTGGCTCTGGCGTCTCGCCAAGGCGCACGTCGCGGCCCACGACTCCGGCTACCACCAGCTCGTCTCCCACTGGTACTGCTTTCATATTCCGGTGAAATTTCCGGTTTGAGATTCTAAAGTTCTTAACCTTTGCGCAAGGCTTCGGACTCACTGCTGCGTGGAGCCGTACATCATCGCCGCCAACCGACAGCTGAGCCAGATGCATCCGATCTACCGCCTGATGCACCCTTACTTCCGCTACACCATGGAGATCAACGCCCTCGCCCGCTCGTTACTCATCAACGGAAACGGCATCATCGAGCAGACCTTCTCGCCGGGGAAGTACTCCCTCGAGCTCTGCTCCGCCGCCTACGACAAGCTGTGGCGCTTCGACACGGAGGCTTTGCCCGCCGACCTCATCCGAAGGTTCGAATTTCAAAATTTCCTCCAAAATTTCACTTTTTAGATCATTGTGATTAGAAGATGAGATTTTGATTCCACAGGGGGATGGCGGTGGAAGATCCAGAGGCAGAGCACGGCCTCCGGCTCACCATCGACGACTACCCTTACGCCAAGGACGGCCTTCTGATCTGGTCCGCCATCGAGCAGTGGGTGGCCGATTATGTTGGCCACTACTACCCCTCGCCGGCCGATGTCGCCGCGGACTCCGAGCTCCAATCGTGGTGGACGGAGGTGCGCACCAAGGGCCACGCCGATAAGCAGAACGAGCCGTGGTGGCCGTCGCTGAACACGCCGGCGGACCTCGTCCGTATCCTCACCACTATCATCTGGGTGGGCTCCGGCCATCACGCCGCCGTCAACTTCGGGCAGTACCATTTCGGCGGGTACTTTCCCAACCGCCCCACCATCACGCGCGCCAACTTGCCGGTGGAGGACGCCAAGGAGGACGACCTGGCGGCGTTCCGGGCGAAGCCGGAGGCGGCTTTGCTGCGGTGCTTCCCGTCGAAGATCCAAGCGACGCAGGTGATGGCGATCCTGGACGTGCTGTCGGCGCACTCGCCGGAAGAGGAGTACTTGGGAAAGGATGCGGAGGCTGCGTGGACGAAGAACCCGGTGGTGTACGCGGCCTTCGAGCGCTTCAACGGCGGCTGAGGGAGATCGAGGGGATCATCGACGCGAGGAACGCCGACCCCAATCTGATGAACCGGTGTGGCGCCGGAATCGTGCCGTACCAGCTCCTGAAGCCGTACTCCGGGCCGGGGGTCACCGGAATGGGCGTCCCCAATAGCATCTCCATTTGAAGCATCGATCGCCCTTTGCTTTTCCGTTGCTGGTTTGAGCTTGAAATAAATGTCAACTGTAATCGGGGTCAACGATAAGAAGCGACAGATCTTGTGCAGGATTTACTCTTTATATTTTTAAGGGCACTTCTAAAAAATTTAACTAAGAACATTTTAGAATAAATATTATATAGTAAGACTTCATTTGATAAAATGCTCAAGCTACTGTATTTTAAGAGTAGAATTTCTAAAAATCATTCATCACTTTTATTTTAAATAAATAATTCAAAAATTTGGAAGTGTGATTTTTAAATTGATGAGCGTATAAAAAAAACATGTTTCCCTTTAAAAGTATTTGAGAGATTATAATGAGATATAATGATTTTTTAGAATAAATTGAGATATAATGATTTTACATGTTTCACGTGACTGTGGCACGTGAGTCTTCCCCTGTTCCATAAATCCCTATCCCCAGATCGGATTCAGAGCGCAGGGAGGGAGAAGCAATCGATCGATTGATGGCTTCTTGGCGTCTGCGACATCGGCCTCCGGCAAGTCTCTGGCCCTCGCCATCCTTTCTCCTCCTCCACCGCCCAAATTTCCATCTGCCGCCGGAGTTACCTTCCTCCCAAGAGGCTCGGTAAGCTCTTTTCGACCTCCCACCGCCTTTTTAACGTCCTTGTATGAGTGCGATCCTGCGCCTTCTGAATAGAATAAAACTAGGAGAACGGGTACAAATAGAGGAGAGTGGGTTATTTAATTGGAGGAAAGAGAAATCTGTTGTTTACTTTTCTCAAAGTCAATAGAGAATTGCAGTAGATTATTTTTTTCCTTTTGATAAAAAACGAGAAATCGTTAATTCCAATAGTTTGCATGTTCTTTATAAGTACACGCAGGAGATCGAATACCATAATAGTTTGCTATAATTAAAAGTTCTTGGAATGAAACATACGATCGAAGTGTTGATTGTGTCGTGCCTTATTTTAATCTTTCCTAGTAATCCACTTTGTCCGTGACATTAATTGGTTGTCTGGCAGTAGGGCTTCATTCTTGTTCTTATCAATATATATATTCTTTTATTTGATTGTTATTATAAAAAAAATACTATCTTTGTTTGTGTGTGTGTGAATCTCTTATATCTGAGTTTTCCATTTCTGAAAATCAGAGGTACGAGCTGGTGGAGATAAATTTGGAAAGCACTTTGAAGTGTCAAACCTATGGTGAATCTTATGGAGGAGGTGTTGGTTATGATTCCTCTCTCTGAGGAGGATTGAACTTGATAGAAGGTTTATGCTTCATATGCATCCAACCTATTCACTACTTGCTTTGTGTAAATATTTTGATATAGTCTAACATTTTTGGTGTATTCTATAGGAGGCCAGGTCAGAGTAGGTGGGCGGTGAAAGAACTCCGAGGTTCTTGGCAAGAACCGACCCACCTCTGGCAAAGATCAGTGATTCCGGCGAAAGTCTCCGACAGTGATGAGCAATCCTAATATCAGGAAAATATTAGAAGGAAGGTCAAGACGGACTTTGGCGAAACTCCTCTGACGCTCAAGTGAGGCTCTGATGATCAAGCAGGAATAGTAGAAAAAGGGAAAAAAAAAAGAAGAACAAACCGGCGTAAAATGTATATTGTGTCTGCATCCTCGCCCCCACCCCTCCGCGGGAGCGGGAGCGGGCATGGGCACCTTTTTATACGACCTAGTCAAAGTGGGAAAAGGCTTGACTGGGCGTTCTGCGTATATCCCTTTCTCATCCCCCACATCCTCTGATCATGTCTACACCATATCTAGCGTGTCTAACCACATCCTCCTATATCTTGAGGACATGCATGCCCCACATCCGGTCCGTGCCTCCAATCAGGCCTCCCTTTGAGATCAACCAGCACCAGTTGGTTTGGCTCGAGTTCTGCACTAGTCGGATTAACTCACCTTGAGTTTGGACGCCCTGACTTGAGCTCTATCTTGAATTGGGTTGATCGTGGTTTGCATTGACCGAGTCCTGAGCCTGCCACGTGGTGCCTCTCGTTTCCACCACATCACTTCCTTTCATAAATTTTATTCTTATTTTCAATTTGGCATCATCTTTGAAATATTCTTTCAGAAGTTAGGAACTTTATAGATAGATAAGTTTTAATTTGATTAAAAGGAAGGTCTCCATACAAGCTTCCTTTTCTAAAATGCAGATACTATAAATACTTGGTAAATTGAAAGTTTTAATAACTGAATGAAGCATTCTTTTGTGTCGTGCAGACTAGGGTAAGAACTCCTTATTCATTCAGATTGTTACCATTGTGGCATGAGTAACAACCTATTTGCTCAAATATTGATCTTTTCGCTTTTTTTCTCTTTGTATCTAGCAACTTCATATTTGTCATCCATAGTAGTAGGCTATGCATAGTGTGCTGCTATTTTTTTCTTTTACTGTCTTCATTTCAGGTGGCGCCATTTAATACCTATTATTCACAACTGGAACAGCACCTAGCACAAGCTGGCATCGATTCTAGTATCAATAAATGGGACCAACCCTTGGTGCTGGGGATGGTCGATCCTCATGATCCTTTATCTCATCCTGCTGGAGTTTCTGACATTCAAGCTGAGTCAGCATTGACCCTGATCAATTTACTAATTTTTTGGTATGCCAACCTAATTTCTGTTTTGGATCTAGTTCTTGAAATTAGCCTCACTGTGTTATGCAATTATATTTCATTGGCTATAATTGTGAGCTATAGCTTTGGATTTAAAAGACTTATAGACAAGTTTGCACATTCTTTTGACTTGGCTAAGAAATTAGAATATGGTTTTCTTCAGATTCCTAACTGGTTTGGAGCTGAATCACCGGAATGTACAAAGTACAACCCATTTCCCTTGCCTGAAACCTACAGAGCATCCCAGGAGAAGAAGGTAACTTCTCTTATGCTTATTTGTACGATGGCTTTGTTTCACTTATACTGCCTTTTCCAATTCTAAATGCTTAGTTGTATGATTTCTCCAGCATACAAACTTGCTGGAGAACTATGGCACGGTATCATCAGAATGCCCTTCCAGCAACTGCAGAACTATGGCCTAGGGTATTAACTTTATGCATCCTGACAATGTTTTTAAAATATAAACCCAAACCTGCTTTAGAATCCATCTAGGCATCAGTTTTTACGTGTGTTCACTTAACCTATTTAACCTACACCAATCCATGTCGAGCTCAGTTGTACCTGGCCTTGCTGGTTCTTTGTCAATCTGGTTTCATATCCTGAGCCACATCATGTCCAAATCTGGCCCATTGAATCAATAGCAGTCTGGTTCTCAACGAAAAGCTAGCAACTGTGACACCTCTGATTAATCTCATATGATAGATAACCTGTGAGCTAATGTACAAACTTAGGTGAGGGAGTAACTATTGACTTATTAACTTGAGTTAGGCTAATAGTTGGAAGGGAAGCATACGGCAATGGAAGGTCGTGACAAGCAATGGAAGGAAGATTAAGCGGCAAAACATTAATGCTCAGTTTACTTGGTAGAATGGATGGAGAAAGGAAAGGAATTCATAGGGAAAATAAATCCCTAGGGGAGGAGAAAGGAAGGTAAATAAAATCTATCCTTTTGTGATGTTTGTTTACCTTGCTTAAGGAAAGAAAATCAAACACATCTGTATTGTCTAAAATACCCCCATCTTATTCTCCTTCTCCCACCGTCCTTCTCCCGCTGCTTCTCCGTCTCTCTCTCGCTATCTCACTTCTTCGGGCTCGAATCGCCGGAAGAAATACCCCCATCTTCTTCTCCTTCTCCCACCGTCCTTCTCCCGCTGCTTCTCCGTCTCTCTCGCTATCTCACTTCTTCGGGCTCGAATCGTCGGAAGATGGCAGCGACTTCCACCCGATGCCTCCTCGTCGGCCGCTCTCTCCTCGATGCCTCCTCGTCGGTCGCTCTCTCCATCTCCGGCGGATGGCTGGCCGACTACGCGAAGATGGAGCGGCGCCGGACAGCAAGTGGAGAAGAAAGGCGGCGGACAGTAGAATCGGGATCGCACCTCAGGTGATCGACGACGACGGTGGTCCGGTCCGGCGACACCCTCGCGCGAACGGGAGGAAGAGAAGAGAACGTCGGGCGAAGGCAGCGGAAGCGAGAGCCCGGAAGAGAGAGAAGAGGACATTTATGTCTTTTTTATTTCCATCCTTTGCTTTCCGCCCGATTTGGAAGGAACCAATTTTGGCAGCAAACTCATCAGCAGATGGATTAATTTTCTTTCCTCTCATAAAAATTTAAAAAAAGTAAACAGTGGATGCATGCATGCAAAGGAAAATTTTCCTCAGTTTCCCTTTCCGCACCTCCAAGTAAACTGGGCATAAGCGATAAGGAGAGGATGAAGGTGGGTGACAGCTACGACAATGTACCTTTAGACTTTATCGTCGGCCCGACTCATGAAATTTTTGTCTTTCTCTACGGTGGTCATCATGCACCTTGTATTTCAACATCATCATGCAGTGAGGCATTCAATACCACCACACTCCCTGTGAATTTTACTTTTAACAATGCAAGCGATTTTAAATAAAGTTCCCTAACTCGACCAAATCCTTTTGCAGCGTCCGGGAACATTCGCCAGCTTTTTAGTGTCTACATACCGAATGAAATTGCAACAGCGATCGATGCCTTGGTTACGCCTTCTAATTTTTCTGAATGAAATTGCGGCAGCGATGCCTTGGTTACGCCTTCTCTAATTTTTCTGAAACAACTGCAAGCTATTTCTCCGGCCTACCAGACTCGCTCACTCGTACTAGATCTAGGGCTCCATGTGCTGGTGCAGTGGTACCTACTAGCTCTTTGTCCCCCCGGATATCGAGTTCGGATCCTCTGTGCCAAACTTTCTCTGAGTCCCTGAGGCACTCAGTAGACGACAAAAGGCGCACGCGGATCGCACGTGACGAGAACGCGTCTGCCTTTCTCCCGCTCCCGAAACCCTCGACATTTCGGTTTCCCTCCTTCGTCCTTCGCCAAAAACCTTCGCGAAATCCTCTCCAGCCGTGCCCTCGTCTCTCTCGCGAAAGCCCTAGGTGCCCGGCCGCGAGAACCTTAGAGTCGCTTCTCCGCCACGGCTCTGTGTGCTTCGAGTCGATTACCACGGAATAGGAACGATGGAAGAGGTGTCACCTTGCAGAACCAGCCATGGCCTCCACGCCTCCCTCCAACCGCGTCCATCCTCACAACAATGGCGTTGTCCTCCAACCCTACCTCCTATAAATCTCCCCCATTTCCCCCTTCGCTTCCCTCAGGCTGCAAATCTGCCATAGCGAAGGAGAGGAATCCCTTATCTTTCTCATTTCTTCCCCTGCCACAGCCATCACCATGGAGATGAGGAAGATCGACTGCGCCGCCTGATCTCTGCGATCTTTCACCCGCCTGTTGGGTTGCAAAGGTGCAAACATAGTCCCACATCTAAAACACATGGAAAAGATCATGGGTTTAAAAGGATGGAAGATATCTCCATTGGCATGAGGCCTTTTGGGGAGAGCCCAAGAACAAAACCATGAGGGCTTAGGCCCAAAGTGGACAATATCATGCTATTGTGGAGATACAGACATCCTTAGAGACCCTACAATTGGTATCAGAGCGAGGCCGCTCTTCACCGGACTAATCGCCGGATGAGGCATGATCCGGATCTAACCATGTGGGTTGAACCTTAAAAACAAAGGAAGTGGGGGCTCCTGTGTTTGAATCAAGAGGACCAGACACCGGGCAGGAAGTCCTAGTAGGTCGGGTAGACTGAGGGGCATGAAGTCCTGGTTGCGGCTGAGCAAGAAGTCCTAGTAGGTCGGGTGGACCGAGGGGCAGGAAGTCCTGGTTGCGGCTGGGCAGGAAGTCCTAGTAGGTCGGGTGGACCGAGGGGCAGGAAGTCCTGGTTGCGGCTGGGCAGGAAGTCCTAGTAGGTCAGGGTGGACCGAGGGGCAGGAAGTCCTGGTGGATCGAGGATTCGGACATCAAACGGAGGCTTTCCGTTTGAGGGGGGGGCCTGTGGTCCTTTGTTTGAGGGGGGGGTTGTTGGGTTGCAAAGGTGCAAACATAGTCCCACATCTAAAACACATGGAAAAGATCATGTGTTTAAAAGGATGGAAGATATCTCCATTGGCATGAGGCCTTTTGGGGAGAGCCCAAGAACAAAACCATGAGGGCTTAGGCTCAAAGTGGACAATATCATGCTATTGTGGAGATACAGACATCCTTAGGGACCCTACACCGCCTTCGTCGCCGCGGGAAGATGCTGCCCGATCTGTGCCAGGGAAGACGCCTCCTTCGCCTTCGTCGCCGCGGATTTGTGCCATCCGTCGCTTCGGGAAGCCATCGCCGCCGCGGGAAGCCTTCGTCGCCGCCTTTCGAAACCAAAATTTCTTGCTCCCCAATACTAGTTTTTGTCATCATCAGTCCTGGTAACTGAATTTTTCTAATTTTTTTCTCCATTGCCTCGTGGATGCATCATTGTTTCTAGGCTTTCATAAACAAAGTAAATCCTTCTTAAGATTTATTTATTTTCAGGTTGCTTGGATGATACTTCTTCGGCATGTATTAAATGTTGTTTCTTTTTCCGACCCTTGATATGTTTAATTGTCATATATCATCTCCCTCTTTAGAAGTTACAACGGATTAGAGAAACTTATGAATGAGTTAGGGAGAGAAATGTGTTCATTTTGCATGGCATTCTTGTGGCAATTGATGAATAATTGAAGATTGACAGCACCACCATCGGGCAATCGCTGTTTTAAATTTTACCGAAAACAAGGAGCTTGAGAGTTCGCCAATATCTAATCCGTAAAATCTTTTTGAGTACCTTCTTGGTAGACTGCGTTGTGAAGTTATCCGACATTTCTTGAAGCTGTTTGTCTGATTTTGAGGCCCTCACTTTGCTTGGCATAGTTTCTAGTTTTTGTTTTCCTAATAACTACAAGTAAAACAGAAATTCGTTGAATTGTGAATATATTCCTTTGGTTGAAGTATTTTCTTTGTTAAATGCGAATCAGTTCTGTTTGTCACGTTCCTATCACTATGTTTCTCAATGTCTAAGTTTGCTTCTTCAGGGAAATAGTGATGATAGAGTTAAGGCGAAGGAACTTGAAAGAATCGGGACAGCAACGGCAAACCTAGTAGAATGGGTTAGGGAATCCCTATCCCATAAAACAGGTGAAAGGGCAGAAGGGAAGAAGGAACTGAAGAAGCAACTTCCCATCATCTTAAAAACGGACACCTTGTCAAGCTATGGGATGCTTTATGTGAGATTCTTTCCCTACCTTTATGTATTCAGATGGAGACTAACTGTATTGTTTTCTTAGCTTCAACACCACTTTAGCGTGCCACTAGGGGAACTGTAACATTCTACTTTGGCTTCAATAGTTCGATCCTTAAAACAACTAGATTTTAGTTTTACTTCTGTGGTTGCGACCATGATTCTAACATTGTCCTTTATGCTCCATCTTTGATATCGACTAGGACTTCTTGGTTCTTATGTATGAATACTTAAATATGAGCTAACATTGCGTCTCTATCTTTATGACCTCTCTCACACTGCAAATTAGCAATGTTTGAGCATTAGAATATATTCGATCTTTGAATCAAATACCCGAAGAATTTCTATTAGGATTTGCCTGTATTGTGAAATTTTTTGAGCTGATTGTCAGTGTTGCAGGTTACTGTCAGTTTCATTGAGGTGAGTCCTGGCAGAGTAACACGGAGCGCATCAGTCAATGCAGAAAACACAAAAATTGAACGAATGGAGACACAAATCAAGCGATCCAACTCAGGAAGCTCTGATCGAGGAAATACAGATGATGATCGAGGAAATACTTGACATGTGCAGTCGTTTTGTTTTGAATACGACATTTGTACATGTAGAACATCATTATATTATATGATGTTCACACTAAACTGGTGTATCTAAAAATACTGGATGTATACTTGGAAGTTGACAATACTGGATTGTTCTAATTTGATTGATAACATTATTATATTACCTGAATGTACACTTGGAAGTTGGATTTAAAGGCACATTGCCAAGATTCTTTATTCTCTTTTTCACTTCTTTCTTTGCTTTCCCAGTTGTTTTTCCTTGAATCTTGAAGTTGTTTTTCAATTTGTTCCGGATCCTTACCGACGACAGCAGAATCACCGGACAAGAGGGAGGCCACGTCACCCGATACCAGCACCGCAGAGAAGAAAGGACCTGCAAGGGGGCACTGGAAGCACGGATTAGCGGGGCGCCGGGGGATCCCGGCGTGGCCACTCCGACGCTCAAGTCAGACCAACAGAAAAAGTGGAAATGTACCCCTCGGATTCAAGATGGGTTGGATATCGTACCTGTGAGGCTTATATAGAGCAAGGGGAGGCGATACCTTCGGATCTGGTGGCCTTGGATTGGGCGAGATGGCGGGATTCTGGGGTCCACTGTATGAAAAGTTCTCCAGATCCGGCGGCCCTTTCGCGTCTCTTATCCCCTTGGAAGGGTTGCGATTGATTGGAGCTAGGCCGTGAGACTTGGTCGTCTAAAGCGCCTCTTATGGATAAGTATTGCGAAGGAGCTTTGATCTTTCTGCATTGGTGTCGTTTCTTCGTCGGGAGTGACCAGCCTGTAGGGGTAAAATGTACTGATGCAGGGTCTCCCTAGCTGCGTAGGTAGGCGGGTCTCTTCTGACCTCCTAGGTAGGCGGGTCCCTTCTGACCTCCTTATGTGTTTCATGACGGAGGAGATCAATAGGGAGCCCATCCCTCAAGGTAGGAACGGGCGGCTACAGCTAGGTGCTGGTCCCTGCTGTGTGTCAGCCCAATGTGTAGGTTGGCCTGTGATACGGCGACCTGGCGATGAGGTCGGCTTACGATGCGGCGACCTGGTAAGGTGGCCGGCTTACGCTGCGGCGACCAGGGACTGTGGTCGGCTTATGCTGCGGCGACCTAGTCCTGAGGTCGGTCTTTGGTTGTGGTTTGACTTCTCTGTTAGTTGCGAGGTATCGGGTGGGTCTGAAAGGGTTAGCCTGGTGTGACGGTCCCGCCTATGTCCTAGCTGGGAGGTGGGTTAGGGGCTGTTATGCCTACCTGAGTCTGCTAGTGGTGCAGGCGTTCGATTCTTTAGCGGGGTTGGTCGCGCGGCTTGTGTGGGGCGTTATCCCTGGCTGTGGGGGTGAGGTGTTCATGCGCCGATCTCGGGGCCAAGTGCGTGCCCGGGGTTCGGGCTAAAAATCCCCTTCCTCTTTTCCCGAGGACTATTGGGTTTCCTTGTTGGATGTTCCGTCCTTGCCACGTGTCTTCTGGGGGTTCTCCTTATCCTACGTGTTTTGCCCACGTCGTTCCATCCGGATCACAAGCCTCCCGACCTAGTTTAGTCGAAGGAGACGTAGTTCGACTGACTGAACTTAAGTCTGGCTTGTTTCGACCTTCTTTTATTTAAGCCCTTCTGATTTATTGGTTTTCCCTTATTGATCCAAATACCCGACCGCTTGGATTGGCGTATTTGGTTTCCTTTATTTATCAATGGTCCGGATGGTTCGACCGTTCGACTTAACTTCCCTCGCTCCGTCGTCTTCCTCACTTGTTTCTGCGAACCCTAGCGTCCGTGCGTTCCTGCGTTTCGTTTTCCTTTCCGGCCTTGTTCGTGTCCTTCTTGCTCCTCGGCTCTTTCTCCTTCGACCATGTCTGCTTCCCCTTGTAAGTCCCTTATCTGAGTTAGGTCTTATTTTGCTATTTTCTGGTTCCGGGCCCTAGGGCATCGTTCTTCTTTCTTTCTTTCCTTGTTAATCGTCTTCCTTTGCTTCTTTCTTTCCTCCGCTTTTGTTTCTGTGTTTAGTTTACTGCTTTTCTCGTACTCTCAATGGGAGGCCTAATCCCTTGGTGTGAGTCCGTCACTTCTTTACTGCGCCCTGATGACGCGGTGGGGCTTAGGGATCGCCATGGCATTCCTCGCGATCATCTAATTAGGATACCTACTTCCCTTCAACGACCGCATGAGCCTCCTGCCGGCTATGTAACCTTCTTTCAGGGCCAGCTGGAGGCCGGCTTGCGTTTCCCTATTCCTCCTTTCTTTCATGACCTGGCTCGTTTCTTCAACATTTCCTTATCCCAACTGGCTCCCAACTCCTACCGCTTACTATGCGGTGCCCTCATTGTTTTCCATGTTTACAAGATATCCGTTACTCCCCACCTTCTATACCAGTTTATCCATCCCAAGAAGAGTGAGCCCGGCGTGGTGTACTTCGCTGCTAGGTCAGGAGTTAAGTTTTTATCTGGTTGTTCTGACTCTCAGAAGGGGTGGCGCCATAAGTTTTTCTATATTAAGCCTCCAACTCCTTACACTTGGTCTACTGCCTGGGAAGCTGCTTTGCCTCCCCCTCCTCCTTTAGGTTCTTATCAATCCACTTCGCGGGTTAGGGAGACGTTATCTCCCCTGTTGTTTGATGCCAACAAGCTGGTATCCAATGAGGCCCTCCTGTATCGTGCGGGCCTTAGCCCTACTTGCCTTCCCCTGGTTTCCTCCTTGTGTAAGTTTCCTGTGTTTGCTGTAGTTTCCTTTTTGGGCTAACTAATTCTCCTCCTTTGTTTTTTGGTCGCAGACGAGATTCTGGTAGATGCCTCTGTGAGGAAGGCTCTGAAATGGGACCTATCTGACACTGACGGCTGGTGGGTTTCTACCGAGGTTGAGGGGGCTTCGGCTGCTACCCCTGATGCTGGTGTTCCCCTTACGGTGAGTAAGCCTGTGGGTTTAGAGGCTGAGGTTGTAGAGCCGAGGAGCCCTGTGGTTGCTGGGGAGCCTGCGAGTTCTGTTAGGGTTGCTGAGGGGGATGGGGCATCGCCCTCCACCCTTCCAGGGAGCTCAGGACAGTTCTATGCCTCTTTCGGCCTTGAGGAGGAAGGATCTGCATCCCCTTCTCCGACGAATCTGGTGTCCGAGGCTTCGGTGCCCAAGGAGTCGGTTCCTGTGGCGGTCCGGGAGACCAGAGCCAGGCGGCGGATCCGCGAGGAGAAGAGCAAACGTCTGGCAGTTACTGGGGAGTCTGAGACCATCCTGATCGATATCCCCGAGGTTGAAGTGTCTGGGAAGGTTTCCCGTCCTGAAGGGGGACCTTCGACGGCTCTTCCTTTGAAGCCCCTGTCCCCTATTTCCTCTGCTAAACAGCGTCCTGATAAGAGAAAAGCATCCTCGTCTCTTGCTGGTGTTTCTAAGAAGAAATCCAAGGTTATCCGTCCTCCCCGCTCTCCCTCAGCCATTCACGTGGAGGAGTCTTCTGAGGGGGATTTCCAGAGATATGCTAGGGAGGTGTTACCTACTCTAGATAATGACTCCATTTTTAGCCATATGTATGGTTCTTTAGGCAAGGTATGGAGTTTTTACTTAGGGCTGTTGTTTTTTCATGACTGGTCGCTATGAGTTTTCCTATATATGTCCAGGTGGTAAGGCAATGTGAGGAGCTCCATCGTAGAGTGCCTCTCCTTAGCTTGGATAAGTCGCGTCTTGAGGCTCAGGTAGCTGAGTTGCAAAAGCAACTGGAGGTTTTGGCGGGGTCGGCCGAGTCCCGAGCTGGAGCTGAGCTAAAGCAAGAAGTCGATCGCTTAAAGTTAGACGCTGAGCTTAGGACTTCCAGGCTTCAGGAGCTAGAGCAGGAGTTGGAAGAAAGTAGAGCTGCTACCCGTAAAGCCCAGTTTGCGTCGGGGAAAGCTCGGCAAGAGATCGAGCTTTTGGGGAAGGCTCGATTGAGGCTGGAGGCCGACCTCGCTTTAGCTTATCAGCAGAAAGGGGCGCTCCATCACGACTTGGAGCAGACCAACGCTCGGGTGCGTGAGCTAGAGGCCCTTTTGAATGAAGAAAAGGAGCATCGGGAGCGGGCGCTTGATGAGAGAGATAAGGCCCTATCTGAGGTGGAAGCTCTCCGTCAGCAAGTATCCGCTCTCCAGAAGCAGGGGGAGGAACAGAGGGCAGCCTTTTTGACCTCTCATATATATATATATATATATATATATATATATATATATATAGAAATATTATCTTACACTTTTTATCTTTACGCGGAGCATTTAAAAAAATTTTCATTTTAATATTTTTTCATATTTAATATTATAATTCAACTTCTAAATCTTAAAATCAAAATTTTAAATAATTTAATCGTAAATCAAAAAAATATATAACCAAGTTCAGCGAAGAAGCAACCGATCTACCAGTTTATTTTTCTGTACCATTGATTACAAAAATTAGTATTTTTTATTATCCATAAATATACAATAAAAATATATATATTTGAATGGATAAAAGCATTTACCAGATAAAATTCTGTCCATACTTTTTCTGGAGCATTTACTTTATCGGTGTCTAGATCCATTGTGACACTAGTATGCGCAAGTAATAAAGTAAAAAGTCGTTGTCTTGTACGTAGACGATTCCATTTATCTTTGAGCCTTTCTACACCATAATTCTTTTTCGTAATTTGATATAACTCTTTGTTGATCCCAAACCATATTAGTAAAGGTAGATATCTGTAACTTATTTTGTTTCACTTTTTCGTAAATGATATCAACAAATATGGCAACATTAGCCTTGGACCACTCATACTTCTCCATTTCGATACTAGGATTATGCTCTCACATAATGTATTCTGTGTACATACAATTATATGATTAACTGCTCATAATAAAGTACATACAATTACTAATCTATTGTGAACAAACTAAAAGTAATCAAGTATCTGTGTACCCCATCTGCCGTATTAATTACATGTAAATGAACAAAAACACAAAGATAATCAAGTAACACATTTTGCAGAAACAAAGGCTTTTAGTTTACTAGCTAGGTAGATAAAAGTAATGAAAGTAAGTTAATATTAAAGTAAAAGAAACAACAGTAAATTAGAATTAATATACCGAGAGAAATTTTTGTGTGTGGCATACTTCAATACACCATCATAATTGCCTAGCAACAAGGGCGGAGCCACGTTTTACTTTACCCGGGCTATAGCCCGGGTGCTCCGCGGCGAAACAGTTTAAATTTACATAAGAATTTTTTTTAAAAGAAAATAGAAGAGCCAGTCCGAATAAAATAACTCAGAGCTCGTCGGCATAGCCCACCGTCAGAGATCAGCCCGGGTAAATCACCCGGGCTGGCTCCGCCACTGCGGCTAGCAAGGACAAAAAGCTTCACCTCAATCTCACACTGGGACATAAAACTCAGTGGCACAGGGTAAATTATCTGGTGTCACTTGTACCATGCGTGTTGATTGTGCTTTTATAGTGCCCTATAATACAGGTATTCTCTCAGTTGGCCACACATGCTCTAAACCAACATGCGATGTGACAAAAGGATTTAGATTCGATTTCTAATGTCGATTGCAGGGCAGAGAATTGGACTCAAGGATCAAAGGAAGGGATGAAGATGTTACCAACAACGAATCAAAGCAGCAACAGAGGAATTGAAGCATCAGAGGAATGAGTGAGCTTAGCAGACAAATCAACGACTGCAAATGGGAGCACCAGCGCTTGTTGGTTTCATGAATGGACTTCGAGGAGCAGTTTCACAATTTGGAAACTCATGATACCATACTTAGAATATATATATATATATAGCATAGAACAAATATTATAAGAGTGGAAAATAAAATGAAATTCATGATTGTCAAGACATGAGAAAATATCCTGGAGTGTTTGAGATTTATTATGATCAAGTTCATTGTACTTCTGATTATTAAAACTCTATGCATTATATTGTAAATCCATCATATGATAACATTATATCCATTATTTCAGAGCATTATATGGTGATCCATCGTGCCAAAGCTCAATAAAATATGTGTATCCTTTTCCCATGATTGTATCAGTTCCAATTCTAATGGTGCCATTACAAGTCCAACTCAACGAGATATGCTGATAAAAATTTGGATAAATTAATATTAATACTATGATTGTATCATTATGGGTTGATGAGAAAACTAAATATCATGCCCAATTAATATTACATAAGGAAGTTATCACTCTGACTGATGTGGGAGGATCCGTCTTCGGCAGGATACTAAATACTAGGCCCAATTAATAGTCTCTATTTTTTTATTAATAAAAAAATATGCTAAAAAAAAAACTTTCCTACGTTTTCTGTCGCCGCCAAACTCTTCTCTGTTCGATCCTTTTTCTTTTCCCAAATCTGTGCCCTAAGCACACTACCGTCTCTCCCCTCCGGTGCCGCCTCTGCCATCCCCTCAAGCGCCAGCCCCTTGCCGGTGCCAGCCCCGCTGGCGCTAGCACTGCCGAGCTGCCGAAGACGGATCCTCCCATGTCCTATCCTTTTAGGCTGAACAGAAACATCTTCAGTTGTGATGCTATTTGGATGATGTCATGATACAGAATCTTGTAACGAACCCAAATATCCCACAGAAGTGTCCTCTACAGAGTCTTCATTTGAATCTTCTTCTGGATCCTCTTCACAATCTGCATAGTGAAGCAGCTCTGTGCACAACTGGATATAAGAAATGCACATTTCATAGAGCCTCCATATCTGAAGTGCTACATGTCGCAGGTTTTCAGGCAATGAACAAATCAAAGCCCAAATCCTGTAATTATCCAGAATCAGAAAATTCTGCATCTTTAGGCGCCAAAACAGTCTGCCCAATCTCCTCATGTGTCCACTAACTCCATAAACTCGGTCATATTCTATCTACTGGATAGTTTCCCTCAGCTTATTGCGCATCACATCACGTCGAGTTATAGTGGTAATCATCTGTGCCATCTGGAAAAAAATTGAAATTAATGAAGTCAGTACAAAACTGACAAACCAGCACATATACCAGCTTAATTCAATTAATATAGACATAGAACTAACACAATAAATCAAGAAAAATAAATCTTCTTGATTTATAGGGGCTTTGTCAACTGATCATTTGATTAGTCGATCGGCACCTTGAAGACTCAACATGGTAAGTTCTATGAGAACTAAAATATCACATAGCTCCAAGCATTCTAGGCACCTAAGCACCATGCATGATATTTAGTTTTCTCGTCAACCCAATTAATATCACATAACTCCAACAGAAGGAGAATAACCACCATAGATAGAACTTAAACCTCTCTCGTCAACCCTCAAGTATGAATTTCTTGGACCTGACTCTACCTATCCCGTGATTGTTAATTCAAACCTGAATGATGTTGAAATTGAAAAATTGCTTAGGGTTCTTATACTACATAGGAAGGCCATAGGATATACCATTGACGACATTAAGAGAATTAACACTTCCGTATGTGCATGCATGGAATTTTTCTTGAAAATGATCATAAATCCTCAAATGAGCACCAAAGGAGATTGAACCCTAACATGAAGGAAGTTGTCAAAAAGGGAAGTTTTGAAGTTGTTGGACACGGGTATAATTAAAACCTATCTCTGACAGTGATTGGGTGAGTCTAGTACATGTTGTTCCTAACAAAGGGGAGATAACAATAATCACAAATGAAAATAATAAATTGATCCCTACTAGGATGGTTGCAAGATGGAGGATGTGCATAGATTATAGAAAATTGAACAAGGAAATTAGAAAAGATCATTTCCTCCTCCCATTTATTGATTAGATGTTGGAAAGACTAGCTAAACATTCACATATTTATTATTTGTGTGTATATTTAGGTTTTTATCAAATTCTCATACATCCAAAACGATCATGAAAAGGCCACATTTACCTGCCTCTATGGTACCTTTGCATATCGGCGATGCCTTTTGGTCTTTGTAATACTCCCTCTGCTTTCCAATGTTGTATGATAGCAATTTTCTCTAATTTAATTTAAAATATAATAGAGCTCTTTATGGATGACTTTTCTGAATATGACACTAATTTTTACTCTTATTTATCTAACCAAACTAAAGTGTTGTAGAGATGTAAGGAAGCATATTTAATTTTGAAGTGAGAAATGTCATTTCATGGTTAGGGAAGGTATTGTGTTAGGGTGTTAGAGTGAGACATTGAAGTCGACAGATCTAAGATAGAAGTGATCGAGAAGCTACGGCTGTGAAAAAATTAAAAGGAGTATGCAATTTTCTTGGATATGTATGGTTCTATATGCGATTCATAAGGGACTTTTAATAATTTCCAAACCTTTAACTAACTTATTAATTAAGGATGTTGAATTAAATGTTGAACGAACTTGTTTGAATGTTTTTGATAGGTTAAAGGAGGCTTTGACATCTACCCTAATAATGCAATCACCTAATTAGAACTTACCCTTTGAGATCATGTGTGATACAAGTGACTATGTCATAGGAGTGATATTGGGGCAAAAGAAAGGACAAGAAATTGCATACCATATAGTATGCTAGTAAAACTTTGGATGAAACCTAAGTAAATTATGCCACCATGAAAAAGGAGTTATTAGCCATTGTCTTCACTTTTGACAAATTCAAATCGTACTTCATTGGATCTAAGGTAATTATTCACACAGATCATGTAGCTATTAGATACTTGTTAAGCAAAAAGGATGAAACCTCAACTTATCCATTGGATTCTTTTGTTATGAGAATTTGATCGGGAAATTACGGACAAAAAGGGCACTAAAAACTTAGTCACATATCACTTGCAAGATTATCCTATGACCCACATATTTAGGAAGGAGATAAACTATCTATTGATGACGTTTTTCCAAACGAACACTTATGGGCAGTAAACAAGGTAGTTCGCTCTTATGGTACATAGATTTTATGAATTTCCTCGCTTGTGGAATATTACCCTCGCAACTTAGTTATCAATAGAAAAAGATGTTCTTTGTTGATGTTAAATATTATATTTGAGATGAGCTCATGCTTTATAAAAAAAGTGGGCAAATACGGTTTACAGAAGATATGTGCCACAGAAGATGAAATTGAGAATATCTTTGATCATTGACATTCTTCATTTTATGGAGGGCACGTCGATGCTTCCAAAATAGTTGCTAAATAGATTCTTCTAGCCTCACATTTTCAAAAATACTCGAAGAAAACTTAGTTTGAAAAGTTGAAGTGTCCAAAAAAAGTTATAATTCATCTCGTTGGATTAGTAGCTTAGTATCCTTAGGTGACCCCCAAATATATTTTGATTACTGGAGAAACACTCAAAAAAATCTATTTCATGTAGATTAATGTGAATAAATAACGATTAGATACTTATCAATTTGTTAATCTCGACATCGAGTGCTCATTTGATACCTTATATGGATACTGCAAAGTATTATCGGGTGGATGATCCTTGCCCATGATAGGTTGCCTCTTGTGTGGGTAACTTTGGGAACATAATAGAATGACGAAATAACTTAGATTAAAAATTAATACTTGAAGATTGAGTTATATTGCACTATGCACATAAAACTTTCAGACTATTCACGTGTCTTTGCTTATTAGTGATACTACTTAATAGGATTAGATGAACTTACTAGGGATGATGATGTATCATTTATACACATGAGTTTTAACTGTAGATTTTTGCTTGAGGATAAGTAAAAAATTAAAATATGGAGGTATTTGATATGTGTGATTCATATCCCATTTTTCTATCTTATTTTGTATTTATTTTAGACATTACATAAGCATATTTACATTTAATTCTAGATGAACTTACTAGGAATGATGATGTATCATTTACACACATAAGTTTTAACTGTAGATTTTTGCTTGAGGATAAATTAAAATCTGAAGGTATTTGATACCTATGATTCGCATCCCATTTTTCTATCTTATTTTATATTTATTTTAGACATTACATAAGCATATTTACATTTAATTCTAGATGAACTTACTAGGAATGATGATATATCATTCACACACATAAGTTTTAACTGTAGATTTTTTGCTTGAGAATAAGTAAATTAAAATTTGAAGGTATTTGATATGTATGATTCGCATCCCATTTTTATATCTTATTTTATGTTTATTTTAGACATTGCATAAGCATATTTACATTTAATTCTATTATTATCATGCATTTTCATCATTTTAGTTTGGGAGACTACTCATTTGCACTTTATATTGACAGGACATGAAGATCTTAGCAATTGGAGGTAATAGGAGATGGAAAGTCTCATTGCAATAGCTTACACGACCTACTTATTATTGCTGGATTCGACTTGGATAGTAACCCCATCAGGATAGATTAAGAGGTGAACCCTAGTTGTAACCATTGCATATAAATATACGATTGGATCGAAGGAGAATAGGGGGCGTACTTATTAGTGAATCCTAATTCTTTAGTCACTAAAACCAACTTGAGAGTTTGTATCATTGAGTAAGGGTATTATCTAGAAGTTCATAGAACTCACGTGACAAGAACATCCCTAAAAGCAATCCTAGTAAGGCAACCATGAAAGTGGTTATCTCTCTCAAGGTTTTCACTATTTGTCATAGAACTTAAAAGGTATATCCTAATCCACTCTATGAATTACGATTAGGATAGACATATCTATGTTTAATTTCATTCTTTCCTTGACCCCATAGACATGCCCGATCACCATGGGACGAATCCCTTCATAAATGTATGTTGAGATAAAAGATATTGAGTCGTCAACATTTATCATTATGAAACTGAACCCCTAGAATTACCTCTCGAACTAAGTTTTCTCACTTTTTTTCTTTCGATCACTTTGGTTCTCTACACCAATACACTTTTTTCGATTCTCTAGATAATCATTTTTGTAAGTATTTTAGTACTCAGTACACAATACAGAGGACGATATATATTTTATGAATTGACAACATTGTGCACTTATGATACAACATATCATTAAATTTTTTTGATAAAGGTAAACTTGGAATAAAATTAATTAATTGAAAAAATAATTACCTCATCACTTAGATGAAAAACTCTTGTATAGCAGCAAAGATAAATAGGACTAATGATAAATTCTTTTATAGATTTGGCTTAAGGAAAATATAAAAATAAATACTTTAAATAAAAAGTAACAGAGATGAGATTATGATTATTTTTCTATCAAATAAAAAATATTAATGGATTCTAAAATTTTAAATAATATAAATAAAATTTAAAATTTATTATAAATTTAATAATCTTAAATATTTTTTGACACTTCTAATTTCTCCTTCCATTCTAAATTAAAGTGGTGTTCAATTATTACCTTCATAAAAAAATAAATTAATAAATTACAAGGGTGTTGTATTTACAAATCCAACACCATTGTGATGCTAAATTTCAAAAATCAACACCATAGATCGTTAGAATTTTTTGATAAAGGTAAACTTAGTATAAAATTAATTAATTATAAAATAATAATTACCTAAAAATTCTTATATGGCAAAGATAAATAGGACTAGTGATAAATTCTTTTATAAATTTGATTTAAGAAATATAAAAAATAAATTCTTTAAATAGAAAACATATAATACAGATGAGGTTATAATTATTTTTCTATCAAATAAAAAATATTAATTGATTCTAAATTATTAAATCCTATAAATAAATTTTAAATTTTATTATAAACATAATAATCTTAAATATATTTTTTGAAACATATTTCTCCTTCGATTCTAAATTAATGTGGTGTTGGATTATTACCTTCATCAAAAAAAATATATATATATATATATATATATATATATAGTGGTGTTGGATTTTGAAAATCAACACTACAGTAGTGTAGCTCCTGTTCGATTCGGTTGATAATATCAATTTATTTAATTTAACCAAATTAGGAGTTTTAAAATCAAAATCGTATTGAATAATTGAAATAACTAATATTTAAAAAATAAATTTCTAAAATAACTAAATCAAACTTTTAAATTCAATCGGTTAATTCAGTTTAACGAATTTTTACTCACCCTTGTCCACAACACCATAGTGGTGTTGATCTTTCAAAATCAACACTACAGTATTCGTTAATTTCATTTAGGAGGCTCAGGACTAGGCTTGCACACTATATCTACCTTCTCCACACTCAACTTCTCCATTACATGTTAATTTTTTAGAAATCTAAATTTTCTAGGTCCATTAATGAATTTCGATCAAAAAGTATTGATAGACCTAGAGAGCTCTGATCAGACTCATTCTGAGTGTTATAAGTTTCTAAAGTGCCCCCACGGTCTAAATGTGCCCAGAGCTATTAGCTTGAAGTCATTAACATCGGTAATTAGAATGTTTTTAAAGTTTCAGACATTAAGGCAATTGATACATACACATAATTTATCATAGGGATGTCAAAATCAGACATGAATATCATAAATACCTTCAATACATTATCCTCTTCCATTACATGTTAACTTTTCAGATGTCTAAATCTCTTTGGTCCATCAATGATTTTCAATCAAAACTTATTAATGGATTTAGAGAACTCTAATCGGACTCATTCCAAATGCTATAGGTTTCTAAAGTTCCCTAAAGTCTATATGTGTTTAGAGATATTAGTTTGAAATTATTAACATTAGTGATCAAAAGGTTTTCAAAGTTTCAAACTTTAAGGCAATTGACACATACACATAACTTCTCGTAGGGATGTCAAAATTAGGTATTAACACCATAAATACCTTCATGCACTATCTTCTTCCATTACATGTTAACTATTTAAAAATTTAAATTCCTTGGTCCATCAATGAGTTTTAATCAAAATCCATTGATTGACCTACAGAGCTCTGATTGAACTCATCCAAGTGATACAAGTTTCTGAAATGCCTCTGAGTTTATATGTATCTAGAAATATCATCTTAAAGTCATTAACATATCAGAAGGTTTCAAAGTTTCAATGTTTAAGGCAATTGGCACATATAAATAACTTATCGTAGGGATGTCAAAATTAGACATAGATACCATAAATACCTTCAATGCACTATCCTCTTTCATTACATGTTAATTTTTTAAAAATTATCAAAATCTATTGATATACCTAGATATCTCTGATCAGATTCATTCCAAGTGGTATAGGTTTTTGAAGTGCCCTGTAGTCAATATGTACCCAGAGATATCAGTTTGAAGTTATTAACAATAGTAATCAAAATGTTTTTAAAGTTTTAATGTTTAAGGCAATTTGACACATATGTCAAAATTAGGCATGAACACCATAAATACCTTCAATGCACTAGCATCTTCCATCACATGCTAACTCTTTAAAAATTCAAATCCCCTAGATTTATCAATAGGTTTCGATTAAAATCCATTGGTGGACTTAGAGAGCTTTAATCAGACCCATTCCAAGTGCTATATATTTCTAAAGTGTCCCAGAGTCTATATGTGCTCAAAGATATCAGCTTAAAGTCATTAATAATGATGTCATAATGTTTTCAAAGTTTTAGACTTTAAGACAATTGTCACATACATATAACTTATCATAGGGATGTCAGAACCAAACATGCTCAGCATAAATACCTTTTCTACATTACCCTCTTCTATTACATATCAACTTTTTAGAGATCTAAATCACCTAGGTGTATTAGTGGATTTTGACCAAAATCTATTGATAGACCTAGAGAGTTATGATCAAACTTATTCCAAGTGTTATAGGTTTC
This sequence comes from Curcuma longa, assembly GCF_044706935.1. Classification (NCBI taxonomy): domain Eukaryota; kingdom Viridiplantae; phylum Streptophyta; class Magnoliopsida; order Zingiberales; family Zingiberaceae; genus Curcuma; species Curcuma longa. The sequence goes on along the minus strand of NC_133868.1, from coordinate 5,390,414 downwards.
TGATGTGCCCTAGAGTCTATATGTGCCAGAGATATCAACTTGAAGTTATTAACATCAGTGATCATAATATTTTTAAAGTTTAAAATTTAAGGCAATTGACACATACACATAATTTATCGTAGGAATCTCAGAACCATAAATTGACACCATAAATATCTTCAATGCACTATTCTCTTCCGTTACACCTCAAATTTTCATAAATTCAAATCCCCTAGGTTCATCAATGAGTTTTAGTTAAAATTCATTGATGAGTTAGAGAGCTCTAATCGAACTCATTTCAAGGCCTACAAGTTTCTATAGTGGCCCAGAGTCTATATGTGCCTAGAGATATCAACTTGAAGTCATTAACATCAATGATTAGAAGATTTTCAAAGTTTCAAACTTTAAGGCAATTAACGCATAGACATAACTTAGTAAGGATGTTAGAACTCAATATGGATACCATAAATACTTTCAATGCACTTTCCTCTTCCATTAATTATCAACTTTATAAAAATCTAAATCTCGTAGGTCTATCAAGGGATTTGGGTCAAAACTCATTAATGGACCTAGATGATTTGAATTTCTAGAAAGTTGACATGTAATGGAAGACGACAATGCAAAAAAAGTATTTATGGTGTCCATGCCAAGTTCTGATATCCATAAGATAAGTTATTGTATGTGTCAATTGCCTTAAAGATTAAATTTTTAAAAATCTTGTGATCACTACTATTAATGAACTCCAATTGATATCTTTGGGCACATGACTCCGGACACTTAAGAAATTTGTATCACTTGGAATGAGTCTGATCAAAGCTTTCTAGGTCCATCAATGGGATATAATTAAAACCTATTGATGAACCTAGGAGATTTAGATTTTAAAAATTTGGCATGTAATGGAAGAGGGTAGTGCATTAAAGGTATTTATGGTGTTCATGTCTGGTTCTAACAACCCTATGATAAGTTATGTGAATGTGTCTAATTGCCTTAAAATATGAAACTTTGAAAACCTTCTAATCATTGATGTTAATGACTTCAAGCTAATAGTTATGGGCATATATAGACTCCGAGGTACTTTTTAAACTTATAGCACTTGGAATAGATTCAATCAAAACTCTCTAGGTCCATCAATGGATTTTGACTGAAACTCATTGATGAATTTGAGAGATTTAATAGATTTATAAAAAGTTGACATGTAATGAAAAAGGATAGTATAGTGAAGGTATTTATAGTGTTCATGCCTGATTCTGGCATTCAGATGATAAATTATGTATATGTGTCAATTTCTTTAAAATATAAAACTTTGAAAACCTTTTGATCATAATTTTTAATAACTTCAAGTTGATAGCTCTAGACACATATAGACTCTAGTATACCGTAGAAACTACAGGAGTTGGAATGAGTCCAATCGAAACTCCCTAGGTTTATCAATGAATTTTAATCAAAATCCATTGATGGACCTGGACGACTTGGATTTCTAAAAACTTATAATGAGATGGAAGTGGTAAGTGTGTAGAAGGTATATATGGTATATAATCCTGGTCATAAGACGCGTAAACTAGTGATGATTTTGAAAGATCAATATCAATGTGGTGTTAGTCTTTCGAAACCAACACCTCAATGTTTGTTCTTCTCACACATAGTGGTGCTAGTGTTGAAGATTAACACCACTATGGTGTTGATCTTCTAATAACAATACTACAGTATTCTGAAAGTTTAAACTCATTTTGAGTACTACTAGGAAGGTCTTGAAGTAGTAAAAGAAGGCACATTTGGACTCTAGTGCATCAAATAAATCCACATGAGTTGAAATGAGTCCAATAGGAACTCTATAGGCTCATTAATGAATTTTGGTCAAAATCTATTGATGGACATAAGGGATTTGGATTTCTAAAAAATTGGCATGTAATGGAAGAAGATAGTATAGGAAAGATATTTATGGTGTCCATGATTGGTTCGACATCATTATAATAAGTTAGGGGTATGTGTCAATTGCCTTAAAGTTTGAAATTTTAAAAATCTTCTGCTCACTAATGTTAATGACTTTAAGTTGATAGCTCTAGGCATATATAGATTCTGAGGCACTTCAGAAATTTGTAGTACTTGGAATGGATCCAATTAGAGCTCTCTAGGCCAATCAAAACTCATTAATATACCTAAAGGATTTAGATTTTCTAAAAAGTTGACATATAATGGAATATATGAGTGGAGAGGATAGATATGGTATACAAGCCTCATCATAAGCCTTATAATTGAAATTATGATTGTGTGTCAATTGGTACACTTTGATGTTGATTTTAGAAGATCAACATCAATGTGGTGTTGTTCTTCGGAAGATCAACTGATCAACACTATTGTATTCTACTAAGTTAATATCCAGAGTGTTCAAGTTCTACAGAACTAATAAGTACACAACAATTCATTTCCTTAAGAAAATATTCACACTATAGTGTTGAATTTTTAAATCCAGCACCACAAACTGTGGCGTTGGAGTATGTGGTGTTGGATTTGAAAATCCAATACCACATTCAAATCCATCACGTTGCATGAGACATTGCGATGTGAAATTTTCAAATACAGTACCATACTAGTCAAAATATTAATTTAATATAAATTTTAAATATTTAATAATTTTTTAATGAATTTTTTTAATAAAATAATTAAAATTTTATTTTATAATTTATTTTACCTTTTTTATTCTTTTATAATTAGATATTAAAATATAGAAAAAATATTTAAATTTTTTATTAATCTTCTTTTATATTTTTTATTTTTCATTAAATTTTAAAATTAAAAATAAAAATGAATAAATTTAGAGGATTATCCTGTGTCTAATGATAATTTTTTTAAAAAAATAAATTTGAGTCATTAATATCTTTCCTTGATAATATAATTAAGTTTTTATTTTTTTTATGTTGATTGATTTAGTTTAAGTAAGAAAAATCGATACGCAAGCTAAGAGAGAAAATAAAAAAGAGAAGAGATGTTTACGTGCATTCGGACCACAAAATTAATTTTCATTGAACTGTGGCTCGATCTATGCTTTTAAAAAAAAGGTAATGGGCCAGCTGTTGACAGGAAAGGTATAATGGAAAACAAGTGCACTCTTTGAGAATTTTGAATATGGGGTGCGTCTTTTGGGAATTCGACAATTTTATGTGCACCCTTTGATCAATTTTCGTTAATTGTTTTTATTTTTATTTTTCTCATATTGTTGGTGTGGTATATATACAGTTGGTGGGAGCTATGGATTGTTGCAGGTGAGGCTCGATAAGCTCTTTCCGACCTCCTGCTACCTTTTTAATGTCCTTGTCTGAGATAAAAATGTGATCTTGCGCCTTCTGAATATAATAGAACTAGAAGTGTTCTAGTTTGAAATTGAGGCTACTTCTACTAAACTTCCTTTGTTGACTTTGACCACATCAGTTGCTACTAGATCCACTTCTTTCAATCGGGTCATCCTCACCGAGCACCTTTCTTCAATGTTCCGATCTAAAATCGAGGGATAGGTCAACTCCTGTAGAGCTTCCTTTATCGAATTTAGCTACATCAAATGATATTAGATCCACTTCCTTCAGTCATCGTCCTCATCAAACACCTTGCTTTAACTCCCCAAGCACCTTGCTTCCTTTCTGAAATATATCAATCGGAGGTTAGAAGGGGGGCTAAGGCATATCTTGGCATGCCCCCTTCAACATTCAAGTCAGACTCGGAGAAGAGAACGGAGTAGTAGAACGGAGAATAATAGTCAAAGAAGAAGTGATATGATGAAATGCACATACCTTTTTCACTAGAATGATTATCTTATTTATAGATAAAGAGAAGAAGTGTTTCTCCTATATTAGTGTCTTCTCTATCTTCATGCGTAGTCTTTATTTCAAGTGGTGACACCATTTTTGACGATAACTGTATAACTCTAGCCTTCTATAACTATCGTAACTAGCACCTCTTTTCTTGCACCTGCACCTGTAACTACCACCCGTTGATGAAAACAACCGTTAACGCCTATTCCATAACTAACTCACCTCCCTCTGTTGAACTTGATTGCCCTCATTTATTAGCTATCCAATGGGTGTATCTTAATGATTTGGATTTAAACTTAAAACTTGGTTGAAGAGCTCAAAATACAACTGAACTTCTTATGAATGTTGTCAAGCTCTTGACAAGCATCACTGAGCTATCAATGAATATTATCGAGCTCCTGCTAAAGATTGTCAAGCTCTCACTTAGTCCGATCGAGGAGCTCCAAATACAGTAAATTTTGGGATTCAAACTAACTCAAGTCCTTGCTGATTGAGTAAAAGTTGTGCCTCGCCGAATCTGTGTTGATCAAGCCAAGAAGGTATTACGTGGAGTCTATGTTGATTGTGTCAAGATTATGCCATGCGGGAGACTTTAATTTTACTTACCTCTCCGTCATAAGTATCCCTTTTAAATCTAATTGAAAGATATTGTAGACCTATGCTGTCTGAAAACGGCGTTTAGACTGCCGTCCCTGTTTCTGAAACGCTGGGAAACGTTTCCACTTACAAGAAACGACCAATGGAGGCTGTAGCGGCGTCGGGGCCAGGCGGCGCGACCGCAGAGCGGGCACCGGCAGCGCTAGAGCTCCTCTGCACGGTCCCGGACGGCACCGCGGAGGTGCGGAGCCACCCTGCGACAGCGCCGGCGCTAGCCAGAGCAGTAGAAAAGATGACAGGGAGGGGGCAGGAGTACGCCATCGGGGTGATGGCGGCGATATACGACGGTGCGGAGGCGGGATCAGCACCGGCGGAGGCGGGAATAGCGATGGTAGCGGCGATGCAGGGGGATTGCAGTGCCCGGGCATGGCGGAAGGGGGTGCAGTTGTTGCGTGCGCTGCATGAGAGCGGACGGCTGGTGGAACGGTGGGTGCGACGGAGAAGACGAAGGGGGTTCTTGTACGTTTCCAAAATCTGGAAACTTCATTATTGCCGTTTCCCCGTTTCCGTTTCCACGTTTCCCGTTTTTCATCTCTAAGTTTCCAGACAACATAGATACAGACCGATTGACTAGGCAATTAGTGTGATATCAAACTTGTAATAATGAAATAGAGAAGACTTACTGAAAAACACAACTCCAGGGGTGAGTATTCGGTTAAAACCGAACCGAACCGAACCGAATAAACCGAAAACCGAATAAACCGAATAAACTGAATTTTTTTAACCAAACCGAACCGACCGAATTTTTTGATAATAACCGAATAAACCGAACCGATTAAATATCGGTTAATTCGGTTAAAAACCGAATTAACTGATTTTTTCTAACACAAATAACATAATTTGATTTCTAACACGAATAACTTAATTGAACAATTACAAATCATGGAATTATACCTGTAATTCGTGTGGCCGTGGGCGCCTGGGCGGTGGTTGTAGGCTTAAGGAAAAATCAGAAATGAGGGGAGGGAGGACTGAGTCGGTGGCGACTGGGATCATGCGGGCCGTCACAAAGGAGGGGATCAGGGACGGACGCGACGCGAGTGAGGAGCAGGACCGGGAGCGACTCACGACGGCACTGAGGAGCAAGAATCGCAACGGCGTTGAGGAGCAGTGGAACCGACGCGCTGAGGAGCACGAATCGCGAGTGAAGGTTTGTGAAGTTAGGGTTTTGAGGAGCGGGAATCACTCGAGGAGAGTGGGAATCGACGAGGAGAGTGGGCGCGAGTTAGGGTTTGTGAAGTGGTGAAGCGGCGAGGAGCCGAGGACGAGGAGGGTGGGAGAGAATCGTGAGTCGCGACGGCGAGAGAAGAATTCGGGAGCTAGGGTTTTTTTTTTCTGGCGGTTTCGGCTTTCGGTTTTGTTTCGGTGCACAGCCGCAGACCGTAGTTCGTGGACCGTGGGCCCGTGGCTCCGTGCGGTGCAGTGCGGCTCGGTTTATTCGGGTAAACCGAATAACAACTTCAAAAACCGAGCCCGAACCGATTAAACCGAAAAATCCGATTTTTCCATTAAATAAAACCAAAATTCCGAATAAACCGAACCGAATTAAAAATTTGGTTCGATTTGATCGGTTTGTTCGGTTTACCCGAAATTTTGCTCAGCCCTACATCCAATGTGTAAGAAAACACATGGGGCAACCGACCTGCTATCATTCACCGTCCTGTTATAACACCTTTAAATCTCCCTCGGGTACTTGATATCTGCTTCGTTTATCGCTCATTTAGCATGAATCTCCAAGGCACTTTGATCCTGCAACAAAATCCAATGGAGACTACGAATTATATTCTCTCTTTTAACCTAGATCAAACGGTTCACCACTTGAAAGGATAAATTATTTAACCGATGAGGAAAACATCCCCCTTTACCTTTGGGGAAATTACAGTCGTCGTCTCTGTCATCTTTCTTCATTCTCAATTGTTTCCCGACATTCCTCGCGTGCATTCTTCTATGCATACATTGTCGTGCATAACCTCTCACATTCTGAGACCACTTGTAACTCCTAGCTAGTAAGCTTCTCACCACAACTTTCTTTCGTCTTCTCCTTTGCAATCAAATCCTCTCACAATAACCTCCCAATCACGAGTTCAACTTTCTGGTTCAAGACTACCCCAACCGAACACGTAGAAGGATATACCACCTTTTACTACGGACAACTAATTGGTGGCCTCCTATTCCTTATTCCCGCTTTCTTTAAAGAAATTTCCTTGTATTTTCACATTCTCTTGTGCCAACTAGCCCCACACTCATTTCGCCTTCTATGTAGTGTGTTTATTATATTCAACCATCACTAATTACTTCCCCTTACATCAATTAATTTTCACTAATTCTACCCGAAGAAGAGTGAAATATAATTGGAGTATTTTAATTACTTTACTTCTAAACACTCAATTGAATTTTTGAAGAAATATATATCCGACATCCAACAAGTTTTGGAAGATCCGATACTTCTTCCTCCGACCTCCCTCTTCGTTTACCCGCCTACAAATTGGGAGACTGACCTTCCCCCTCCTTGAATTGGGTCACTTCAAGGAAAACTCCTTTTATCGACCCATTGCTGATCTTCTTGGCGAATCACCATTAATTACAACATCACTAACCTCATCTACGAAAACCTGCTCTTCCATTTTGGGTTGAGTCCAAAGAAAACTGAGCTTGACTGTGATGTAGGTAATCATTTTACTGAATGTTGGTTCCTTTTATGATATTTAATTCAAGGCGATATGTAATAATTTTCTGTAGGAGAAGAACTTTTCAAAATCTTGAAAAACTCAGTATTTCTTTATTCATGACCATCATCCTGTCAACCAGCACTTCCAACCCAACCAATGTTAGAAGAACAGACCCTCTTATCAAGAGATGACTTCCCCTTCTCGAAAGGGGTCGTCATGGTCATCTCTCTCAACTAGTGTCGACATCTTCGTACCAAATTCAGTTGTGTTTAATTTGCAACCTTATCAGTCTAGTAATTATTGCATCTTTCTGTCCTCGACGTTCTAATCGAACAGCTTGGTGACTCGACTTGGAGGGGTACTCATGATAGCGTGGGTATCCAATCCGTCCCAGATCATCAAGACGCGCCTGCGTGGGCCACTCCCGGGCCATACCGAGCTCCGAGCATGCACGAGCACCATCGGGCGACGTCTGCTTAGCCATGGTAAAGGAAGCAGTTGGACTTCATCCAGAAGCGTGCGTCGGCCGACCTCCTCAGGTTTAGAAAGAAGAAAAGGTAGGTCCACGGGAGAAGAAAGAAAAGAAGAAAAGGTACAGTTTAATCAAGAAAAGAAAGAAAGAAAGAAAGAAAAAAAAAAGGTATGGCCACGGGAGAAGGAAGAAAAGAAGAAAATGTACGTCGACGGGAGAAGAAGAAGAGAAGAAAAGAAGAAAAGGTACAGTTAAGAAAAAAGAAGAGATACAGTTTGATTATACACGGGAAGAAGAAAATGTACGTCGACGGGAGAAGGAAGAAAGAAAAGAAAAAGATACACGTTGATTCGATCTTTCTTTAAAATCCATGACAGGGACTAGTATTTTTTGATATTAAAATTCATAAATTACAAAACACTAATTAATTACAAATATTAATTATCTTTTTTCGACAAGTTTAAAATAAATTTGATCTTTTTAATCAATCACAACTCTCTTGCTTTTACTTATAATGTAATATATGTCCCTGGGGCAATGGTGCAACGGTAGGACATCCGAATTGTAACTCAGGGACTGCGGTTCGATCCTTAGCTACGACGTATTTACAGGAATTTTCCTCCACGTAATCAAAGGATGCTGGGCATCTGGATTAGCCGCCGTATGTGCTTCTCGATTTACCCTGGTGGTCGGTGGGAAACTTCCGTTGGATCGGACCGGGCCACCACTCCCAGAGATGTGGCTACTGGGATTATCATTTTTTTGATAATGTAATATATATTTTTTGTTTTATGAAGAATGTTAAAAAAAATATACTTTATGTATTTAACAAAACAATAGAAAAAAAATAAGTTTGTGAGTGCTAGCTTCAGCAAAAAAAAAAAAAAAAATTGAAATCCCAACTCTTAACTCTAAAGAAAAATTATATAGCATTTCTAACAAATGGTCAATAGAAATTTTATTCAATCTTATAGAATTGAAATTGCTCATTTTTATTTGATTTAATGGGAAAATAAACAAATTTATGATTTTTTATTCTATCACTAAATAGAAGGAAAGATAAATAAAAGTCTCTTATTGCTCCTCCTAAAATATTCAAATTTTGAAGTCTAATATTCCACTCCCAAAATATTCAAATTTTGATGCCTAATATTCCATAAATAGTTTCAATTGTATAGGAATAATGATCATTTTTAGCATGAATTGTTTGTAAGGGAACTCTCCCTTCTCTGATCCATTCAACATGTGCAATTTTCTTTTCCATTGATCCGCTCTATAATTTGCACTAATTCAATAGCTTTTTTCATTGTCTTTTAGAATGAAACTCTACTTTTTAATTATAAAGTTATACATTCCCCAAGAATATTAGGTTGCCCATAGGGTTTCGAAACTCATATATTATATTTATAATTGTTATATGATAGGTGGGGCTTTTTAATTATACCATAACTACGTCCTCGAGCTTGACTCTTATGAGGTAAATTGAAAAATTATAATTTGTCACTATGGAGGATGGTATTATCTCAACTTTGTTAAGATTCGACCCTTATCCACTTTAACAATTTTGTCCCGTAATAATCAACTCTTCTTCTGAAAAAAAAATGAAATCCGCCACCTTAGCGACCCCACATGGTCGGTCCCACGACCATCTGTGAGGAGATAAATCTAGAAACTGCAATTGGTCACGATGCAGGGGTATTATCTGGCTTCGTCAGGATTCGAACTCTTACTCTCTTCTGCTGCTGCGTCGTAACTAACTCAGTTATGTCCCGAAACCGTAATAATCAACTGCATCACACTCTGGCGGCAATTCGCGAGTGCTAACAAGTCTATATAAACGCCCTCATTCTCGTGTTAATAATCCACACTAAATTTGCCTCCATCATCGATCAGCTGCTACGCTTGACTGATCCAACGATGTTGAAGCAAGCGGTTCTTCAACCGTCCCTCCTCTTCTTCCCGCGCCACCCCTCCCTCCTCGGCGCCGGAGCCTCCAGCGTCGCAGCCTTCAGCCAACAACGACAATGCCGCCGCCAGCGCCGTCAGAATGACAGAAACAATAACAACAAGGTGCGCTGTGCCGCCGCACCCAACGAGTTCTCGTTGTCGGGGCAACCAACCATCGTGAATTCGAGGCGGCAGGCGACGGTGAAGGCCGAGGCCACCGTACTGCTGACGGTCAGGGAAGTGTTTGCGCAAATGGAGACCACGCCGGAGCTCCACGATATTAACGGTTTGCATCTCGAGCTCATCAGCGCTGACCTTGACCGTACGTGATTAACTCAACCATCCATTAATTCGACATTAATGATCATGTGTGCTGTTGATGACGACGACGATATTGTTTGGCTATAATTAACAGAAACAGGATCGGAGAAGAAGACGGTGGCGGCGTTCGCCAAAAAGGACAAGATAGGAATCGGTAGCATCACATACGAAGCAACTTTTAGCGTTCCGGAAAATTTTGGAAAGATCGGAGCCGTCGTCGTCCGGAATGAGCACCACAACGAGCTGTTTCTCAAAGACATCGTTCTCACAATCCACGGCGATTATTCCGCTCCTCTTCTGTTCGATTGCAAGTCGTGGGTGCACTCCAAATTCGACAACAGTCAAAACAGAGTCTTCTTCACCGCCAACAAGGTAAATAAGAAGATTAATCAAGAAAAAAAATGTTTTTTTCTGATGATTTTCGTTGATGAATTGAGTGATTTTGTGGTTTGCAGTCTTACCTTCCGTCGGAGACGCCGGCGGGGCTGGTGCGCCTGCGGCAGCGGGAGCTGGAGATTCTGCGCGGCGACGGTACCGGCGAGAGGAAGAAGTTCGAGAGGATCTACGACTACGACGTCTACAATGACCTGGGAAACCCGGACAGCAACCCCGGGCTGGTTCGGCCAGTCCTCGGTGGCTCCGACGAGTTCCCCTACCCGCGCCGGTGCCGCACCGGCCGGCCGCCAACTCGCTCAGGCATTTCATCGAACATTTCCCACTCTCGTCGCTTTTCATTCGATCACTTGCTCTTGATGGTCCACTGAAGAAGATTTGGTCGTCGTTTCAGATCGTCAATCGGAGCAGAGGAGCGCGACCGTGTACGTGCCGAGGGACGAGAGCTTCTCCGAGGTGAAGCAGTTGACGTTTGGGGCGAAGACGTTGCAGTCGGTGCTACACGGCCTGCTGCCGTCGGTGGAGGCGGCGCTGGTGGACTCGCGGAGCTTCCCATACTTCACCGCCATCGACGAGCTCTTCAACGAGGGCTTGACGCTTTCCACGCTCATCTTCTCCGCCATCGTTCCCCGGCTCGTGAAGGCGATCGTCGGCGGCGCGCAGAATATCCTCCAGTTCGAACTGCCTGAACTGATCGACAGTCAGAAAATTCATATTCATTTCTGTATATATATTTTTTAAAAATATTACTTTAATATTTACTTATTTACTCTGATAATTTAACAGGAGATAAGTTTTCCTGGTTAAGAGATGAAGAATTTTCCAGGCAGACTTTGGCCGGCCTCAATCCTCTCAGCATTCAACTAGTCACAGTAATGAATCCAATTTTTCTCGATTCAGATTTATTTACCTTTTAATAATCGCAAAAAGACAATAAAATGGCAATTTTTACAGGAATTGCCATTGGTAAGCAAGCTCGATCCAAGCATTTACGGTTCGCCGGAGTCGCTGATCACGGCGGAGCTCATTGAGAAAGAAATTAAAGGAATCATGACCGTCGATGAGGTCAATCGAAATCACTTTTCTCTTCTCCAGTTGATTAGTTCGAAATCATCAAATTTTTTTCCTTTTTTTTCATCTTATTTTTTGTTTGATCGATCATGCAGGCGTTGAAGCAGAAGAAGCTCTTCATTTTGGACTACCATGATCTGCTGCTTCCGTTCGTGAACAAGGTCCGACAGCTGGAGGACACGACGCTGTACGCCTCCCGGACGTTGTTCTTCCTCTCGCCGGAGAGCACCCTGTGGCCGATCGCCATCGAGCTCACGAGGCCCGCTTCGCCGAAGCAGCCGCAGTGGCGACAAGTGTTCAAACCATCCAGGCAAGCCACCGACTCCTGGCTCTGGCGTCTGGCCAAGACGCACGTCGCGTCCCACGACTGCGGCTACCACCAGCTCGTCTCCCACTGGTACTGCTTTCATATTCCGGCGAAATTTCCGATTTGGAATTCTAAAGATTTTACCTTTGCGTAAGGCTTCGGACTCACTGCTCCGTGGAGCCGTACATCATCGCCGCCAACCGACAGCTGAGCCAGATGCATCCGATCTACCGCCTGATGCACCCCTACTTCCGCTACACCATGGAGATCAACGCCCTCGCACGCTCGTCCCTCATCAATGCCAACGGCGTTATCGAGCAGACCTTCTCGCCGGGTAAGTACTCCCTCGAGCTCAGCTCCGCCGCCTACGACAAACTGTGGCGCTTCGACATGGAGGCTTTGCCCGCCGACCTCATCCGAAGGTTCGAATTTCAAATTTCCACCAAAATTTAACTTTTTAAGATCATTGTGATTAGAAGATGAGATTTTGACTCCACAGGGGGATGGCCGTGGAAGATCCAGAGGCAGAGCACGGCCTCCGGCTCACCATCGACGACTACCCCTACGCCCAGGACGGCCTCCTGATCTGGTCCGCCATTGAGCAGTGGGTGGCCGATTATGTTGGCCATTACTACCCCTCGCCGGATGATGTCTCCGCGGACTTCGAGCTCCAATCGTGGTGGACGGACGTGCGCACCAAGGGCCACGCCGATAAGCAGCACGAGCCGTGGTGGCCATCGCTGAGCACGCCGGCGGACCTCGTCCGTATCCTCACCACCATCATCTGGGTGACCTCCGGCCACCACGCCGCCGTCAACTTCGGGCAGTACGATTTCGCCGGATACTTCCCCAACCACCCCTCCATCGCGCGCGCCAACATGCCGTTGGAAGACGCCGAGGAGGATGACCTGGCGGCGTTCCGGGCGAAGCCGGAGGCGGCTCTGTTGCGGTGCTTCCCGTCGATGATCCAAGCGACGAAGGTGATGGCGATCCTGGACGTGCTGTCGACGCACTCGCCGGACGAGGAGTACTTGGGAAAGGATGCGGAGGCTGCGTGGACCAAGAACCCGGTGGTGAACGCTGCCTTCGAACGCTTCAACGGCCGGCTGAGGGTGATCGAGGGGATCATCGGCGCGAGGAACGCCGACCCCAGTCTGAAGAACCGGTGCGGCGCCGGAATCGTGCCGTACCAGCTCCTGAAGCCGTACTCCGGGCCGGGGGTCACCGGAATGGGCGTGCCCAATAGCATCTCCATTTGAAGCATCGTCCTTTGTTTTTCCGTTGCTGGTTTGAGCTTCCAATAACGTAGATCTCGTTTCCAATAATGTAAACCATAATG